>NC_134493.1:17802892-18115392 GCF_040206685.1 Ascaphus truei
CCAAAACAGTGAAAAAAGACGCGGAAGGACGTTTTCTAATCCTTGTAGGTACTATACACGAACAACATATCACCTTAGCATCCCTATATGCCCCATGTGTACAAGATGCTGCATTCTTCAATAATTTTTTCCGAATTCTGCGCTCAATATCCCAAGGCAGCATAATCCTCGCAGGTGATTTCAATATAGTAATACAAGCTTCCCTAGATAGATCAGGGGGAAAGGACTCAGACAACAAAAAAGCTCACTCCTCCCTACTTAAAAACCTAAAAGACAACCAATTAGTGGACATTTGGAGAGAGACACACCCGACGAGTAAGGATTATACTTTTTACTCCCATCCACACACAACATATAGCAGAATCGACTACTTCTTCATTTCGGGTCAACTGGTCCCTTTGGTCGCTCGTTCTGAGATCCATGATATTTCATGGTCCGACCATGCACCTATAGAGCTACAGTGCACTAAAATTCAGGCCTTTAGACCAGGAGCGAACTGGAAACTAAATGAATCAATCCTAAAGATACCCGCACTCTGTGATGCTATAGGTCAAGATATTGATCAATTCATTAAACTTAACACAGGCTCTGTGGAATCCCATATTACTCTTTGGGAAGCTCACAAAGCTACACTGAGGGGTCTACTAATCAGCATCACCACTAAAAGAAAACGGGAGAGAGACGCTAAAATTATTATTCTCCAAGACAAACTCCACTCTCTACTAGTATCTCACAAGTCTCACCCAAACAAACAAACACTTCAGACATTAAAAGATAGCAAAATTGAACTAAACATGTTATTAACTTCCAGGGCCGACAACTCACTAAGCTGGTCAAAGAGGAAGTTTTATGAAAACACTATGTATTTTAAATTTATTTATTTATATTCATGTATTCATTTATTTATTTAGATTTATTTATTAATTGTGCTGCTGCTGTGTGTGAATTTTTTTTTCTGTGGGTAGCGGGGGTGGGTGAAGGGGGTATTTGGACCAACGGTGGTTGTTTAGGGCTTGCCGGGGGTGTAGCGGGAGGGGTTAACCCCTTCATGACAGTAGCGGTATTAAATGCTATGGTCGTGAAGGGGTTAAATCCACCCGCAACCCCCCCGGAAGTCCAAAACTCACACCAAGGGCCAAATACCCCCTTCGCCCACCCCCGCTACCCACAATAAAAAAAATTCACGCACAGCAGCCCCACAATTAATAAATACATCTAAATAAATAAATAAATACATGAATATAAATAAATATATACATGTATATATTTATACATATATTTATATATATATATATATATATATATATATAAATAACAACAATCCCTATACATATATATATATATATATATATATATATATATATATATATATATATATATATATACAAATAAATGTAGAAGGGTTATCAAAACCATACTGTACTACAAATAAAACTTCTCCATACAGACACACAACATTACAATGAATTTCCTTTAATAATCCTAACTGATCTTACAATCTAAATCATCAAATGTCAATGAAAAACCTCACATTCCAATCAAGTACATTGCATTTACATTGTATAAATGATGCATAAAATCTATGCACCATATACATTCTGCAGATGAATGTGAACAATATCATTGCAAGCCAAATACAAACACAGTACCTCCAAACAATTCAACTATTTTAACCAATCAAATAAACAAAAATCAATATATAAGTACCAACTAGAAAACAAAATTTAAAACCAAGGCTAACCCTTACAATACCAAGGATTACATCTATCTAATTGTAAAAAACATTATACTGTACACACTTTGAAGCATTGCAATAAACAACATACAGTACAGTACACCCCCTGTATCTCCCTGCCTTGAGTGTAATCTGTGTAAGGCCCCCTCCCCCTAATGTGTCTGTTAAATCTCCCTGCCTGTGTTGCTGTGAGTGCAGTTTATGTAAATGTGGGGAGGGGGAGTGGGTTTTAACCCCACCTCCTTGACTGTGATCTGTGTAAAGCCCCCTCCCCCTAATGTGTCTGTTAAATCTCCCTGCCTGTGTTTCTGTGAGTGCAGTTTATGTAAATGTGGGGAGGGGGGGGGGACCCGATGTGCATACTGTGAGGTCCAACCACCCTCACCCACTACCCACATACCGCTACCCCCCCCATCCTGGCCATGTCCCCTCCACTTCTGAAAAACAGACACAAAAACGAAAACATCCAAAGTAATGTCCCCTAACCCCTTAATCACCATAGCGGTTATTAACCGCTACAGTCATTAAGGGGTTAACCCACCCTCACTCACCACTCGGGATGCCTACATACCCTCCCACACTAACCCCCCACCCCGTGAGGCCTAACCCCCCTCACCCACTACCCACAAGGGAGGCCTACCCACATACCATTGGGGAACCCCCCCCCCACCCCCAGTACCCACAATAAAAACAATACAGTGACCCACAATAAACATCATTATATTTATTAAATACATTACCCACCCCCTGTGCCCCCCCATAAATACAAGATTTATCCTTTTACAAACAGGGTTCATAACGTAGCCCCACACGAGTCCCCTGTGGGCTGGCGGGGCACCTGACAGACCTACAGGGTACCAGCAGCCCTTTTCAAACAGGTTCTGGAGGCCTGCTGGTGGGTCCCGCCAGCACCATGGCCCCCAGGTGGTCTCCTTGGGTCACCGTGGGCCACAATTGGGTCTCCACGGTAGGCCGAAGGATGTCTGGGAGCCCCGGGTCAGACCCACAGGTGTCTGCGGGGCATCGGGTGGTTCCCACGGGGGTCTGGGGAACACGCGGGTGCTCACTACGGGTCCGCGGTGCCCCCACAGAAGTGGGACCACACATCTTCATCCCCGCACCTACGGGTCGGCGGTGCCCCCACAGAAGTGGGACCACACAGCTTCATCCCCGCAGACTACGGGTCCGCGGTGCCCCCACAGATGTGAGGCCACTGCTTCATCCCCGCATGTGTCACCCGTATAACCACAAGCCTGATACCCGTGAGATACCCGAGGAAACCACAGGTGGTCTCCAGAGGTCTCACGCGGAACCACGGAACAAACCCTGAATGTAAAAAAAATAAACCTGGCCTATACATTCAATATATACACCCTACCCCCCCACCCACCCCCCCCAACACCTACAGTACAATAATGTGCAAAATAACTATTATCCAGATATGGATAATAGATTAATTGCCCATTATTAAAAACATTAACTAGCATATTCAAATAAATAATAAAGTGCTACTGACCTCATCAAGAAGAAGTCTCCATCGCCAGCAACATTCTTGTCTTGTCCACAAAATACATTGCCAAAACAAAGCCAATACATTGCAATTACAATCAGATATCAATTAACCCCTTAAACACCTTATCGGATAATAACCGCAAAGGTAATTAAGGGGGTAAGCCACACTGGCCCGATACCCACCCTTCACCCATGAATTTGTACAGTGGCTTCATCATGCAACTATATATACAGTATATATATATATATATATATATATATATATATTTATATATATATATATATATATATATATATATATATATATATATATATATATACAGTATATACACACACATGATGAACCCATATACAAATAAATGTAGAAGGGTTATCAAAACCATACTGTACTACAAATAACACTTCTCCATACAGACACACTACATTACAATGAATTTCCTTTAATAATCCTAACTGATCTTACAATCTAAATCATCAAATGCCAATGAAACACCTCACATTCCAATCAATACATTGCATTTACATTGTATAAATTATGCATAAAATCTATGCACCATATACATTCTGCAAATGAATATTAACAATATCATTGCAATCTAAATACAAATACTGTACTCCTAACAAGTCAACTATTTTAACCAATCAAGTAAACAAAAATCAATTAGCAATCATTATTTACATCCCTAAACAATTGACAGTCCATCCCGAACAATGAAACAATTAACTAATTCACGCCTCGAGCAGAACAATTCAGCATGTGAAAAAAATAAAAGTACCAACTGGAATACAACTTTAAAACCAAGGCTAGCCCTGACCTCCATCAAACACACAATAAATATCAACAATTACATCTATCTAATTTTAAAATACTTTAAACACACAATAAAGCATAGCAGCATAGACAAATTATTTTAAAACACATGATAGAAAGCTTTTAAAACAACATCATTTCTTACCCTGTATGTATATATCTCTCTAGATATATATACATACATACAGTTGCAAGAAATGATATACCACAAAAAAAAAAATACACATTGTAAAAAAGCTTTTAAAAAAATTAATAAGTTAAATAAAATACATTTCTTTAGTTCACTTACCATTACTTGCTCCCACCGACTCCCATTGCGCACCTTACTCACGAACCAATCCACCAGGCACAGGAACCCATAAAATAATAAACCATACAAAAAAATAAACATTAATCTAAAAATCCAAATCAATCCACGGGTCTTCTACTTGTAATCCATCTTCATCTTCATCTGTATTCTTCTTTCTTCTATCTTCTTCCGGGTGGGGCAGTGTCTTCTTTCCATCTTCGGCCACGCCCTGGTCTTCTTTCTTCTCCGGAGGTCCTTCCTCCTCGGCGTCTGGCTTCAAAATGAGACGACATAGGCTTTTAAAGGCCTATGACGTCACATTTTCGTCATATGGTTCCCACGGCCCTGTTGGGCCGTGAAAACCATGTGTTTTGGCCGATAAAAATAAAAATGATGATGTCACTTAAAGGCAATGAAAGCACAGCCAATCAGAATGGCTTTGCTTCAATTGCCTTTAAGTTGACGTCATTAAAAGAAACATGGCCAGCCTCACATGGTATGGTAGCCAATCAGAGCGTGGGAACTCCATCCCTACTCTGATTGGCTCTAGTATACCATGTGACAGAGGCTTGGGGGGAGAAAGGATGTGACGTCATTGAAAGCTTGTCACATGGTACTAGAGCCAATCAGAGCGTGGGAACTCCATCCCTACTCTTATTGGCTGTAGTACGTCACATCCTTTCTCCCCCCAAGCCTCTGTCACATGGTATACTAGAGCCAATCAGAGTAGGTAATCAGTAAGCTGGGGACAAGAACAGATGACCTGGAGAACAAGGTATATCAAACTATAAAGGTGGTAAAGAAAACAAAAAAGAGGTCAGGAGACTTACAGCAGCAGATTGATGAGCTGAAAGAACGCCAGGAGGATGCGGAGAACCGCGAACGGCGAAATAACATCCGAATAAGGGGGGTCTCTGAGGAGGTGGGAGACTGCAAGGAGTTCGTCACGCGCTGGCTGGAGTCCCTGTTACCGGACTGTAATAAGGAGGCTCTGGCCATGGACCGCTGCCATAGAGCCCTCCGCTCCCGGCCGATGCAAACCGAGCAGCTCCGGGACATTATCATCCGGCTGCACTACTATACCACCAGGTAGGCAGTATTACACCAAACAAGGGCCCTACCAACGGTGGAGTTCGAAGGCAGCAAAATGTTGATCTTCCAAGATCTGTCCCCTGTCACGCTAATCAGGCGCCATAGCTTACTGCCTGGTACAAAGGTCCTACGGGACCAGAACGTAAGATACAGATGGACCTTCCCATTTGGCCTGATAGTGGTGAGGAACGGGAGGCCCATCACAATGAAAGTCCCGGCGTTTCTGGCCAAACTGGGCCTGAAGGGTGCCCCAGCAAGGGAGGCAGAGGCGGAGGAGGCAGTTGAGCCTGAATGGAGCGCAGGTGCGGGCTCATCCAAAGCTAAAGGAGGCAAGAAGTGAGAGACTAACATAGCCGTACTGGCGGTGTTTACAGTTATTAAAAGTTGTTCAGTTTAAAAAAGTTGCCTTGCCTGTTGTATCTGTGGACTTGCCGGAGCGAGAAGAAATGTAACTTGCAAAGCCCCTGTAAATGGGATACAGTGGAAGTGCAGCCCTCAGATGAGCCGCGGAGAATTCCAACAGATCTACGGGTTCGGCGACAGTCCCTGTGCAAAAAATGGGTAAAACTTACCTTTGCTCTTCGTTTTGGATGCGGGGGGAAGATGGCGGACGAGATGGCGCCCCACTGGAACCAGCCTGAGACGCAGAACCCGGAAGAGGTGAAAAGGTGGGAAGAGAGCACACGCTCCAGCCTCCTTGCGGCTCATCTTCCAAGATCTGTCCCCTGTCACGCTAATCAGGCGCCATAGCTTACTGCCTGGTACAAAGGTCCTACGGGACCAGAACGTAAGATACAGATGGACCTTCCCGTTTGGCCTGATGGTGGTGAGGAACGGGAGGCCCATCACAATGAAAGACCCGGCGTTTCTGGCCAAACTGGGCCTAAAGGGTGCCCCAGCAAGGGAGGCAGAGGCGGAGGAGGCAGTTGAGCCTGAATGGAGCGCAGGTGCGGGCTCATCCAAAGCTAAAGGAGGCAAGAAGTGAGAGACTAACATAGCCGTACTGGCGGTGTTTACAGTTATTAAAAGTTGTTCAGTTTAAAAAAGTTGCCTTGCCTGTTGTATCTGTGGACTTGCCGGAGCGAGAAGAAATGTAACTTGCAAAGCCCCTGTAAATGGGATACAGTGGAAGTGCAGCCCTCAGATGAGCCGCGGAGAATTCCAACAGATCTACGGGTTCGGCGACAGTCCCTGTGCAAATAATGGGTAAAACTTACCTTTGCTCTTCGTTTTGGATGCGGGGGGAAGATGGCGGACGAGATGGCGCCCCACTGGAACCAGCCTGAGACGCAGAACCCGGAAGAGGTGAAAAGGTGGGAAGAGAGCACACGCTCCAGCCTCCTTGCGGCAGAAGCAGATCCAAAATGGCAGTCGCCGGAAACCGGAAGTCGTCATAACCGGCGGACAAACTGGTGGACGCCATCTTGGATGGGGCAGACTTAGCCATCGGCACGCAGGGACACATCAGAGAGCGACGTCGGAGAACAGAAAGCCCCCTAGAGGCAGCAAAAAAAAATTGCCGGACACTGAGAAATATGCGGCCAAGGGAAGTTAAGAGGATAGGTGGGGGAGAAAGTAGGACGGAAGGGTAGGATGAGAGGAAAAGAAGGATGAAAGGGCGGGACAGAGGAACAGAACAGAAAGAGTTGGAATAAGGGACTATGCGGCGGGATGTAAGAAGAAGGGGAGGAAGGGAGGATAGAGAAGATGAGAGGGGGTAGGGGACAGAATGGAGATAGTGTTGAGCCTGGATGGGGATATGTAGGGGGAGGCGTGGCAGGAGCAGGGCCTGGGCTAATGGGGAGCTAGATTCGAGGTATGGTTATCTGGCAGACGACAAGGATTTAGAACAGGATTACAGCTAGGTATGCGCAGCAAGCTGCTGTTTTATTAGAGGTGAAGAGAGCCTAGGAGGGGGGGTAGGTCTGTCATTTGGTCAAGAAGGACCTGAGAGGCACGAGGAGTGAGAAGGGGAGTTGAAGGAAGCCAGGCATGGAGGCAACACATTAATATAATCAGATGAGGCTCGGAGGGTAGGCTTTAAGTTGGTAACAGGGGGCAAGAGGCAGCAAGTTTCTTGAAAGTTAGTACAGGCAAGTTGGGGCAAACAAAGTTTAGCTTAAAAAGTTATAAGGGTGCAGATAGAGCGTGGAAACGGGGTAGAGGAGGAGACACAGACCCCGGAGTTGGCATGGGTCTCCGTCGGGGCCCTGGGTGGAGGGACCACTGGACCCCGATAAAGTCCTTTGGGGGATAAGCGAGGGTCGTGGGCAGGGTACCACGTGAGTCGTCATCCCAAAGGCGCTGGACTTGGCTACAGGACGGGGAGGCCCTGGAGCCGACGACAACTTATTATTGTTATTCATGTACATGTATTCATGTTTCGTTTTCCCTTTGTTTTCCCTATTGGTCTTTCCTCTTGTGTCACACCCTGTCACACCCCACACCACCCCCCCTCCCCGGGAGAGCGAGGATGGCGACGGTGAAGATGGAGAAGTTGGAGTCGGGAACAGAACACCGCCTGAGAAGGGCAGAGCAGCCGTGGAACACACCGGTAGAGACAGGGCAAGAATAAAGCAAGATGAATAGAGAGATCAGGTGCATATCACACAATGTCAAAGGCTTCAATAGGCCAGCTAAATATAAGTATACCCTTAAAGATTACAAATGTCATAAGGTAGATATTATTTTTCTCCAAGAGACCCACTTCTCCATGGTCAGTTTCCCAAAGTTTTTAGATAAGGACTTTAAAACAGTATACTTGGCATCAGCGAAAGAAAAGAAGAGAAGGGTAGCCATAGCAATACATAACAGAATAGCGTTTCAGGTAGATAAGAAGCTGACAGATAATGAGGGAAGATTTCTTATCCTTGTAGGGTCCATACAGGGTCAGCCTCTCACGTTGGCGTCAATACAGTATACTGCACCGACACACTTTATTCGAGCAAATACCCAGTATGTACCTGGCAGATAACTGGAATGCGCCGCTCCTCACCTCTGACAAGCCCCGTTGCGTTTGCCTTCCCAGCCTGGGTTCATGCCTGGCTGACGGGCGGCTGATCTGTTAAATTATAATGATTAGGATTTAATAGGCTGCAATGCTTCGCGTGTCTACCAGATGGCATAAATTCATGAATTGTAATGCAGTATATATATATATATACTGTGCAGTATTGCAGCCAGCGGGAATAAAATGCTTCAATCCCTGCCTGGAAAATAACCCAATGCACTCGGGCAGAAAACAGTCACAAACCTCAATACACCCGGGTATACCCGAATTCGTGGGACTAGCCGAGCTCGAATAAAGTGTGTCGCCAGTGTACGCACCATGTGAGTCGGCTTCAGAGTTTTTTTCCCTTTTTTTCCGGAAGTTGCATAAGGTAGCAAAGGGAAACATGATTGTAGCAGGGGACCCAAACTTGGACTGGTGTACAGCATCTAACCTCCCCCTCAGACAGGACATACTAAACATTACCCAAGGACTACGAGACTGTGTCATCACACTCCACGTTGTGGGAGGCCCATAAGGCTACCCTCAGGGGATCTCTGATGTGTCTCGCTGCTAGATGCAAAAGAGAGCAAGAGCGCCAGACTAAGAAGCTACATAAGAAATTTTCATCCCTCACAGCAATCCAAAAAACCCTCAAACAGGACTCTACCCTGAAAGAAATATTAGATATCAAACATCAGTTAAACATACGATTAGCCTCCCAGGCTGAAAAGGAGCTGAGCTGGACTAAACACAGGTTTTTCGAGAAGGCGAACAAGCCGGACACCCTCCTAGCTAATAAACGTAGAAAAAAAGTACCAAACTACCATATTCAATCTATTCGCATGCAGGGGGGGGGGAGCTTACCTCGAATCCTAAGCCGATCGTAGAGGAATTTAAATCCTACTATGACGCGCTCTATGATGGAGGTAAGGTCATGCACAATCAAAAAACGAGGGACAATCTGCGGGAATTCTTAAAAGAGGTGAAATTGCCGATATTGAGCAGGGCGGAAGGAGAGGCTTTACAGAAAGACTTCTCTTTAGAAGAGTTAACGGAAGTTGTAAAGTCCCTTAAGCCAGCCAAGGCGCCCGGACCAGATGGCTTCTCAAACCTATATTACAAAAAATATCTGAAAATACTAGCCCCGCATATGTTAAAACTTTTTAATTCGGTCTTGCTAGGGACCTTGTTCCCAGCACAGATGCTTCAGGCGTCTATCTCCTTGATCCATAAACCTGGAAAGGACCTGGCGGACTGTAAGAGCTACCGGCCCATCTCTTTAATCAATACCAACATAAAAAATTTCTCCAAGCTCATAGGTAACGTCCTCCCCAGGTTGATTCACCCAGATCAGTTAGGGTTCATCGGAGGAAGGCAAGCAGCAGACAATACCCGACGAATAATCGATCTGATTGATTTGGCTCAAAAACAAAATATTCCGTCAATGGTACTAAGTCTGGATGCGGAAAAAGCCTTTGATAGGATCGATTGGCCCTATTTGAGGGAGACGCAAGAGGCATTTGGCTTTGAAGGACATCTTTTGGGAGCCATTATGGCATTGTACGAGGGGCCAACGGCGAGGGTGCGGTATCAGGGTTTCCCATCTGAACAATTTCAAATCCGCAGTGGCACGAGACAAGGTTGCCCGCTGTCCCCCTTGCTGTTTGCCCTTTGTATTGAACCCTTGGCGGCACATTTGAGAATATGCCCGGATGTATCGGGACTATCATTAAAAGAGCAGACACACAAAGTGGCGCTGTATGCGGATGATGTGATCCTGACATTATCCAACCCTCTTACCTCCCTGCCCAATGTCTTTGCAATTCTGGGGAGTTTTAATCAAATTTCAGGGTTTAAAATTAATCAGGCCAAGTCGGAAGCCCTCAACATAAATTTACCTAAACCAGTAGAAAAGCTAATTGGACTAAATTTTAACTTTAAATGGCAACCCTCCATGGTCAAATACCTAGGGGTGTATATAACAAAGGATTTCAAAGCATTATATAAGGAAAATTATCCCAGGTTGTTTAAGACTCTGAGAGAGGATCTCAGGAGATGGGTGGAGTATGGCATCTCTTGGTTTGGAAGAATTCACAGTGTGAAAATGAATCTCCTTCCGAAGGTGTTATACCTTTTCCAGGCCCTCCCGATCCCCCTGCTGAAAGATGATATCCTCTCTCTGCAGTCTAGGATAACGAAGTTTATCTGGAATAAAAAAGGCCCAAGGATAAAAAAAGACATCTTGAGGAGGCCGACCTCGAGATGAGGGGCGGGGGTGCCTTGCTTGTTCGCCTATTACGAAGCAGCCCAATTGAGCCAAATTATACAGTGGCACGCAGATCCGGACCTTCGGAGATGGGTGGCATTGGGAAAAGAATGTTGCGCACCCATAGAGATGCAGAATCTAATTTGGTTACCCAAAAAAAGCTGGTCCAGAATTCGGACACCGCTGCAGACAATTTCAAGGTCCTTAAAGATATGGGAGGCTACCAAATTCAGATGTTCTCTCACAACACTAAACTCCTTAATGACAGTGTGGCAGGACGGCCTGTAGCCGAGGTCAGGGAACAGTCCACACGTATAGTTTCAGGATAATGAAAACGTTCAGTGGCTTTATTTCTCCACAGCATACATAACATGTGGGTACACTGTCCCTTTAAACAAAACAAATCCTGCTCCACGTTGGGAGGACTGACTAACACACCAGGCCTATCTAGCAGGCTGGCTGGCTAAACCATAACCAAACCGTAAGTGTCTTTTAAGCAGTCAGGAAAAAACAAATGAACAAGTCTTACTTTGGTTGCAGTAGTTAGTTTGAGGTATTCGTCTGGCTAGCACCACACATAGCCGTGTGCTCTGGTCTAAGGCAGGCAGCTACTGCCAGTAACAACATCATCTTATACCTTGCTGCTTATCAGGTGTCAGCTTACATCCTGATTACCTAGCTTCCAGCTGAGTTAACCCTTATGAGTGCTGGATGAAGCACTCAGACATATGTCTCCCAGGCATAACTGATAGGGGTTGACTTCACCCTGGCACATACCTCCCCTGTTTGTGTGTGGCTAGTGTCCCATACGGCTGAAGCCCGACCCTCCACTACTTCTCTTGACAAAAAATCAGCATTTCCATGGTCCTTTCCAGGTCTATGCTGAATATCAAAGGAGAAGGGTTGGAGGGCCATATACCACCAGGTCAACCTTGGGTTTGTGTCCTTCATGGTGTTTAACCAATTCAAGGCGCATGGTCAGTGACCAGGGTGAAGTGTACTCCAGCGACATAATGTCTCAAGGCCTCAATTGCCCATTTTACAGCGAGGCACTCCTTCTCAATGACGGAATACCTCACTTCCCTTGGGAACATATTCCGGCTGATGAACAGTATGGGGTGTTCAACACCATCAAATTGCTGGGACAGCACTGCTCCCAGTCCTACCTCTGAGGCATCCATCTGGATGATGAAGGGCTCTTTAAAATCTGGGCTCCGAAAAGAGGGGCCCTCTGACAGGCACTTTTTTAGCATGTCAAATGCGTCTTGGCACTCCTAAGAAAATTTAACTTGGGTCGGGGCACTCTTTTTTGTCAGATCTGTTAGGGGTACAGAAAAATCTGAAAAATTGGGGATAAACCGCGTGTAATACCCTGCTAACCCCAAAAGGGAGCGGACCTGTGTCTTTGTCTGTGGGGTGGGTACTTCCTTTATGGCGGCCACCTTGCTAGCTAGTGGCCTTACTATCTCTCCCCCAACGGCATAGCCCAAGTATTTTGTAGTGGATTTACCCAGGGCACATTTTTTTGGATTTGCAGTGAGCCCTGCTTCTCTTAAGGACGTTAGGACTGCCCTTAACCTTTTTATATGACTGCCAGTGTCTGCTATAGATGACAATGTCATCCAAGTAGGCCGCGGCATATGCCCTATGGGGTCGTTGTACCTTGTCCAGTAACCTTTGGAACGTGGCTGGAGCCCCATGTAACCCAAATGGCATAGTGACGAATTGGTATAAACCGAGAGGGTTGGCGAAGGCAGTTTTGCATTTGGATTCTTCCGCTAGAGGTATCTGCCAATATCCTTTCATGAGATCTAGGGTGGAGATATACTTTGCTTTACCAAGCAAGTCAAGCAATTCATCCACCCTAGGCATTGGGTATGCATAAAATCTGGATACAGCATTTACCTTTCGCAGATCCACGCAAAACCTCACCTTCCCATCTGGTTTAGGGACCAACACTATAGGGCTACACCATTCGCTGTGGGACTCCTCTATCAGGCCCAATTCCAACATGTCTATTATCTCCCTCTCTACCAGGTCTTTTCGGCCCTCTGGCAATCTATAGTGACGGGACCGTACTTTTACACCAGGTTCTGTCTCAATCCTATGGGACACTAAATCAGTCTGCCCTGGCAGCTCAGAAAAAACATCTGGGAACTGGTCACATAATTCTAGTAGGTCTGACCTTTGTTCCGTTGTTAACTGCCCTCCCATGGGAACCTGATGGTCATTCTACATACTACCCTTTGGAAGCTGTGGACCCAAATCCGTCTCTCCTTCCCGAGGGTGGATGAAAAGCGATCTCATCGTTTTCCAGGGTTTCAGGAGGTTTACGTGGTAGATTTGTTTAACCTTCCAGGACCCTGGTTGAGAGATCTTATAGTTCACCTCCCCGGTGCGGCGGAGAACTTGGAAAGGATCCTGCCACTTCTCAAGGAGTTTACTCTCGGATGTCGGTAGTAGTAGCATCACTTGGTCCCCAGGTTGGAAGACCCTCAAACGAGCATTTTGATTGTACTGCCTCTCTTGACGTTCTTGAGCAGATTTGAGGTTTTCCTTCGCAAACCGACCTATCATGTCTAGGCGGTTTCTAAGGTCTATGACATACTGAAGGGTATTCTTGGAGGGGGAGGGCTCCTCCTCCCAGGATTCCTTCAGTAGGTCGAGAATACCCCGAGGTTGGCGTCCATATAGGAGCTCAAACGGGGAGAAGCCTGTGGATGATTTGGGAACTTCTCGTACCGCAAACAACAGGAAAGGGAGAAGTTCATCCCAAGCTTGCTTTTCAGTGTCCACAAACTTCCTAAGCATGGTTTTTAAAGTACGGTTAAACCTCTCTACCAATCCATCAGTCTGAGGATGGTAGACTGAGGTCCTGACGGATTTTACCTCCAATAACTTCAGGACATCCTGCATTAACTTTGCCATGAAATTTGTTCCCTGGTCAGTTAACATTACTTGGGAAGTCCTACCCTAGAGAACAGTTCTAACAGCCTGTGAGCAACCTGTTTAGCAGTGGCTGATCTCAGAGGGAAGGCCTCAGGATATCTGGTGGCATAATCTACAACAACGAGTATAAATTTATGTCCCTTCGCAGAGGGTTCTAAAGTTCTGACCAGATCTACCCCAATTCTCTCGAATGGGACAACTACCAAGGGCAGAGGGACCAAGGGAGCCAGCTCCTGTCCTTTTTGGCTAGTTAACTGGCATTCAGGACATGTCTCACATAGTTTCATGATGTCACCATGTATGCCTGGCCAGTAAAACTGGGACGAGATGCGGTCCGTGGTCTTATCTCTGCCCAAGTGACCACCCCATGGGAGAGTATGGGCTAGGGTGAACACTGTCTTAATCAACCCTTTAGGGACTAGCATCTGTCAAATGACCTCCCCTGTTTGTGTAACCTTATTCACACAATATAGAATGTCATTTAACAGTTCAAAATGTGGAAACACTCTTACACCTTGTTCGTCCATTATCTTGTTGTTGACCTGTACCACCTTCTTATATTGTCTAGCCAGAGCTGGGTCTTCCCTCTGCCTCTGACGGAAGTCAGGAAGATCCAGGTCTGGCAAAATTCCCGTATCTATCTGTTCCCCACCCTGGTCATCTCCGGCCATGACCTGCAGTCTTTTGGGCTGACTAATGTTACCAAAAGTCCCAGCCTTTCTTAACCAGTACTCTTTTTCCGCACGTCTCTGTTTACGTGTCTTTGGGACGTGGTGTCTACGGGGGAAAATTTTTGGGGGAAAAGGAAACAAGTCTCCGGGCTTCTCCGGAACCAGAGAAGTAGGATCCGTAGTAGTAGTAGGGGCCAACAATGTTTCAAAGTAGGGCCAGTCTCAGCCAAGTAGAAAAGGAGCAGGTAGCCAGGGAGAAACTCCCACTAGTAGGCTAGCCTCTTGATCCTTGATACGCAGTAGAATTTTCGCGGTCGGGTATCTCTTTGTATCCCCATGGATACATTCGATATTCCAAGGAGAGTCATAGGATAATCTGTTGCTTGGAATTAGGCCCTCTAGGATCAGGGTTTTTCCAGATCCCGAGTCCAGCATGGCTTTTACTATTTTCCCCTCCAAAGATGCTGGGACTAACCACGGATTGTAGTCCCCTCGGAGAGAAGCTGTGGCAGTGGTTCTTCCATGAACAGTCCATCTCATCATCTCCTGAGTCTGCAAACTCGGTCGTCAGCGGAAGCTCTCGACGGGGCTCGGTGTTTGGACCTCTCCGCTGTTGGATGGGATCCTCCCTTCTGGTTGGTGGTGGTATCCTCTCCACCGGCTGGGTGACGGAAGTCCAGGTTCTCAGGGAATACTGTGGGTGGCGGCCTCCCTTGAGTGATCCAATGGCCTCGGACCCGGGACGGGCATCTCTGCTGGAGTTTATACCAGGAACCCTCCGAGAGGGGAAAGGGTCTTCCGATCGGGTTGACTTGATCTCCTGAGCTGGCGGGTTGTAGACCCCTCGATTGTCTGCTCTCCTGCCTCTGGCATCACCGGAAGCAACTGGTGTTTGGACCGACCGTTCCCAGCTATCCTGTTGGGTGTCGTCGCCAAGAAAGTTTTCCACCAAGCGGACTGCTGAGTCCAGGGAAAATGGAGCGTGTCTTTTTACCCAGGAGCGGGAGGAGGGGGGCAGTATCTGTATGAACTTCTCGAGCACAAACTGTTCAAGGATCTCTGCCTTGGTATGCTTTTCCGGTTGTATCCACCTGGTGCATAAGTCTACTAAGCGGTGGGCTACGACCCGGGGTCTGTCTCTGTTTGTATATTTGACTGTCCGGAACCGTTGTCGGTAGGTCTCTGGAGTGAGGCCTAGGCGATCCAGAATAGCAGCCTTTAGTTGCTGGTAGTCCATGGCCTCGTCTGCTGGAAGAGCCTGGTAGGATTCCTGAGCTTCCCCTATGAGGAGTGGAGCCAGAGTCGTTACCCAGCGATCAACTGTCCAGCCGTCCGCTGTGGCTACCCTTTCAAAAGTGAGGAGAAATGCCTCTAGGTCTTCAGTTGGCTTCATTTTAGGCAGCATCACCGGTGGGTTATTTGGAATCGCTGGTCTGCCTGAGGCTGGGCCTTCGACTAGCAGTTGAAGTAGCTTTTCCTCCCGCCGGGCCTGCTGCTCATCTTGCTGGGCCTGTCGCTCATATTGCTGGGCCTGTCGCTCAGCTTGTTTCTCTGCTAGCTGGAGCTGTTGCTCAAGGAACTGAGAAAAAAAATCTCCATTTTTTTTTCTTCTTTTGTGTGGGTGGCCTTTCAGAAACAGGGCCCGTCCGACATCCCACTTCTGACACCACCTGTTGCAGGACGGCCTGTAGCCGAGGTCAGGGAACAGTCCACACATATAGTTTCAGGATAATGAAAACGTTCAGTGGCTTTATTTCTCCACAGCATACATAACATGTGGGTACACTGTACCTTTAAACAAAACAAATCCTGCTCCACATTGGGAGGACTGACTAACACACCAGGCCTATCTAGCAGTCTGGCTGGCTAAACCATAACCAAACCGTAAGTGTCTTTTAAGCAGTCAGGAAAAAAAAAATGAACAAGTCTTACTTTGGTTGCAGTAGTTAGTTTGAGGTATTCGTCTGGCTAGCACCACACATAGCCGTGTGCTCTGGTCTAAGGCAGGCAGCTACTGCCAGTAACAACATCATCTTATACCTTGCTGCTTATCAGGTGTCAGCTTACATCCTGATTACCTAGCTTCCAGCTGAGTTAACCCTTATGAGTGCTGGATGAAGCACTCAGACATATGTCTCCCAGGCATAACTGATAGGGGTTGACTTCACCCTGTCACAGACACCCATTTGGGGTAACCCCGACTTTGCTCCAGGTCTGGATAGTTCTCATTTCTCAAAGTGGATTCAGTCAGGGTATTTTCGACTAAAAGATCTGGAGGGTAGAAAATATGTCAAAACCTTTGACCATATCAAAGAGGAAAAAAATATGCCTAACGCAGAATTCTTTAGATACCTCCAGATCAGGGCATTTTATAACAAAACCCCAATTAGGCCCCGCAGAACAAATTTCAAGCAGCTGTGTTCAAGAGGAACGGACACGAGGGACTAACCTCTAGAATGTACAGGGAAGTGATCTGCCCCGAGACAGAGGACGAACCCAGACTTAGCTATATGAGACAGTGGAAGCGGATTTAGGGGAGACATTAGAAGACGAAGACTGGGACAGGATTCTGCAGGCAGCAGCCAAAAGCTCTATCTGTACCACGTTAAAGGAGAACGCATACAAAGTCCTGATGCGCTGGTATATACCCCAACAAAATTGTCTAAATTTGTCAGAGGCTATTCACCGCTCTGTCCCAAGCAGTGTGGGGAAAGAGCTGACTTACGCCACATGCTGTGGTCTTGAAAGAAGGTTGCTACGATTTGGGCGGAAATTAGAGAGTGGTTGCAAAGGTTCATAGGTGTAGAGATCCCCCTGGACCCATGGCTGTTCTTGTTGGGCAGACGGATCCGGGGGCTATCGAACGCAACTCATAAATTGATTACACATTTTGCAACCGCCACCAGATGCGAGATCGCAGCATTGTGGAAGCAACCGGATATACCAATTTAAAAATCAGGAATAGAATTTGGTTTGTTTGCCGGATGGAACAGTTGACAAGTTTGGTTAACGACTCCAGCTCAAATTTCTAAAAGTCTGGTCGCCTTGGCTTGCCCAGACAGAAATCCCGGGGCTAGATGTTACCCCAATTTTGCAATGATAGTTAGAAATGCGTTCTCCGGTAACCAAATGTATCCACGACCACATAGCGACAGTAGGAACGAGAGGCACGCGAGAGCCCAGAGATTTGGGGATACCCCTAGTGGTTGAGACAAGGATTCACAATTTGCCAGAAACTAAAAGGCCACCAGGAAGGTGGGAAAAGAGAGCTTCTGCCCCCCATCCAATCAACGAGGTCGCCCCCCCCCCACATCCCCTTCCACCACCTCCCTCCCACCTCACCCTGTTCCCTTGAAGTCATGTCCTTGTGACGGTTCAGGGGATTTCTTCCCCTTCATGTGTCCCTGATGTCACATGCTCACCTACCCTCTATGTCCCTTCCCCTGCCTCCTCCCTTCTTTTGCCCACACCTGTCCTCCTCCGGCAGCCTCTGACGCCGTTCCTATACCACGGCGCGTGCCCCGCAAGACTCGCGCACCCGCGAGGTCCCCAAGCCCCTGCTGCAGCGTCCCCCACTCTCAGGCCCCCTCGGTATCGGCCCCCATGTCCTTACCTCCGGCGGCTGTTTCCTCCGGTCCTCATTCCCCTCTGCCGGGGTCCCCGCAGCACTCCGTGCGCCTCGTGATGCAGTCTGTGCGCGCGCACTCTCAGATTACAGAGGGCGCGCGCACACGCTCCTCTTATAGGGGTTTCCAGTCTCCTGACTCCCCCTTCCATGCCCTGCAGGCGATCTCCCTTACTGGTTCTCCTGTCTCCTCCTCTTCTCTTCCTCACCTATCCCTGCTGTCTCCCACTTCTCCCTCTGCTCCTCCTCTCTCTCCCATTAGTGTTCCCTCCTTTATAACCCCTGTCTGTCCTTTCTATCATTGCTCTGCATAGCTTCTGTTATCCCTGTGTGTGCCGTCCTATGCTTGGCTCTCCTCTGTGTTTCAGCTTGTTCCTGCTCCTGCTTATCTCTGGATTTCCCTGGTTTGACCTCTGCTCGTCCTGGACTACTCTGCTCTCTGTTGCCCTTGAACCCTGCTTATGAATTGTACCTTGCTGACCTCTGTAAGTCCTGGACTTGGCTTACGAACTTGACTACTCTGCTTTCTGGATCCCTGGACTCTCGCGCACGGATACCACTATTCTTACGCTTAACCACCAAGGCATTGCAAGTATTACTAACTATCTTCCAACAGGCCCAGCAATGCCATACCACACTCCGGGCTCGCCCTCACTGCTGTGGGTGTGTGGTAATACAGGCGTGACCGTCTTCCTGTTTGTCCTGTCTGTCATGTTTGTTAGTTTCAAAGTCATTGTAATAAGGAATTGGTGTTTATGCGAGAGCCAATGGATTGTGTTATCATGTATGTACTGTATCACCTAATAAAATCAAAGTTATAAAAAAAAAAAAAAGTATTTCTGTTCATGCGGGATCGAAGAATCACTCTCTAGGGCATCCCTAACTGCCTGACAGCCATCCTCATGTCTGATGGAAGTATACAATGAGGTGACATCGCAAGTTACCAATGTGAATTCCTCATGCCACTGTACTTCTGATAAAATATTTAAAACTTATAGGGTGTCCCTTAAATAAGACTTTGCACTGGTGACATATTTTTGTAGGTACAGGTCAACATATTCCGAAAAATTCTGTGTAAGTGACCCAATACCCGAAATAATGGGTCTCCCTGGTGGTCTCAAACGGTCTTTGTGGATCTTGGGCAAGAGATAGAACACTGCCTTAACTGGTTGGGATTTTAACAGATAGGTAAACTCTTTCTCGCCCAAAATCCTTATATCCTTCGCCTCACTTAGAATGCTTGACAACTCCTCCTGATATGCTTGGGAAGGGTCCCGTTCAAGTTTTTCATAGGTTACTGTGTCGTTTCAAACTTAAAAAATAGATCTAGTTTTTATCCTAGCCATTGCAAAGGACAATATTTGGAAATTTTTAATCGACCAATGCGATTCCTGAAGAAGTGGCAACAGCTACGAAATGCGTAGAATCTAATCAGCTGTTGGAGGACACTGTATGTGGAGAATTGGTGCGAGGAGGTGCTGGCAAGGCGCAGAGATCGGAGTGGTAGGCAGCGTCTTCCGCCCTGACTGCAGTCGTCACAGGACGTGACGCTAGCGGATGTGACGTATGCGGAAGGATCTCCTAGTGACTGAACTGCCGGCGTCTCCCCACGAGTCACCAACGGTCCTCCCAACGTACCATTTATTTTGTACAAATGTGAGTGCATTACTTATATGTCTTTTTTGTGCCACATTATACCCCTATGTACTACACTATTGTGTGCTCTCTTTCTTTTCCACTGCCCTCGGGAGGTACACTCAGTACTTTATGGACAGATCTTGTCCACCAGATATAAAGCTCTAATACTACAATCATCAGAGGGCTTCCATTACAAGGGGCTCCTGTCAGAGAGAGATGGATCTCTGATACGTCTGTAACATTTTGATTTATTGTGAGTGAGACCTATTTAGAGACTATTTTGCACATATATTTTATACAGTCTGCAATATTGTATTTTCCATTTTTTTCCCTGTATATCATTTTGAGAATCTGAGCGCTCCCCCCACCTGGAAGACAATGCAAGATTTCTGGACCTGGACAGTCCTTTAAGGGTGTAGAGCTGCTGTTTATTAATTTGTATTTCACTATTCACTTTTATGTTCCACGGTTTTTGGTGAGAGATATTTAATTCACTATATATATATTATATAATATATATTTATACCTCAAAAAGTATATATATATATATATATATATATATATGTGATAAAAAATCACTGGCACTCCAATAGAAATTCAATAATGAATAGGTGCATGTCCCATATAAATAATAAAAGTATACATTACCGCATAGCAGCAAAAAGGGAGACAGCACTCAGGTGAATGAAAATAAATGTATTAAATACAGCACATAACTCCAACGTTTCGATCCCACAGGGGGATCTTCCTCAGGGTGGTGCAACAGACACAGGACAGTGAGTGACTTATATACCCCAACACCCAAGTGACATAAACATCTCCACATCATCAGAAAGCATCATCATCGGGCGACAAAACAGCTGTGCATAATACAATCTAATTAGATCATGCTCCAACTCCATGTCTGTACTCCTATTGGGGAATCCAAGTCACATGATCAAACCCAAGCTGTCAGTGTCATTGCATGTAAACAAACTGATGCTGCATCAGCAGGCCCGGTTTTCAAGGCAACAACATGTGTGCTCAACTCTTTAAAGGCAGCAGACACCGGTGGTTGTCATGTGTACTGCACGTGTATAGATACACCACTGCAAATGTGTATGTGCTGTAGCAGTGATGAATTTACTTCTAAACAGCACCTAAGAATAACAGATACTGGCATGCGTATATCAGTAGAATCCTATGACAGATGGAACCCGCTGTAATCCCAGTCGGGTAACCCATAATAAACCTGTCGGCGTCACATGCTGTATACAAGGAAAATAATGTATTGTGTACTAGAATACATACAAAGGACACAGATAAGAATACTCTCTTAGACGCTCAGAGTCATCACCCTCCCCCTCTAAAGAGGGGACTCCCCTTTTCACAAATGCTCCGGGTACGGAGAATTACAAGCGATCCTACGCATGTTGAAGCAGCTTTACAGAAAATGGCAGATCGCTTCAGAGAGAGGGGCTACGATCGGACAGAAATTGATCAAGCATTAGCCAAAGCACGTTTACCAACAAGGGGTGATCTACTGAAACCTACGGTGACAACCATTGAAAATGATCGGTTTCACATAGTAACAACATATAGTACTGCCTCAAGCCAGATACAACGCAGTATAAAGCAAAACTGGCACATTTTGGCGAATGATAAACGTATCGGAAAACATTTTGAGTCCCCACCCCTCTTTTGCTATCGGCGGGGTCGGAATGTGGGGGATTACCTCATAAAGGCGGACCCAGTGGATAAATATGCAGCGAAAACGACCTGGCTAACAAAAGCTCCGGGGGTGCACAAGTGTAGAGGTTGTGTAAATTGCCAGTATTTAATGCTGGGCAACACTTTTATGCATCCGCATAAAGGTTATCCAATTAAAATTGTGGATTTTCTCAATTGTGACTCAAAATTTGTAGTCTACATTATCAAATGCCCCTGTGGGCTTCTTTACGTGGGCAAGACATCGCGTATGCTTAAGGAACGAATAGCAATGCATCTTTCCACAATACGCAAGGCCCTTGCTGACCCCATCAATTCTGATGATCTTAAGCTGTTACCAGTGGCAAGGCACTTTAAGCTTAAACAGCACAGCTTAGCCACCTTTCGTTGTATGCCCGTTGTACAAGCCCATACTCCAACCAGGGGAGGAAATAGACACAGGCTTTTGCTCCAGCTTGAGGCGAGGATGATTCACAGACTGGATTCTATGGCCCCCAAAGGCCTGAATGAGGACATGAACTTGGGTTGTTTTTTGTAATTTTTTGTAATTTTTTGTAATTATTACTGTTCAACATCAACTGTATGTATACATGGATCAGCGTAGTTCAAAATGATTATGTAAAAGGCATTTATTATACAGTATATTTTACTACAGCTTGTATATTCTTGTCGTTCAGCTTCTTCCATTGATTTTATTTTCCCCTCCCGGTTCTCTTTACTTTACCCTCACTGTGTATTGGGTGTTCTTTATTCCACATTTTTGCAGGTCCGTATATTGTATATTTATGTAGTTCTACAGACAGTATGTTCCTTTATTTGATCGCACTTTGTGTCTTTAGCAGTACTGGTATACTAGGGGTTAACTAGCAACCTATGTATATCCATGCAGCATGTGACGCCGACAGGTTTATTATGGGTTACCGGACTGGGATTACAGCGGGTTCCATCTGTCATAGGATTCTACTGATATACGCATGCCAGTATCTGTTATTCTTAGGTGCTGTTTAGAAGTAAATTCATCACTGCTACAGCACATACACATTTGCAGTGGTGTATCTATACACGTGCAGTACACATGACAACCACCGGTGTCTGCTGCCTTTAAAGAGTTGAGCACACATGTTGTTGCCTTGAAAACCGGGCCTGCTGATGCAGCATCAGTTTGTTTACATGCAATGACACTGACAGCTTGGGTTTGATCATGTGACTTGGATTCCCCAATAGGAGTACAGACATGGAGTTGGAGCATGATCTAATTAGATTGTATTATGCACAGCTGTTTTGTCGCCCGATGATGATGCTTTCTGATGATGTGGAGATGTTTATGTCACTTGGGTGTTGGGGTATATAAGTCACTCACTGTCCTGTGTCTGTTGCACCACCCTGAGGAAGATCCCCCTGTGGGATCGAAACGTTGGAGTTATGTGCTGTATTTAATACATTTATTTTCATTCACCTGAGTGCTGTCTCCCTTTTTGCTGCTATGCGGTAATGTATACCTTTATATATATATATATATTGTGACAAACGGCTTACTCCGGGGCTCCGCCGTCTGTCCGGGACTGTTAGAACACGGTCTTTTAGGGTAGGTTAAATGATGAGACGTCACGTACTGTTCCTTTAAACAGGCTATGCCTGGTTTATTCAGTCCCAGGCACTGAGACTGCCACAGTGCAAACAGAAAACAAAGCCAAACAAAAAGCTGCTCGTCTGAGCGATAACTTAAACTTAGATGTCCCTGACTCAGAGTTGGAAGTGGCTTGTCCACTTCCACCAACAAAATAAGTACCTTTGCAGTCTTTAGACAAACTAACAGAATGAATGAAGCGATTTGGGAAAGAGGCTTTCTCACCCCTCTGCAGTTCAGCAGCCTTCCAGGCTCTTGGGCGGGGCTCAGAGGAAACAGGAAACAGGTCTTATATACCTGAACTCTAATCAGCATGACAGTTGACAGAAAACAGGCAGCAGACAAACTGTGGAATGGAGTGCCTGTACCACGAGGCTGCCCTGTTCAGCTTAGACAGGACAGAAACTGTTCAGTATCCTGGGAGCCCTGTATATGGAGTTTATTACCAACCCCTGGTTTCTGTCACATATCCTCCCCCCCAGCTCAGACCTCGAGGGGTGAGCGACCATGGATATTAGGGAGTGCATCCTTGACAACCCGTCGGCATTGCCATGTTTGTGCCCCGACCTGTGTTCCACAGAAAATTTAAAGGGCTGTAGGCTTAGGAACCACCTGGTCACCCTAGCGTTCTTCTCCCTATTTTGACACATCCAGGTAAGGGGTGCATGATCTGTGACCAATCGGAACTTTCTCCCCAACAGATAATACTTGAGTGTCTCTACAGCCCACTTTATTGCGAGACACTCTTTCTCGACTATGGAGTAATTTTTCTCCTGGGGATTTAGTTTCCTACTTAAATAAAGGATGGGGTGCTCCTCCCCTTGAGACTCCTGGGAGAGTACCGCCCCCAGCCCTACCTCAGATGCGTCGGTTTGGACTACGAACTCTTTGGAGAAGTCAGGTGTGACCAACACTGGTTGGGCACAGAGAGCTTCTTTCAGGCTTCTAAAGGCCTGTTCGGCTTCGGGGGACCACTTTACCATTAGCGGTCCTCTTGCTTTTGTGAGGTCGGTTAGTGGGGTTGCCTTAGTTGCAAAATTGGGAATAAACCTCCTATAGTAGCCAATTAACCCCAAAAAGGTCCTTACTTGTTTTTTTGTGACTGGCCTTGGCCAATTTTGTATCGCCTCTACTTTGAGTGTTTGTGGTTTGAGTAACCCTCTACCAATAGAATACCCCAGATACTTGGCCTCCTCCAGACCAATAGTGCATTTAGCGGGGTTAGCAGTTAGTCCAGCAGCCCGAACTGCGTCGAGCACAGCTTGGACCTTTGGAAGGTGGGACTGCCAATCTTCACTATGGATTACCACATCATCCAGGTAGGCGGCAGCGTACCGAACATGTGGTTTTAAAATTTTATCCATCATTCTTTGGAATGTGGCGGGAGCTCCATGTAAGCCAAAAGGCAGCACCTTATATTGAAAGAGGCCGTCTGGGGTTGAGAAGGCTGTTTTTTCTTTTGCCCTTTCTGTGAGGGGAACCTGCCAGTACCCTTTTGTTAGGTCTAGGGTTGTGAGATATCGGGCTTTGCCCAGTCTCTCTACAAGTTCATCCACCCTGGGCATAGGATAAGTATCAAATTTTGACACCGCGTTTAGTTTCCGGTAGTCATTACAAAACCTTGTTGTACCGTCTGGCTTTGGGACTAAAACTATAGGGCTGTTCCACCCACTTTGGGATTCCTCAATTACGCCTAGTTTTAGCATTTTTTTAACCTCTAAATTTATAGCCTCTCTCTTGGCCTCTGGGATTCGGTACGGTTTAAGGTTAACTCGGACCCCCGGTTCAGAGACTATGTCATGTTTAATTACGTTAGTTTTACCTGGCTGTGTAGAGAAGATTTCTTTGTTCCTTCTCACTAAACTCTGGACCTCTCGTTTCTGATGCACGGACAGTGTTTCAGCTATGCTAACCTCTGGGTCAGTTTCTTGATTCTCTGACGGACCTGGGGGTACTAGGGTTAACAAGACCTCTCTATCTTTCCAGGGCTTGAGTAGGTTTATATGGTAAATTTGCTCAGGTTTCCTCCTACCTGGCTGCCTTACCCTATAATTTACTTCTCCCACTCTTTCCAAGACCTCATATGGCCCATGCCATTTAGCAAGGAATTTACTCTCCACGGTGGGAACCAGAACTAGTACCCTATCACCTGGAAAAAAAATTCTGACCCTAGCACCCTTATTATACGTATTCCTTTGTGCTTCTTGAGCTTTCTCCATGTGTTCCCTCACTATGGGTAGGACTGCAGCAATGCGGTCCTGCATTTGGGCAACATGCTCTATTACACTTCTGTAAGGGGTAACCTCGTGTTCCCAAGTTTCTTTGGCTATATCCAGTAAGCCCCTTGGATGTCGGCCATACAATAGTTCAAACGGGGAGAAGCCTGTGGATGACTGGGGAACTTCCCTAATGGCAAATAACAGGTATGGTAACAAACAGTCCCAGTTTTTCCCATCCTTATCGACCGCCCGGCGTAACATGCTCTTTAAGGTTTTATTGAACCTTTCCACTAAACCATCTGTTTGTGGATGATAGACTGAGGTTCTGAGATGCTTGATTTTTAGGAGTTTACATAGCTCTTTTGTTACTTGGGACATAAATGGTGTTCCCTGGTCAGATAAGATCTCTTTAGGAATTCCGACCCGGGAAAACAGAAGTACTAACTCTTTTGCTATGTTTTTAGCAGAGGTGCTACGTAGGGGAACTGCCTCCGGATATCGGGTAGCATAATCTAATATTACCAATATATGCTGATGTCCCCTAGCAGACTTTATTAGGGGTCCTACTAGATCCATAGCAATCCGGTCAAATGGTACCTCTATTATGGGAAGGGGTACCAATGGGCTGCGGTATGCTTTGAACGGGGCGGTGATCTGACATTCTGGGCATGAGGAACAATAGTTTGTAATTTCTGCCAGAACCCCAGGCCAATAAAAGCTTCGGAGAACCTTTTCTTTTGTCTTTTCCACCCCTAGGTGTCCCCCCAATGGATGACTATGTGCGAGGTGTAATACTACGTTACGGAATGTCCGTGGTACCAACAATTGTTTAGTTGTAACTGATTTTCTTTTATCAACCCGATATACTAGGTCGTTCTCTACCTCGAAGTAGGGGTAAGCAAGTGACCTATCTGGTTGGCCATGAGTACTATTCTGGTCCCGTATATTTCCCCTTGCTACCGCTAATGTGGGGTCCTCCCACTGGGCCTTCTTAAAACTCCCAGGACTGACCTCTAGGTCAGCGAGGGTCTTATCCTGTACTGGGGTGGTAAGTGCCTGATCAACATCTTGATTTGGGGTATTCCCTACCAAAGTAGTGATGGGGAAGGGAATTTCACAGCACTCCTCCTTTTCCCCCTTCTTATTTGGGCCCTCGTCAACCTCCATTTCTGAAAAAGGGAAAGGATTTGTTTCTTCTAACACTTCGTTATGGTCTGCTATTGAACTCTGGGCGCTCTTCTGAGCTGGGGACCACATTTTTAGAAAATGGGGAAAGTCGGTCCCTATTAACACATCATGTGCCAGTTTGGGTACAACACCCACCTTGAAATCTAAAGAACCAAATTCTGTTTAAAAAAAAACATCAACAGTGGAATATTCATGATTATCCCCATGTATACAACAAATTGCCACTCTTTGTGAACTGTTTACCTGTTTCTTCTTAATGGGCAATAGGTATTCGGACACTAGTGTGACCATACTCCCAGAGTCAAGAAGTGCCCGAACCCTCTTACCATTAACCTTTACAAATGCCCACAGATGGTTATTCAAGGGGTCCTCTGGGCTAGGGCCCATACATTGGGACAACAGCAAATAAGGTTCCACGCTGTTGAATTGCATGGGCTCATCATTTAGTGGGCAGATTTTTGCTGTGTGGCCCCTCTCATGACAATTTACACATTTAGGTACATAGTCTGTGTCCCACTTAGAGCCTTTTCCCGGCTCCCCATGTTGGCTATTGCCCTTAGTGTGCGAACCACTGTTGCTGGAGCGGCGTGAAGGTGGTCGCCGCTCTTCAGCGCCCCTTAACCCCGGTACCCTTTTACCGTCTCTGGAAGAGTCCTGGAACCTCGGATAGTGGGGTTGCTCCACGACTGTGGGTTGCGGGTGCTCTTCTGCTGCACTGTACCTTTCTACAAGGGCCACAAGCTCATCCGCATTGTGGGGGTCACTCCGACTGACCCAACGGCGTAAGGCAGAGGGAAGTTTCCTCAAGAACTGGTCCATGACCAACCGTTCCACGATGTGGCTTGCTGAGTTGATCTCGGGTTGTAGCCACTTCCGGGCGAGGTGGATGAGGTCATACATCTGGCTTCGGGTGGCTTTATCCATCGTGAAGGACCATGCGTGAAACCTTTGGGCACGAACAGCCGTGGTTACGCCGAGGCGGGCGAGGATCTCGAACTTCAATTTTGCATAGACGTTAGCTTCGGCTGGCTCTAGATCAAAGTAAGCCTTCTGGGGTTCGCCGCTTAGGAAGGGTGCGATTAGACCAGCCCATTCAGCTTCTGGCCATCCCTCTCTCTGTGCCGTGCGTTCAAACGTGAGAAGATAGGCTTCCACATCATCCGAGGGTCCCATCTTCTGAAGGTAGTGGCTTGCCCTGGTCATTTTCGGAACTGGGGCTGCCTCTGCCAGTGGAAGGTTACTGATAGTCCCCCTCAGGATCTCGAGTTCCTGCTGTAAGCCCTGAGCGAACCGCTTTTGCTCCTCTCTCAGCAGGCGGTTTGTCTCTTGCTGGTTTGCATTAGTCTCTTGCTGGGCTATTAACAGCTGTCGCTGGGTTTCACTCGCCTGTTGCTGGGCTTCATTCGCGTCTTTCTGGACAGCGACATTGCGTACCAGCGCACTCACCACGTCTTCCATCTTGTTTGGAGAGAGAGAAAAAAAAAACCTTTTTTTTTTTTTTTTTTTTTTTTAAAGTTCTTTAACCCCCAGACCTTTCAGTGTTCTGCCCGCATTCTCCACCATATGTGACAAACGGCTTACTCCGGGGCTCCGCCGTCTGTCCGGGACTGTTAGAACACGGTCTTTTAGGGTAGGTTAAATGATGAGACGTCACGTACTGTTCCTTTAAACAGGCTATGCCTGGTTTATTCAGTCCCAGGCACTGAGACTGCCACAGTTTAAACAGAAAACAAAGCCAAACAAAAAGCTGCTCGTCTGAGCGATAACTTAAACTTAGATGTCCCTGACTCAGAGTTGGAAGTGGCTTGTCCACTTCCACCAACAAAATAAGTACCTTTGCAGTCTTTAGACAAACTAACAGAATGAATGAAGCGATTTGGGAAAGAGGCTTTCTCACCCCTCTGCAGTTCAGCAGCCTTCCAGGCTCTTGGGCGGGGCTCAGAGGAAACAGGAAACAGGTCTTATATACCTGAACTCTAATCAGCATGACAGGTGACAGAAAACAGGCAGCAGACAAACTGTGGAATGGAGTGCCTGTACCACGAGGCTGCCCTGTTCAGCTTAGACAGGACAGAAACTGTTCAGTATCCTGGGAGCCCTGTATATGGAGTTTATTACCAACCCCTGGTTTCTGTCACAATATATATATATATATATATATATATATATATATATATATATATATACACACTTTTTGAGGTTCACAGTTATTATATTATATATATTATTATCACTTTTATTAAATTCACTATTAGAAGCCCCCGGTGTCAATTTTTTCTTTATATAAATATGCTTGCACTGTATGTTTCTAGATTCAGTTTTATTCCTTGGTTTGCAATATGTGATCTTTGCATTGTGTATTACAACTATAACTAAATTTGTTTTAAATCTTCCCTCTTTCCCTTCTTTTTTATTTTAGATATAACCTATATATTTTAATTTCTATACATGATCTTATCATAGGTTTTGTGCTAAATGTTTTTGGATTATACAGTATAAACATGTGTGAAAATTTTAATTTATGCATCTAGCTTAAATTATCACATTATTAGATTTTTAAATATGAATGTATAACAATGTATTTTAGGGACTGTATATGTTTTATATTAATGATTATGAGCTTTTCAATTTTATGATTATTTGTGGATGTAAGAGACTCTTTAAAGAGCCAGTTTTTATGTAGTTCTTTTAATGGAGAATTAGGAATGGACCCAAGAATGGCAATAATTAATTTATCATAATGGTAAAGATTAGGAATTGTGATTTATGTCTATGGAAATCATGAGTGTTAAATGTGAATACTTCGGTCATGAGTAAAGAATTGAGTTTGAAGCAGCCCTGTTGTGTATAGATTTGAGAGCATAATTATTGAATTGAGCTAAGTAGTGTGAAGGAGCTGGCTGTGTGATCAGCCTTTCCCAATTAGTGATAAGACGCTGTCAAGGGTCTATATAAACTGACATGACCCCTCCAATTGTATCTTATGAGCCTGAGGAAGCCGTTTGCACGGTGAAACGCGTTGCTCTATTCCTGTTTGTTTGTGACCCACTGAGGCTTCTGTAGTCAGTGCAAGCAGTCGCAGGTGAGCAGAGGTTACCATCTTCCTGCACTCCGGACGCGGAGACAGGGCCACCTGAGACGAGACGCACCACTTGGCTATGTTGGTGGGCCGGGGATTTGTTATATGTGAGTGCTTTAAGGATGCTTTTTACTTTAATAAATGTCTTTCAAGCCTTATGCTGACACCTTGTCTCACTTACCCTGAACTGCTGGATTGGGGAGGAAACTATTTGACCGCGAGCATCAAAGAGGGGAGTCTCCATTGAAACTTTGCTCGTAAGCAAATACCTGTGCCCCAATTTCGGCTACCGTCCTGGATGGGTTAATATATACCCCACAGATACCATTTCCACATCTTTACTTACACTGGGCCGTGTAAGTTTTATATTATCATTACTACACTATACCCCTTCATTCTACTTGTGTCCCTCATCTGGCTACTATCCTGGATGGGTAGGACCTACCCCACAGATACCATTCTATTATCTGTACTTACACAGGGCCGTGTAAGTATATGAATATTATTTTACCTTGCCCCTCCCTCCCAAAAGAGGTTTCCGCCTCCTGTTTGGGTTTCCTTACATAGTTACATAGCAGATGAGGTTGAAAAAAGACGTAGGTCCATCAAGTTCAACCTATGGAAATTTAGACAACAGATACTTTATCCTATATCTATACTTACTTAGTGATCCAGAAGAAGGCAAACAAAAAAAACCCTTAAGGGGGAAAATTAATTCCTTCCTGACTCCAAGAATTGCCAATCGGATTAATTCCTGGATCAACATCCTTCCCATGTATACTTATTTGGTATTTCCCTGTATACCTTTCCCATCTAAAAAGATGTCCAACCTTTTTTTGAACAAATCTATTGTATCTGCCATCACAGTCTCCATGGGTAATGAATTCCACATTTTAACTGCCCTTACTGTAAAGAACCCTTTCCTTTGTTGCTGGTGAAATTTCCTTTCATCTAACCTTAAGGGATGGCCCGAGTCCTTTGTACTGCCCGTGGGATGAATAGTTATTTTGAAAGCTCCTTGTATTGTCCCTGAATATATTTGTATATAGTTATCGTATCCCCTCTTAGACGCCTCTTTTCTAATGTAAATAAATCTAATTTAGCTAGCCTCTCCTCATAAGTTAGAATGTCCATCCCCTTTATTAATTTGGTGGCTCTTCTCTGCACTCCCTCTAGTTCCATAATGTCTTTTCTTAGGATTGGTGCCCAAATTGTACTCCATATTCAAGGTGTGGTCTTACTAATGCTTTGTAAAGGGGCATAATTATGTTTACTTCCCTTCCATCAATTGCCCGTTTGATGCAAGATAAGATCTTGTTTGCCTTTGCAGATACTGCATGCCATTGGGCACTATTGCTAAGTCTGCAGTCTACAAGCACTCATAAATCCTTCTCCATCAAGGATTCCCCCAATATATCTCCATTTAGTTTGTAAGTCGCCTTTTAATTCTTGCATCCCAAATGCATAACCTTACATTTATCTGTATTAAACCTCATCTGCCATTTATCTGCCCACGTTTCCAGTCTCTCCAAGTCCTTCTGAAGAGAAATTACATCCTGCTCTGATTCTATTACCTTACACAATTTAGTATCATCAGCAAAGATGGAGACTTTGCTCTCGATCCCAACCTCAAGGTCATTAATAAACAAGTTAAAAAGCAGGGGTCCCAGTACCGATCCCTGAGGTACTCCACTCACGGCTTAAGCCCAACCTGAAAAAGTTCCATTTATGGCAACCCTCTGTTGTCTGTCCTTTAACTAGTTTTCAATCCAAGTGCATATTTTATTACTGAGTCCAATTTTCTTTATTTTGTACACCAACCTCTTGTGTGAAACCGTATCAAAAGCCTTTGCAAAATCTAAGTAGACCACATCAACGGCATTACCCTGGTCTAGATTCCTACTTACCTCCTCAAAGAAACAAATAAGGTTAGTTTGGCAAGATCTATCCTTCATAAATCCATGCTGACTATTACTAATAATTTAGTTTTCCATTAGGTATTCCTGAATATTATCCTGTATTAAACCTTCAAGTAGTTTCCCTACTATTGAAGTCAGGCTTACAGGTCTGTAATTTCCCGGTTGTGATCTAGCTCCCTTTTAAAATATAGGCACCACATCTGCTTTACGCCAATCTTGTGGTACTGAGCCAGTGGAAATGCAGTCCTTGAATATTAAATATAATGGTTTTGCTATTACTGAGCTCAACTCCTTGAGAATTCTTGGATGTATGCCATCGGGCCAGGTGCCTTATTTACTTTAATTTTTTCAAGTCGCTTATGAACTTCTTCCTCAGTTAACCAATTGTTCATTAATATGGAGGTTGTGGCTTCCTCCTGCAGCACTACTATTGAACTTGATTTTTCCCTGGTAAACACAGAGGCAAAGAATTTGTTTAATACCTCAGCTTTTTCCTTATCTCCAATAATCTGCCTACCCATCTCACACTGAAAGGGTCCTATATTTTCTTTTCTCATTTTTTTGTTATTAAGGTACTTAAAGAACTTTTTTGGGTTGACCTTACTTTCTATTGCAATCCTTTTTTCATTATCCATTTTTGCTAATTTGATTGCCCTTTTGCAATTTTTGTTACATTCCTTATAATTCTGATACAATGTCTCTGTCCCTTCTGACTTAAAGATTCTAAACGCCTTCCTCTTCTTGTCCATTTCCTCCCCTACCTGTTTATTTAGCCACATTGGTTTTGACTTATTTATTTTATACTTATTACCCAATGGTATACACTGATAAGTGTGCTTTTCTAACAATGTTTTAAAGACTGCCCATTTATCTTCTACATTTTTCTCTGCAAAAACATCATCCCATTGTATTACTACTAGATTAGACCTCAGTTTATTAAAATCTGCCTTTCTAAGTTTAAGATCTTTGTTGAACCCAAGTAATCTGTTTTTTGATAATTTATTATTTCAAATGAGACCATGTTATGATCACTGTTACCCAAATGTTCCAGGACTTGAATATTTGTTATTACTTCTACATTGTTTGTTATGACCAAATCCAGCAATAGTTTCTACAGCTGGAATGTTTTAACCCCTTGCTCCCCCTATTTTGTTTGTTTTTACGTTCCATTAAGGGCCTTGGATGTTCCCTCTCTGGGGTTGAAGCAGAAGGGATTTAAAGGTTACCTCTCAGCACCTAAAGAGACTGAATTTGTTGGTTTTAATATCTATCTTTTATTTCATTTTCATCTCTGATTCGCAAACATAAGGTAAGCGCCTGTTTTTTTCTGTTCTATACATCAAGTTCAACCTATGCTAAATTTGGATGGCAGATACTTTATCTTATATTTGTACTTACAGTATATCTTCTTCCTCTCCTCAGACTCACTTTTTCTTCTCCTTAGGGACTTCAAGTGCCACATTGATTACCCCTATCTCCATTGGGCTTCCCGCTTTATCTCTCTAACAGGGACTTATCACTGTTGAGAAAAACTGTCCCTAAATCCAGCAGTGGGCTGGTTGATTGCACAGGCAATCAACCAGACTCCACCTGGTTGATTAAGACGGTGTAAGGCTAAGGTCCCACTGCCCGTTCCGGCTCTCCCACCTTGCATCATGGTGGCACGTGCACGGCACTTCACCACGATATGTGGTATGTAGGGAGGTTTTTTAGGCTTGGGAGGGGGTGGTCAAAATGGGCCAGGTGTGCGCAGCCATTATGGGGGGTGGGGTAATGTGCGTGATTGCTGTCCAATAGCAAACTGTTATTTCTCGTAAATACACAAACACACACACACATCGTTTTCTAAAACTTGTGAGCCTCCTAGCCCCGAATAGGAGTTGAAAATCAATAAACACCCCTGTCACGGGAGACTAAGTCTTATCATCACATTAATAACGGGATTCTGGATTGAGCAGAACCAAGAGGGCAAAATAAATTGTTATTTAATTCCTTTTAAGACAAACACACAATTCTTCACAATTACACTTAATAAACACTTACTGGGATGGAGAAACAAAATAAAATGTCCACGGAACGAATTACTTGAAAACAAAGTCTTTGGGCGCCCTGCACGCATGCAAGTGGGTGCGTGATTTAAGCCGTGCGACAATCCTTGGCTAGGGGCGCAGGTTGCCACTCCTTTATCTCCGCTGAAAGGAATCTTTGTGTTGGGTCCTTACAGGAATCCTTAGCTCAAACGAATTCTGGAAGAGGGGCACGATCCTTGATTATGATGTTGTTAACCCTTCACACTCTGGAACCGCTGACGCTGTAACTTGGAAGGTTCTTGGTAAATCTCAGATGAATCTCACTAGGACTGGGCTGCAGGCATTTTTACAGGGTTATGGGGTATGTTAGGGTATCTCTAACATACCCAGCCAATCCTCCTGTTGGAACAAATTTTCCCACCTATCCCAGACTTGCCAGTAGCTCACAAAAAGGGCCGAAGTTGCTTCCCGGTTTGCTAAGAGCATGGGCTAAGGTGACACCTAAGCTGCTTAGCATACCGGGCCCAAATTCTTACCTGGTGACAGTAAGTCTGGGGTTTGGCTATCAAGTGTTAATAGTCCATATTTCGCACCAGCATCTGGTTCTTGATAATATCCCGGCCACCCTAACACCTAGGGTCTCTGAGGCTTTTAAACTCCGGACTTCTCTAGACACAGGGGCACCAACTTATCAGTGTGCCCTTTGAAGTACGGAGCTGAACAATTCCTCAGCTCATCCACCCTTAACACATTGATATGTTAATGTATTCCTTGCCAGGCTGGCAGGAAAGGGTTCCTGCCTTTACATTTTAAAACATACTGAAACACATTTTATTTTTTGTGTACTTTCTGTATACTGTACATATATATTTACATATATTTTGGGATACCTAGCAAGCCTAAAAGGGCTACTTATCTATCGATTGCTAGCACGCTAAATCCTGGTGTTTCAGATAACAATGCACACTATATATCCTTCTGTTTCCAAGAAATCTATGCAGCTTACTAATACTGCTTCCATCACTATATGAGAGTAGAGGCCGGCACTGTGCATCAGTTGAAAGAAGAAGAAGAAAGAAGAAGAAAAAAAATATCTACTTGGCTAACGTTTATTAAACCACTGACATTTGAACAGCTTTGCATTGAACAAAAAACAAAGGACAAAAAAAATAAAACCACAAAAAACATATAGAGTGAAAAACAGCAACTTCCTTGTAGTTGATACATAAAAGTATCATAAATAAAATCATAACAAATGTTGGCATGTAAAAAGATGCAAAGATGTGAAACGATCAATGTCAGATGTTTACGAAAAAGCTCCTAAATCAAAATCTATATTGAGGCCTCTCGGGAAAGTGTCTGTAATTCATAAATCCTGTATGCCTCACACATACTGGATTGCTGCCTTGAAGCTATTTGATGTCAGTGCTCTGCCTTGAAGCACACAAGATCTGTTTAGCCTAACAGCTTAATTAGTATACAGTGGCGGCCAACCTGAGTCTAAATAGGCTAGATCCGCGGCTCTCAGATAATCCCGGTTAGGTGCGTTTTTTTTATTTTTTTGCCCGGAGTGAATTGCGTTATTTTAGCGCTCATGATATTAGCATTTTATTCTCGCTGTCTGCAATACTGCAATGCCGTGTAAAAACTCAAGGGGCGCGTTTGCGAGCTGTTGTCTTGGAAGTCTAATACCTTCGCGGTTCAACCTACGTTAGTACACAGTCTGTGTGTGCGCGCGCAGTCATTTGTAAATTTGCATATTTAAAGTATACATGCATTTGCAGTGCTGTACTGTACAGTATGTCTCATTTGAAAATTGTTGAAACGCATAGGCGTGTAGAGTACTGTAACAGTGTCACATTTCGGCATATACAGCGCTCTCCCCTCGCTCAGGATAATTAACTGCACTGCAGGGTATTTCAACTTCTTATCTTCTCTACAATGCAGTACATCTCTCGCACACCATTCCTTTGAACGTGTGTCTGGTTTCAATCACATTCCTGCTTGACAGCAGGTGATTACTACGCATGCGCCTGTAACTTTGCCCACCACTGCTTGCTTGCATGCTTGAGTGAGTGACCAAAAAAAATAAAACAAAAAAAAAATTATTATAATTTTTTTTTCTCCACAAGCCTGAAAAAACCATCTTGATACTGTATTATGATATTCAATCTGTGCTGTAGCTTTTGACTGCAACCCTGTGCGTTTGACTGCACATGGTTGATTTGTGTGCTTTTTACTGTATGTACTGAAATTATAGTACAGTATGTCATTATCTTTGAACTTCATGCAGCTGTACCCTGTAGCCCCCTCCCTCACGAACACACACAAGGCTGGCTCTCGCATTCGAGAAAAAAGCCAGGAAAAAAGCGGTGATGTTTTAGAATAAAAGTGGCCGCAGCAGTACCTTTCACATTTAGGCATATCCCTTGATTTTTTGAACTGTAGCCTGTGGGCTGTTGCTGGACTTTTGTTGTGTGCCCACTCTAATCCCCTGGGAGGTTAGATCAAATTACCATTGCTCGTTGCTTTAGTGTTACCTCTGGACTGAGCTAGTTAACCCCTTGGGTGAATACATGCATAGATCATTGCACAATTGTTGATGCTTTCTTGGGAGATTTGTACAGGGAATTGGGAAGTACCATTAGATACTAATAGTATCTATTGGGAAATGGCCTGGAGAAGGGTTTCCAGACCCTGAAACGTTGCTGCCCCCCTTTCCTTTGTACTTTTATGTTTGCCTCACCCCATCCCTTTCCTCTCCCTTCCCCCTTTTTTTGTACGTTGTGGTTTCACACTCACTTTGTGTTTTTCATTAAAAGATTTTGTGCTCACCTATCCCCTTACCGTCTTTTGTGTGCTGTGAACATTCAATTTTTTTTGTATTGTAGTAGGGAGGAATTAGGGTCCTCCCTGTTCCACATTGCACCTACTATTCCATACGCCCGTTTCAGTGTCATCTATATTTTTGTTGTACATACTAGTTTAGTATCACGTTCTTATAATGAGTTTTTTATTCGCTTTGAGATCACGTAGAAATGTCAATATTGATCATATTTTTAATGATCCAAATTCTATACATGTCACTGATAATATTACGGCTGATTTTCATCATTGGCTCAGTTGGAAAAAACACTCACCATAGAAAGCAGACAATGGTGAGAGGTTACCACACTGAGCAAATATTTGGAAAATCATCGTATTCCTAGAGGTTTGAGGATTCTAAAGGCGCCTACGACTGATACACACAATACTACATTTATGAAGGAATGGAACGAAACTTTAGATCTATGCTCATTCTCTTTAATGAAATTATTAATATATCACCATAAAAAATCTTTAATCCAGTTAGACGAACAGATTTTAGATATTCAAAACAAACTTGATCCTTTTAAATAAAATAAAGAATTGCTTGTATTAGAGCCCACCATTAAAAAAAGGATAGACCAAATGGAAATAGAAATAGTCCAAAACAAGCAAAGAAAGTTTTTCAGGGACAAAAGCGACTACGATACAGGATGCCAACGAAATTGGAATAAAAAATCCAAAGAGAGTCAGACTAAAAGACTAGAGTCTAAACAAGAAAATTTAGTGACAGGTGAAAAAGCAACAAGGGCTTATAGGGGTAAGCAAGCTTCTAATGGGATTAATCATGGGCCTAAAAGACCAAGTAATAACATCTTAATCCCGACACCGATCACTCAGACAAAGTTACCTACACATGATAAAAACCTTTATCTTCAACAGAAAAAAGCAAAGGAACACTATGATGGGTTAATTAAATCGCAACAAGCGCCCATTGTCACAAACAACAAATATACTGTTCTTACTGATATACAGACCGGCGCCACTATTGTCCAATGGTGGAAAAGGATTGTCCAATATGGAAATGTTCTCACACAGTCTTGGCTGTTTTGGAGGGTGGCAACCTCCTATCCAATTGAAGCTCACTCCCTCCCACATTTAAATGGTTAAAAGCTCACTCCATGGCATCTCCAACTATCAGGGGAACTTGCCTGCATGCAGTGTGATTGTGACAAATCTATTACAGAGTGCTTTTCCTGGTAATGTACAGGTTAATAAAAGCTTCAATCAGACTTAGAACTTTTGCAACTTATATTGACAGATTTATTATAAATCATTCTTCCTGGCAATGCACAGATTATTAAGAATTTATATTAGTGTAGGGACCCTTGAAACGTGGTCTGCCGTGAAGTTTGGCTCAAGGGCTTACAACAATTTGGCCAAAATGTTAAACTAAAAGACCATTTTATTTATTAGTTATTGATACATGTATATTTAGGCACTGTACCGTATATAAGTTTTTCTGGATGTGCACTGAGCTTTGTCTGTGTTTTATGTTATGTCTCTGGTTTTAAATTATATTGCCATGCTCAGTAGCACTCCTCTGTGAAACTTGTATGCTTATATATATGTTGTGGGTATTTTGGGGGTTCAATTTGAGCTTGTAGGTGTTCTGTATGTCTTACTGATATAGAATCAGAGAGTGAGGCAGAAAGTGTTTCATATATACCTTTACCCACTCCTGGGAATAAAACAAATTTCTCTTTTTTAGAATGGAGGAAAGAATGGGATCATATATTTCCCAGAAGTGGAGATTGTAAAACCTCATATGGAACCCATACCACCTCTAAACTACAAAAAGAGAAAATAGAGTTAGAGGAAGAAGAGGGGGTACTAGTAGAAATCGAGTGAACAGGAAAATCAAATACCCTAATGTATTCAATCTAAGTCAGTATTCATTGACTAATATTGAAAAACACGTACTAGGCAAGGGGCTTACCTTTGCTCCAGTTTGCGGACCTAATAGTTTTAACCTATACATTGACGTTCACAAATTCACCAGGAAATTGGCCCTAAAAAAATATTTTGTGAGGGATGCTATCTCTAACCAGACTTTCAGTAGTAATAAAGAAGTTAGAAGTTAGAAATGACCCCACCTAAATGTTTCAAAAAGAAATCCACATTTTATCCTAGATTCGCTCAGGGGCATTTAGTCAGCTCATTTGTTGAGATGGTCACTAAGCACCTAGAACATTCTAGTAGATCATATAAAATTAAATGAGACAATATGAATATACAAGAAAAAGAAGCATTACAAAGACTAGAAAACAATGAGTCGATAGTAATAAAATCTGCTGATAAAGGGGGAGGTATAGTGATAATGGACAGGTGCTATTATGTACGAGAGTCCAATAGGCTATTGGGAGACATTGCCACATACCTCCCTCTTCTCAACGACCCTTTGGAACAATATAAGGCTGACTTGGAAGTTTTGCTTAGCACTGGCTTGAAGAGTGAGGCAATTACACAGGAAGAAGCAGAGTTTTTGTTTATTTCATTTCCACGCACTCTGCTATTTTATTTCATACCTAAAATACACAAGCACATCACAGCACCACCAGGTAGACCTATTATTTCAGGAATTTCATCTTTATCATCTAATTTATCACATTTTATTGACCACCATCTTCAGCCAATTGTAACATGTAGTAGGTCCTATTTGAGAGACACGACTCATACACTTCAAGTCCTGCGGGAACTGAGGTGGCTGCCCAATTATGTGTTAGTAACGGCAGATGTAACATCACTGTACACTGTTATTGACCATGAGTTGGGCTGCAGAGCAGTGTCTCGCAAGTTAGGGTCAATATCTTATCTTACATCAGCTAAAAAACAATTTTTGGTGGACAGTATCCGTTACATTTTGACACATAATTATTTTACATTTAATTCTCAATTTTTTAATCAGGTGTGCAGAACCGCCATGGGCCCAGTTTTGCCCCAAGTTATGCAAATTTATTCATGGACAGTTGGGAAGAGGATTTCATCTGGAACAACTGTCCCCTTGGGGCAAACCTGGTGCTCTGGAAACGTTACATTGATGACGTGATATTCATCTGGTCCGGCGGTGAAACACAGTTAGATATTTTTTTCACTTATTTAAATCACAATGATAGGAATCTTAAGTTAACTTTTAAATTGAGCACTGATCACATTGATTTTTTAGATTTGCATATATACATCACTAATAACACATTGCACACTAAAACATTCTTCAAGCCAGTGCAGGCTAATACCTATCTAAGGGCCGATAGTCAGTATAATCCATTATGGATAAGAAACATTCCAAAGGGTCAGTTTGTCCGCCTGAGACGCAATTGTTCAGATAGTAAGACTTTTGCGTCTCAGGCTGAAGAACTAAAGCAGAAATTTATTGATAGAAATTACCCTAAGAATCTTATGGATGAAGCATTGGAGCAGGTAAATAGTCTGGAAAGAGATATGTTACTCAAATATAAGAAAAGAGATCAAAAAAATTAATTTCATCAGATGGTGCCATTCATTACACAATATAATGAGATGGCACCTAAGATTAGACACACCATTAATAAATATTGGGCAATCCTACTGAGGGATAGTACCCTAGCCGAAATCCTCCCCTCAAAACCTACAGAGGCGGCACACTTTATCCTCACTTGGCTAGTGCCGCAAGCCGGGAGGTTTCCCGGCTTGCTCGTTTCTTTCCCTCGGCGTGCCGCGCGTCATCGATGTACGGTCACGCTTCATCGGGAGCGTGCGCGCATGGCGCGCGTGCCCAGGGCTCCCCGAGGGAGCCCTGGTGTCCCGCGATGTGGGGGATTGCGGTGGGGGGCACCAGGGGGACCCAGCGGACCCGGAGAGGGGAGGGGGAAGCCCTGATCGGAGGACCGATCCTCCGAGGCTCCGGCGCGCGCCCGGGACCCCACGGCGCGGACCCGGTTTCTGTCACGGCCGAGACCGGGCAAAGGTAAGAATAAACTCGACAGTACCATTATATTTACTAAGGCCACAAATTTAAAATCTAAATTGGCCCCAAGTTGCCCACTCAATTATTCCAAGCAAACAATTGCTAAGATTGATAAAGGTTTTTTTTAAATGTGTAAAATGTTCATACAGCTGTAATACAAAGATGTTTAGATCTAATGTCACCTTGAAAATTTACCCTATCAAATCATTTATTAATTCTCATTCGGTATATGTCATATATTTACTCCAATGCCCTTGTGGCTTACAATATGTCGGTAGAACTGGTAGAACGTTCCAAAGGAGAATATATGAGCATACATATAATATCAAAAAGGGATTAGTCACCCATAGTGTGTCCCATCATTTCCTCACACACCATAATAAAAATCCAAAAGGACTGGTGTGTCAGGCAATTGAGACCATTCAAGTCAATATAATAGGTGGGAATAGACTACAGCAATCCAGTATGCGTGAGACATACTGGATTTATGTAATACAGACACTTTCCCCGAGAGGCCTCAATATAGATTTTGATTTAGGAGCTTTTTTGTAAACATCTGACATTGATCGTTTGTCAACGTCTTTGCTTCTTTTTACATGCCAACATTTGTTATGATTTTATTTATGATACTTTTATGTATTAACTACAAGGAAGTTGCTGTTTTACACTGTATATGTTTTTAGGGGTTTTATTGTTTTTTGTCCTTTGTTTTTTGTTCAATGCAAAGCTGTTCAAATGTCAGTGGTTCTAACCAACGTTAGCCAAGTAGGTATTGCCTTATGAATGTCCTAATTGACAGGCCAATCAGATTTTTAGCGTAAGGTTATATACCAGGCACCACTGGCATGACTCATAACCCCTGAGGAAGTGTGCGCAAGCGCACAAAATGTGTAGGGTGTTTTCATCATTCTGTCTGTATGATCTGACGAGAAGAGTGCTGAGGCTCTGGAGCAGTAGTAGGAAGGATCTTTGCCCAAAAGTCCCGCCCACCGGTGACAGAACATCCAGTGACGTCACTTCCGGTTTGAGGAGCACAGGAGCACGGGACATGGGGAGTACGCTGGTTAACTACACTTTCCAGCTAGAGGAGGACTGATCCCATCCCTTACTTGACATCCATTTCTTATATACAGCAGCCATCCTGTGAGTAGCGCTTGGTTTTACTGAACCGGATTGGCGTTCTCTGAGTACTTCGTGCATTCATTTTTTATTGTTTTAGAGTTGTATTAAACTAACTTTTACTTTCAGCTTTCCCCTGTATGTCTCATGTCAGTCTTGTTTGTATTGTATTGTTTTGTAGGTCTGTGTCAGAGTGATTTTTGTTAGCTGTGTTGCACTATATATTTTTTTCCTTACTCGTTTCATATCATACTACACACGGATGAAGTTGCATCTGATCACCTAAAGATCGAGGAATTGCTAAGTCACCTCTTTTGGACACACTGCATCAGTTGATACATTGTATGCCACTCTGTATAGGAGCTTAAACGATATACAGGCATACCCCGGTTTAAGGACACTCACTTTAAGTACACTCGCGAGTAAGTACATCTCGCTCAATAGGCAAATGGCAGCTCACACATGCGCCTATCAGCACGTCCTGAACAGCAATACCAACTCCCTACCTGTACTGAAGCTGTGTGCAAGCGGGGAGACTATAGAGCCCAATACAAATGCGTTATTTATATCAGTTATGCACATATATGATGATTGCAGTACAGTTCATGCATCGATAAGTGGGGAAAAGGGAGTGCTTCACTTTAAGTACATTTTCGCTTTACATACATGCTCCGGTCCCATTGCGTACGTTAATGCGGGGTATGCCTGTATACTGTATGCTGCTTAAAACCTGACTGTGTGGCTCTGTACGGCAATATTTTCTCAATCTTGCCTAAAAGCAGATAATCCATAAATGACAGTCACATGTGAGTTTAAACAATTACTATTAATCTGGACTTATTTCATCTCTGATCATACCCACATGTGTGCACTGTTTGTACATCAGTTGGGGGGTTCATACATGGTAAAGGGTCTGATGCGAGTTTGCTCCCTACTGACCGGATCTTTTAATTTCCACTTGTATTTTTTTGATTATTTTTACCTCTCACATTGTTCTCATATGACTCTACAGTATATACACATATATTGTCACATTGGCACTACCTATTTTAAAATGTGTTGAATAAATACAAAAGAAACAGCGCAAAAAACCTCATAGTGTAGTATGTATAAAAAATTGTATTAATATAACAGGTGAGTATTGCACGTACATCAGATAAAATAATTACTGGTAGTACATGTATATGGACATGTTACCAATCAGCCATGGATGGGATAAGCTGGTCATCAGGTGTATTTTCTTCTCCTTTTGCTTCTCCTTTGTTGCTCTCTGCATAGATCAAAAACTGCCGTGGTGTATGGCGTTAGCCCAACATCGTGGTTACAGCAGCCCGGTAGGATTCGTCTGTTTCACGGCTGTTGCTGCAGAGAAGCAAGCTCTCACTCCCTGGCTTTCGGCGTGTGATGTCTGCTTACGGCGCGCGTCAATGACGTCATCCGGTGGTGCCAACAGTTTCACAGTATCGGTCGGTCAGGGAGGCAGCGGGAGGGAACAGAGATGAACAAGAAGTGTATACAGGATAAAATAGCACCGCGGGTAGTACTGTGAATGTGTACTCTCATCCAACGCGTTTCGTACTTTGAATGTACTTCGGCAGTTTTTGATCTATGCAGAGAGCAACAAAGGAGAAGCAAAAGGAGAAGAAAATCCACCTGATGACCAGCTTATCCCATCCACGGCTGATTGGTAACATGTCCATATACATGTACTGGCAGTAATTAATTTATCTGATGTACGTGCAATACTCACCTGTTATAATAATATAATTTTTTATACGTACTACACTATGAGGTTTTTTGCGCTGTTTCTTTTGTATTTGTTCTTCTAGCCTCGGTCTGTGGAGCCATTCCACGAATACAGCTGCACACCTTCACTTAAAAAGTAACAGGTTCTATATATATATAATCACCTTATTCACTGTAAGATTATCACACCTTTGTTCACAATTATTAGAGCGCAGTTCACCCTTTTTTGTTTCTATCAAAATGTGTTGAATAAAAGATATTTTAATGACTTTAACTACCATGAATACTGTTTTGTTAATATGTTATAACTATCATGATTACTAAGATATATACTGTGAAGCAGTCTGCTCTCTGATAAGTGCATTCTGCTGCTTGTGCACAAATCCCTGTCTGTTTTTCTGACCTTTCAGAACTGCTTATTATATTTTTGATGACTCTGGGTTTGAGTGCATTTCCAGAAGAAGTCTTTCCCCCTTTGTTTTTTCTTTTTGTTACATACCTTTACGTCTTATTTTGCACCTCCCCTATTACCATTACATCATAAATGTACTATTCTCGGTACATCAACATCCCTCTCTACATCAACCTCCATTAACATTGAATTAATATCGCACCAGGCAAAAAAGAAAATACCGGGTATTTCTACTGCAATTTTATGACCGCAGTCATCAAGATTGCAGTAATAATTTACCAGCTGCGATATTTTACCAGAAGTTGAGATGCTGGAATTAATGCAGCCGTTAATAACACATTCATTCCAGCATCACAATGGCATTACTAATATTTGTACCATAGGCTTCTATAATATCTATTATTACAGAACCCTATGGTAGAAATTACGTTAAGCCATTTGATACCTGTGGCTACCATGGTATACCAGGCAACAAAGGAGTTAATACAGAATCAAACTACACTCCTTATCACATTTGGCTACCTTAGTGGCTAGTAAAACATCAGGTCTTGTTTCTTCATCTGTATACTTCACCATCGGATGTGACCTTGTTGAGTCTACAGGTCTTCTGCGAAAACCCAGGACATTTCTAGAAAGCCTGGGTCATCGCAGAAGACGTCACTGGACCCCATGGCAAATCAACCAATCAGATTGCTTGATGTACCCTCTTTTTAAGATGAAATCATGACTTGGTTGACTAAATTCATGATGTCATATTAAAGATTGGGAATTACATGGTACATCAAACAATGTGATTCAGTAACGTCTTTTGCTACAACCCAGGCCCCATAAATAAAGCATGAGCTCTTTCAGAAGACTGGAAGTCTTCAATGCGGTCACATACAATGGTGAACAATACAAATGAAGAAAATGACTTTTAAGAAGAAAACAAGATATACCCACCAAAGAATATTCTTCAAGAAACAGAGAATTAAGGGTTTTGTGTCATGCTGAGTATCCCATATTGCAGGCCATGGATGTTATGGATTAAAAATAGGTCATATGGCCTAGGAGTATTTCTTATGTTTGGGCTTTTGTATATGCCGTATGTTTAGGATTATTATATTGCTTTGGTTTTGTGGGGTTTGTTCATGCCATTGGGCCTTGGATTATTTTTTATGGTTGTTTTTTTAAGGTTGGGTATCGGCCCTTTATTGCATTTGTTCTGTGGTACTTCAGCCCTGAAGATGAAGACATTTTTATTAGAGCCATCATTTATTGCAATTTTAGGTATCTAGGCCCCATTGTGAGGACCTAGGTAGCCACATTGACAATCAAAGGGTTTATGTTTTATATGTATTTTTTTATTATTTGTAATGTATTTTTTTTTAATATGTACATTTTGGACTTTTAGAATGGTCGAAATCCCAGTTAGACACATTAGGCCATTGGTCTAGAAGGGTAGTTTATGTTTGTTTGATGGAAGGGGGAGGCTGATGTCGATAGTTGCACTGGGGAAGGGGGGTAAGATCCCTGGGGGTGGTGAGTGGAATGGGTTTACCACTTGTTTACCTTAGCCATTAGTAAAATATTGCATAGAAAGAAAGGCTTTACTAGCCAGTGAGGTAGATAATGGGGGTGATAGTGTATTTCAATATTAGTGTTAATATTAACCCCTTTGTCAGCTAGTCATGGAAACCATTGAGTCCCTGTCAACTGGGAAACGAAGAGTTTAATATATACTGTAATATTTAGTACTTAATATTTTATCACCTGTTCCATACCAGCCTAGAGTAGTTGATAAAAAATCTGCGGTAATTAGTCATGTTGATACCGGTCCCAATATTTTTCTTTGTCAAGGTATAAAATGCGTTACAGTATTTGTAGTGGTGCAACGTTGATTTATCTCACAATCCCATTGGCTCCAGTACCATGTGATGGCAGCTTTTTTTTAAAGAATGTGACATCACCCTTAAAGATGATGTCACATCATTTAAAAAAAATGGAACTTGTCACATGGAACTTCAACCAATTGGATTGTCCCCAATCCGATTGGCTGTATTACCATGTGATGGCAGCCATGTAGTTTTAAGGATGTGATGTACCTCCCTTGTAGAAGACATCACATCCTTTAAAAAAAAAAAAGCATCCAATCGGATTGGAGCTGTACCATCTGACCCTAAAATGTGACGTCACAGGTCTTATACAGTATATGGCCTGTTCCATCTCAATTTAGCTTAAGAAGCCGACAAGACAACATTTCCATATGGATTACAATGGATTTCAAAGATAGACAATTGAAGAAAGAACATTCAAGAAAGAACATTGAAGAAAGAAGATTTTACCTGATGTGGAGGATCACTGAGGATGGTGTCGCAGACTGTGAGCTTCCAGATACACCAGGATTCAAAGGGTGAAGACATCTAAAGTAAGAAAAATATTAATGTATGTAATTTTTGTTTTTCAGGTTTTTTTACTGTAATTTTACATTTTAATTTTTTTGCTTGACCATTGACTGCAAATGTATTTATCTGTGCCCCTGTAGGGTATAGATAAATACAGTGACAGACAAAGCATTTTTTTGGGCAAATGGTTGTTTTTAATTAATTGTTATGCTTTGTTATTGTTTTGAGTTAATTGTTATGTATTTGTAGGGCTTGTTTTTATTAAATGTTTGGATTGTTTAGGCATTTGATTTCTTTTATTGATGTGTGGTTTAGGGTTTTTATTTATTTTATTCTTCTGGTGTTTAGGCGTTTGATTTATTTTATTCTTCTGGTGTTTAGGTGTTTGATTTCTTTTAATGTTGTGGTGTTGAGAAGTTTGATTTCTTTTAATGTTGTGTTGTTTAGAGGTTTGATTTATTTTATTGTTCTGGTGTTTAGGTGCTGGGGTATTTTTTATTGTTGAGTCTTTTTGGTGCAGTTGTTTTTTTTTAGGTTGCCCATTGACTGCTATAGTGGCTTATGATGCCCATATTATATAGGCATGATGTACCACTGTGCCAATCAATGGGTAGAGGGTGGGGATAGTTTCCCCGGGGTTGTTGGTTAGGCCACCCGGGTAGGTAGAGGGAGAGGGGGATTAACCCCTTAATTACTTTAGCAGCTACTAATCACTAAAGTGATTAAGGGAATAGGGGCCATTAGATTGTATTCTTATTGTACTGTTACTGCCCTCAGAGGACATGGATCTGGAGGATGGGGATGAGGACATCCTTCATCCTGGCAGGGGTATATAGAAGTTGTATTTACTTTATGCTGGCTGGATAATGTTTTATTTTGAATGGGCAAATGAACTATCATCCAAACCTAGATAATAGTCATTTTGTCCATTACTGTACTGTAATGTAATGGTTGTTGGGGATAGAGGGGGTGCCCATTCATTCCAGTTGGGGTTATCTTTGCTCCCATTGAGGGCATAGGTAACCACACTGGCAATGAATGGGCGTATTGGCTAGTATTGTGTTTCTATTTAGTTTTTATGTTTATTGTGGGTAGCGGGGGTGGGTGAAGGTGGTATTTGGTCCTTGGTGGGTGTTTATACCTACCGGGTAGGTAGTGGAAGGGGTTAACCCCATTCATTACCATAGCATGTTTAACCGCTATGGTAATAAAGAGGTTAACTCCTCCCGCAACCCTCCCTGCAAGGCCTAAACACCCACCACAGGCCAAATACCACCTTCCCCCACCCCGGCTACTCACAATAAATCTGGCACTGTAGTTAACCCCTTTGTTGCATTAGCGGTTATCCACTAATGTAATGAAGCTGCCTGTAAATTTATTTTTATTGCATCGGATTGATGCTGGGGGTCTCCGGAGCTGAAATTAATGTGTATCAGCTCCGGAGACTCCTGACTTCACTCTGATGCAGGAAAAATGCATTTTTTTTCTAAGTCCTGGTCTCAGATCCTTTCTCGCCAGCCTTGGGTGGCGAGAAGAATCTTTGATAAACTCGCAATTCCAGAGCCCCAATTATCTAATCGGAGCTACTAGAATAGCGGGATTTTATAAAAAATGCAAGTTGGGGCTGTCTTTCAGTGCCTGCGCAATGTGTTTGGCTAGGAGCCAGAAATCCCGAAGAAATGCCTTCCCCGTACGATTTAACAAACTCAACGAGGCTTTCTGAATAGCTACCTAGCAAAATTGTACAAGATCTGCTCAAAATTCTCGATGAGGGTTATCAGAGCTACTAGAATAGGCCCCATTGAATTTGACGTATACACGTATTGAATGTAGACTATTAAACTCAACAGCAAGAGTTTGACTGTGTCAGTCAGCTGTAACGCCTGTATGCCCGCAGACCTGGCCAGTCCCCAGTACTGAGGTGGGTAATGCCCACAGCAGTGAGGGTGTGACCGGAGTGTGGTAAGTTGCGTTGCCGGGCCTGGTGAGTAAGGGTTAACGTTATACTTGCTGAGTCCGGGGTGCCAGAGGTCGGAGGGTAATTTCCAAGAGCCAGAGTTAAGGGGTTGGAGAGAGCAGCGTAGTGATGTCCAAAAGCCAGGGTTCAAGGGCAGGAGAAGGCAGTGTAGTCAAGTCCAAAGCAGTGTTCAAGTTCAAAACAAAGGAATCCAAACAGGGGCAGGGATAGGAACAGAGCTGAAACTGACAAGGGAGCTAAGCATAGACACTGCACACACAGGAGCTACAGGAAAGCTATGCAGAGCAATGACTGAGAGAACAGAGTGGGGTTATATGGGAAGAAGGGCCAATAGGGGTGAGGGGTGGAGCAGAGGCTTGAGTGGGTAATTGCAGGGATAGGTCAATGAGAGCAGGGGAGGAGACAGGGAGGTAATCCAGGGTAATAGCCTGCAACCAACAAGGGACGGAGCCAGTGCCCAGGGGCTGCTGATAAATCGAGCGGGTGCGCGCGCCTTCTGTAAGATTGTTATGCGCGTGCACCGTGCGTGTACCAGGGCGTGAGGGGTGTATCGCGGAGGAGGCGTTTGGCATGAGAGGCAGAAGGGAAGGAGGAGCGGAGGAGCCAGGTACGGTAAGGGCTGGGATGACGGAGGCCCGCCGAGGGGCGCGTGTCCCACGGCAAGTGACAAGCGATCGGGAGAGGCCACGCTCAGTGAGGGGGCCGCACGCGTGCCCTGAACGTGTGCCTGGGCGTGCAGACCGTGCCGCGGAGGAACGGCTCAGAGAGGAAGAGGAGAGAGAGTGGGGACATAGGGAAGAGGGACAGCTAGCCGCCGTGGGACCTGGGGTGATGGGGACACACTGGGAAGCGTGAGTCCCCCGATCCGTTACATCAGACAGCCTGGATGAATGGATTAGAAACTCTTTGTAGTTAATAGTTGATAGCATCAGATACTGCATTGTCTAAGTATACTTTCACATGTTTCTATATGCAGTATCTTTGCTATCGGTAGCATTAAATAAATATTGTTTGGGATTGTTTTCTATACCATAATTGACATACTGCTGCAAGTGTTTAATTGTTTAATAGTAGTGTTGTGATTCATAAAACAAAATATTATCAGAAATGTTTCTTTTCAGTCCTACCTCAAGTTACGTAAATCAAGGTATAATATTCTGTAGACTCACAGTAGCATATGATATACTGCCTCGATTAAGCTTCAGGAAAGGAGACAATGTATTTCCTGCAGAGTTACGAACTCCATTTATTTCTGTTCTTGTCACTAGCTTGCATACAGAAAGTGAATGATTTTATTACATATGAGAAGCAGAAAGCATCTTGTTATATCGGTTTTGGGACATCTACAGTATATCAAGCAAAGCTTTTAAAACTGGGTTTTCTGTCAGTTTTATTGTGCTTTAACTTTCTCTTTGTTTGGGAGGTGGTTTAACTTTGGTATCAAATTATATTCTTATCTAAAAGAGACTCTTATTTTAAACTAGTAGTTTTACGTGTAGAAAAACCCTTTAATGCACTCCTGAAAGTAATTCTCAATCCTTTTCTTTGTTAATATATTTTGCAATCCATCAGACGAAGGTTCTCTTTGTATTTTCTGCCCTAGCACACCAAGGTAGTCTGACAAACTACCATTCTAACTAGACTTGCTTGGTGATCATTATATGACTAAAAAAATAAATTATTCAGCACAGCTCGCTGTATCTTACTTAAATAGTCCAGTAATGTTTCTATTAAGTTTTACTTATACCTTTGTTAGGGTGTTACAAAAATTATTCAGGTAAATCAAAAATAATGTAATTTACAGGATACAAATGAACAGTTCTCTGTTCATGAATCATTTTATATAAGAGGAGTACAATTAAAGTGATGAAGTTCATGTGTTAATAAAAAAGCTGACGGAATTTTATTGTTCCCGAACATTATATTTTAACAGGATTTGAAAGATGACTATACTATAAAATATGAAATATTGGTAATCTAGCAATGGTTTGTTCAAGGTATTATTTCCTCAAACAACTGAAAAAACATAATTTAATATTGTAATGAGTTGATACTGGATATGTTTATTGTTACAAGATAACATCCCTTCTTGTTTAGTGATAAACTAGTATTATGACTACAATTTATCCTTTACTACAGTTGATTCTTTAATTTCTGCCTTTTTCTTTAAAACATCAGTTCCTTCAATTATTTGTAAGGGAAAAGATAGCGACGTAAAGGGCAGGAGGTGTCTCTCTCCATACATGGAGAGAAACAGGAATACCCATTAACATGCACTCACAGAATAGCCTGAATGATGTAAGTCCAATACGTGAAGAAAATGTGTTAGGAGACTAGTGTGAGATATCACCACTATGTGATAATTATTGGCAAGATGTTTGATGAACGTAATGGTAATAAGTTGCCCCTGGACAATGCGTATGAATCTACGAAGGAAAAAAAAAACTAAACTTTATTGAAATAACCTGAGTAAAATAATTGGAACATATGCAGATACAAAAAATGGTAACAAAAGAAATAGCAGTCTTAGAAATAGCAGAATTTGCTGCTAGTCATGGTATAAAAGGGTGAACACTTAGGAGTGTGGTCTATGCAGGGCGAGGGATCCCCAGATAGAACGTTAAAATGCAGACAATATATGCTGCTCTGGCATCAACAGGAGATGCTTACTCAACTCAGAACATAAAGTAGGTGCACTGGGGGTCAAATAACCCGGAGAAGGGGCTCAAGTGAGCCTAGGGAGGACTTTTCTGTGGAGTATTTGCTGAAATTTCCTCCTATAATGTGCTTGCTCTCTCTGCTCAATGAGAGGAGCTTGGTTAGAGAGAAGATTAATGTGACAGTTTCTCCCTATATGTACCATCCAGACAGTACCAAGATATATAGTGAGGGATGAAGCAAAGCTAAGAGCTCTTTATTTTGGTATGAGCTTATGTTCCTGTGGCTGTTTGAGTGGTAGAAAACTTCACAATGGTGTATATACCCTGGTCGAGCGGGTTGACCTCTACTCAAATAAAGATACAGACATATTTTGAAGAGTACCCATTGACGTATATACCTCCAAAAACACTCAAATATATAGCATGTTAAGAGATACCTGAGAAATTAGTTACTTTGATTATGCAATGAAACAAATGTAAATATTGAAATTATCCTATTTCTAGGGTAACTCATGTGTGGTCATGTGTGGTCACAAATGTCCTATTTCGTTGTCTGGACTTCAGTTTTACAAAATTTAGAATTCCTGCAGACTGAAAGCAAAACAAAATTGAGAACACAGTGGGGTCAGTTTTGCCATCACTAGTCACTAAAGCATTTGTAAAGTAGTATTAAAGTAAAAATATCGGGTTTAGTTTTGGGATTTTTTTAATCCTATCAAAGAGGGTATATTTTTATAGCTTCAGAACTGTAATTGTATAATATTGTTCCAGATGGGAGGGTTCCTGTTGTCCAATAAAATCAAATAGATCACTGATGAACATCCAAACATTTGACATGTGTTTTATAGTTAAGAGAATGAACTGTATCTCAAAAATGTGATATGAGTTATTCTGGCTGGTCAATGACTAATAAAAGTAAGAAGTAAGCCCAGCACACTACTCCAAGCCCCTACCACACCCCCACTAGAGTAATGCCCAATAGCCCTATTCATTAAATGTGGCTAATAGTGATTTGGGGCATAATTAAAATACACATTAAAAAAATTAAAATAAGAATATAAAAAAAGTGTTACACATAAAACCATTGATTTTCACTGTTGATATCTAGGTCCTCTCAATGGGGACTTAGATATACACATTGGCAAAAACCTGCAAGAAAACAAAACAAATATTAAAATACATTAATAATACCCCTTCAAACACCCTCCTGGACAACTACACATATCACCCATTCCCTGTCCCCCAACAAGATTCCCCCCAGCCACCACCACCCCTCCTACCCAGTAATGGGCAATAGCTCTAATAAGCAAATGTGCCAAATAGGACGTTTGCTCATTGAAAACCATAAAAAATACATTCAATAAAAAATACAGTACAATAAATTTTAAATACTAAGCCATTAAATTCATTGATTGGCACTGTGCCTTCCTATGCCCTCAAAGGAGCATATATAGACACAATTCCAATTAATGGACACACGAAATAAAGAAAAATCTTACTTATTCTTGCCAGAATTAATGATGTCCTCCTTCTACTCCTCTGTAGCACCATGAGATTCATCCAATAAAGGCTGATGCCAAACCAAAAAAAAAAATCTATGCTCAATGGCAACTAAAAATAGAAAAAAATTAACACACACATTCCCAGCACGCTCTAACTCCAACACCCACCACATTACAGTGTGTGTGTGTGTGTGTGTGTGTGTGTGTGTGTGTGTGTGTGTGTGTGTGTGTGTGTGTGTGTGTGTGTGTGTGTGTGTGTGTGTGTGTGTGTGTGTGTGTGTGTGTGTAAAAGAGTGCTATAAATATGTATACAAACAAAAGACAGGGGTGCCCATTGCTACATCCAATTGACAAAACATATATTGTAATATGTATAAAGTTTAAATACTTCAATAATAATAATATTTAATTGGTTATTTAGTTAAACCCTTTGGTCAAAGCGTCATAAGCCTGCATACCAACGTCAAGGTATAACCAAATTAAAGAGCTGGCATTTCACATTTTGAGGACTTTGACGGTTGGATACATATTCTTTTTGTTGCATCAGGACTTCATTGATTTGCATTGGACATTAGTGCATTTATCACTATCTTTTTTTGGGGTTGACTCAGTCTTTTGGGGATTCAGGGTAAGGGAAGTACCTTTGGTCCTTTTGTACCTTAGAGAATTGGTCTTAACCCCGAAACATTGCCCCCTATATCCCTCCCCCACCCCCTTTATTCCCCCCACTTCCCTATTATGGTTTTCCCTGTCTTTTCCCCTTCCCTTGTATCGTTCCCCCACATTGTATGCATTGATAGGGTAATTTTTGTACTTGTGTGATTTTCACTTGCATTGTTCCAACTTATATATCTTGTGCTTCTATTGTTAAAACTTTTCCATTTCTGGCATACTCCCACATGTTATAGTATTCTATCAGTCAGTGAGTGCTGGAACACATTTTTATATCAATGTTGATGTATTGCACGATAAATCTAATGTACTTTTTTGGTGCTTCTAAAGCATTTTTAGGTTTCTACATCTTGATGTATCCGGCCCTCAGTTTGTTATCTTTTTATTTTGTGTATTAAACTCATGGAATCTTTGTAAATCAGTATTGCTAGACCTGAGGAAGATAGAAAACACTTGAACGCTTGTCTTATCTTTATTATTTGGACTAACAATGGAAATAATATCACCTAATACTGAAGTACTCATAGGCTATTCTAGAATGTTTGGGACTATCATTTGATAACTGGATGGTTCAACCAGTTTATTGCTTCTAGTGAGTTTAAAAATTACATGCATTGAGTTAAGAAATGTTATAATTGTTTTTTTTGTGTTTACACTAATCTAAAATCTCAGGGAGTACATATTCTCAGAAGGTTGTGAGGAGACATGCTAGAAATCAAAATATTGAAAACACAAAGAGATTATAATAGTTTTTGCTCTAATATAATATAAGTGGACTCTTTTTACTCACCAGTCTTCAGAACATAGAAAAATATTTTTTTACCCCACACTTTTATGATAATTTAAAAAAAAATGCTTCCAATTGTTGAGTAACTGGGAATATAATATAGATCGCACCAACATAAAATGAGCCAAGTTTCTGAAATGATCTCAGCCTCAAATTTCCTCCTAGTCTCCTAAAAACAAAAACAAGTACTCACCAAAACTCCATCAGCAGTAACAGAATGAACAGTTCTGCAGAGCCCAGAATCTACGTAGATACTGTAAGGTGAACTAGGCCTCAACAAGGACAAACAGAATCACCTCTTGAAATGTAACTCAAGATATGAACCTCCTGCCTCAAGAGCATCTGGTGGATTTGGATGACTTTGGGATAAGAACATATACTTTAGTTAAAAAAAGCTTTACTGAATATACCTTCTTAGACAGAATATGATCTTATTTAAATATGGAAGGTTATTATCATCATACACCCTATCTACTGAATGTTGGTGGAGAACTCTGAAAACCAGTACACCAACTGAAGATAGGATGATTTCAAGCCTGAATCATAATTGCACTCTATGGTCTATATACATATATATATTCAGCATGCAACTTGTAAAATATGGAATATAACATTGTAAGAAATTATATTGGGGTAGTTAGAAACTGTAATTTAGTAAAACAATACAATAGAGATTTTTTAAAGAATTATTAAGAACACCGTTGAAGGAAAAGTGGGTAAAGACACTGACTGGCACTGAGTTTGAATCTTATAGTTACTTAGTGACAGAACAGGAGAGTTTTGTAAATCAAATTAAATATTGCTAAATGAAGAAACATTGTTCCAATGTTGATGATTGACTATGGACATTTGGCTGACAGTGCGAAAATGAAGCTGAAGTACCTGTGGCAGTAAGTAATATTTTTTGTGTTGTGCTCTTAACATATATAGCGATTTTATTTATAACAAATTATATCAATTTGCGTGAAATAATGCTTGCCTATCTATATACCTTCATCTTCCTGTATTAAAAAAAATACTGCTAACTGTAAGTGCAAAACAGAATTTGTACAATATAGATTATAATATACATAGTACATTTGTTCACAATACCATAGAGAAATATACTCTACAAACCCATCAAAACCTAAACACAAGTACTGTATACCAAGAGGGAAAATAAAATAACACTGAATCATTTCCTAATTCTAATGGGTCACAAATTCTTTCTAATTGTGGTGCAGGTCAATGTCAAGCACTCAGCGGTAATGAATAAACAATCTAGAAATCAATTACGAATGCACTCATTTGAGCGAGTATAACCTAACAGCAAACCTTGAAATTACTGCAAGGGATAAGTTAACAGTGAGATTACCAAACAAACTACAAGAAAATATATGTTTTCTGAAACAGAATTAAACATTTTATTGAAGAGGTCAGTACAATTAATAATAGGAACGTAACTATGCAAAGTGTATGTGTCATGTGACGAATACATTGTACTTCTTTCCAGGCAAGATTACCGGTACATTACAGAAAATTATATAGAGAGTTGTCCTGAAAGTTTACATTCTTTCGAAACATAACTTAACCATTAAATGTATCATTTCTAACATTGCTTGTGTTTATATAAGGGCCAATCCTCTCATATCTTATTTGATATAATCAAAAGATTTACCACCTTGTAAAGGCTGGTTCATCCAGCCAAAACGTTGGAGTTCTTGGCCCAATACATTTTGATTATTAGCAAGTCTGTGTGCGCATCTCATTTTCATCTTCACTGTTGATCTTTTGGGAATTTGGATGCCCTTTTTTTCCCTGTGGATTGGAGCAGCAGCCGATAAAAGTATTTTTGCTATTTTATAGTGTGCTCGCATTTTCCCTTGTGTCCCCACAGGTATATTAGGGCACATCTTTTAATGTGGTAATTGTTAATAATTGCAATATTAAACACAACATGCTAATATAATGTTGCATACGTTAGATAACACTCATAGTAAAACATCACCAGAATGGTAAAGACATTTAAAGAACCTCATCTGTACTACAAAGGTCCATTCATTGACTCACCATGTATCTTTATGTGGTATATTGTAAGATTCTTCTCCAGCTGATTGTGGCTTTAAGAGTGGAATAATAGCCAAGGCCTTATTGCAAACCCATTGTCACCAATGTAATGAATACATTATTTTGTTAAATAAGAATGAAACATGATTTGTGTAATTGATAATTCATTTATAATGTATGTTATTATCTAAGGAAGATGTAAGAACCCCTATATATTTAGGGGTTAACTGTGGCCAAATTGAGATGTTCCCAGAGAAAGCTAGTGTTGTCTTAAATGAGTCAGAAGACAAGAAATGAAGTGCAGATAATAGTTTTGCCACCCCTGGAATGGCGTGACTTCCTCTAGTGAAGGATTTACTCTATATGTTGTCTATTTGATTCAAACAAATCATTATTGCTTCTGCAGTTAAACAATATCTTACAATTATTTATTTATAACACAAACTTAAGAAATTGATATGGTTATGGAAAATGTGTGGTTTCCTGGCTCTTTGTATCTCTTGTGCATTGATATTCCCATTACTTGGGGTAGTTTTCCTATTGTGCATGCAGCCTGCATCCTCTGATGATCAAATATTCCAAATCCTTTTCCATTCTGTAATATTTGTCTGTTAGTGAAAATAAATATTTCATTTAAAATGAACATGTTACATGGATTTTATTTCCTACCAATGTTTTATTTGGAGATGATCTACTGTTGCGGCTGAGCTTATTCTAAAGCTTACCCATTTGTTAGAAAAGGTATATAAACCGCTCATCCGCATATGATATTTTGCTAAGATGCGATATTCAACAGGTGCTTCGAGGGAAAAGAATATATTTTACAGAGTAGATCCCAAGAGGATCAGAAAAGGCTCCCTCATATAATAAGCACTCAATGTTAGTACACTGTGGTGAGACTTACAATAGTCTATCGGTGTCAATACCTTAAGATAGGACAAAGTGTGGCCCTTCTCGACCGGATTAGCTTAGGAAAAATAATAAAATTTTATTAATTACTTAATTGATCAGGATTAAAAACACATATGAAACATTCAAACATTAAAAATACCCCATATTGAAGTGGTTGGGTGAACTAGCAGTATATTGCTATAGTATATTCACCACAGACGTCTGAATAGCGATTTTGACTGTTAGTGGACAAGCATGTAAGTGTGCTCTCTCAAACCTAAATGGCGGAAAGAGTATTATCGGAGATGTAGTCTCTATAGCTAGCTAAGTATGTAGATTACCTCTATCCAAGGGTATAAGGAATCATATATACTGTGTATGACCCTGCAGGGACAGAATAGATGAGGGATAGTATTTCTATTATCCCTGAAGTGTCTGAGTGATTTCGCCGTAGGTTGTACTTGTTCGGGACACTAAATATACAATGTGTTGATAGCTCTGGGGTCTGGTCATCCCGTGAGTGATGCAAGTTAGTGCAAGAGGGTTCCGTTTCCAAAGAGCCCAATATAACCATATGGTAGATTCTAGTATCTCTTGTAGAGTATAGATGGTAAGCTGAAAGCCCCCACTGCGGGCAATACCACGTGAGACACACTTGCAAAAATCTGCTGCTTTAATGCAAGCCTATGTTCAATTCGATGTTGTCCCTACTGCGATATGGTAGATTCTGGTGTCTCTAGTGAAAAGTAAATGGTAAGCTGGAAAACCCCCACTGTGGGCAAGACCACTCAAAAACACATGTGCAGGGTTAGCTAGCCTAGTGCAAGCCTGTATTCAAAACACTGCTGTCCCTGCTTAATGATGTTACCAAAACATATGATATCACAGTCAGATTATTGGTAGCTAAAGGATATAATCATCCCGTGGTTGGCACAAATAATTCCGTTTTAGGAAGACTAATACACCGATATTGCAGGTTCAAATATCTCTAGTGTGTGTGGTTATAGGCTGGAAGCCCCCACTGCGGGAAAACCACTTGGCGCACACATGTAATTCGCTGTATATCCTGTATCGATACAAGCCTGTCTTCCAAAATGCTGCTGTCTCTACTCGCTGACGCTGCCACTTCTGATGACGTCACTCGTGACGTCACCACGTCCCGACGATCGTTTCGCGTAGACTGACACGCTTCTTCAAGGGGAGGAGTTGTGTTCCCTTGCTATGCCGGTGAGTTTTTATAGGGAAAGATATCCCGCCCCTCTGGGTCATGGGGGCGTGGTTTCTGCCCGAGATCCAATCGGGTTTGGAGAAGGATACTTCACCGTTATGCGAAGTGTCTTATATTCTGCAGTGTTAACCTCTTGTAGGGCTAAAAGGCACTGGTGTTGTTGTTAGCTGTGGAACATATCAGGATAATGACTAGCTGATGTATATCCCAAAATGAAAATACAATCTATTCATGTGTAATTGGGTTAAACAAGGAGATGTGGTTGACTGATGCAATGCTACTATGTTAAAAAAGCTCATAATAAACGTATGCATAAATGGTCTGGTGTCTAATTTATATAAAAGGTGATGATACAATAAGTGAAAATAAATTAACATTCAATGGTGTAGGATAGGTGAGCTTTCTTGGAATGGTCATGAGGATCTGCCTGTATTGATCGCTGTGAATAATTATATATGGCTGTGTTGGTATAATGATATAGAAATGGATGATGAAACTAATATAGGGTAGTGTAGGAATGGTCTATCCTAAAGACCTGCCCATAAGGTTAATACAGGTCCAAATTACTTAAGGTATATTTAACTAAAGACATTCTGATATTGCATACTCTATGATGTGTTGATATAATGATATAGGAATTGATGATGAAACTGATATAGGGTAGTGTAGGAATGGTCTATCCTAAAGACCTGCCCATAAGGTCAATACAGGTCCAAATTACTTAAGGTATATTTAACTAAAAACATTCTAATATTGCATACTCTATGGTTGTGAATATTCATATGATTTTGAAAGTGTGACATTGAATGTAAACGTATATAAATTGGAAGTGGATATATAAAAGTGTAGGATTGATCTTTCATTAAGACCTGCCCCTAGGGTCAATACAGGTCAGAATTACTTAAGGTATATTTATTCTAAGTGCTGATTTCCCATGTTAGGTTCCAATTGTTGTGAATATTGTTATAACTTATAAAGTGTGTCAAATACCTGGGGTGATGGTGAGTGTATATGAATTTCACTTTTGTGAGGAGAATGGTGATTATTGGTAAAAGTGTCTCATTATCATATGTAATGAGTATGCTCTAATTGTAGACCATAGCTGGATTAATAAAATAAAATAAAATAAATAATGAGTATGATTGCATCAGTCAAATAGTATGTGTATAAGTACATCTCTCTTATAAAACCATCTAGGATGCTGTGTGTCCTCTTATGATGTAGCAGTAATGTGATTCTAAATAAAGGGGGAATATATAAAACCCTCGTTGAGACCCAGGGGTGAGAGGGTCTGAAGTTGGTAGATCCAACGACATTCTTTCTGAAGTAGTCGTTTGTCCCAATCACCCCCTCTAGGGTCCCTGGGTACATATTCGATGCCACAAAAGTGCATGACTCTCGAATCCCCTTTGTGATGTTCAATTATATGTCTGGCTACCGGTGTATCTGTAGAGTTCCGTACATTTCCTATATGTTCTAAGATTCTAGTCTTTAGAGGTCTATGTGTTTTTCCAACATATTTGAGGCCACAGTCGCAGTTCATCAAATATATTGTACCCACAGTGAGACAGTTGATAAAGTCTTTTATCTGAAAAGTTTTGGAATTGGATGAATCAGAGAACTGTTTGGTCACTGGCATATTGCTACATGCTTTGCACCTCGAGCATGGGTATGATCCACATGGTTTTGTGCCTAACCAGGTTTTCTTGTAAGTTTGTTTAAAGTGGCTGTGCACTAGTCTGTCTTTCATGTTCTGACTACGTCTGTAGCCTATGCTAGGATATTCTTTGAGGATTTTATGCAAGTCTGTATCCTCTCTGAGGATATGCCAGTGTGTATTGAGGATATTTTTGACCTCCCGCCATTGATTGTTGTATGTTGAGATGAACCGAATTGTTTCATCTCTTGATTCTCTTTTTTTGTTTATCAACAATTTAGATCTTGGTTCTGTCAGAGCCCTGTGGTATGCTTTTTTCAATATTTTGTTGCTGTATCCTCTCTTTTTGAATCTTTGAAACATTTCCCTGGATTGTTTGGTAAACTCAGATGTGGTGGAGCAGTTTCTGCGTAATCTCAAAAATTGACCTATTGGTATATTGTTAGTGATGTGTTGTGGATGGTGGCTGTCAGCCATTAGAAGGCTGTTAGTAGCTGTGGGTTTCCTGAAGATTGTGGTTTCTAGGTACCCATCGGAAGATCTTGAGATATAAAGATCTAGAAACTCTACTCTCTGTCTGTCCAAATGTGATGTCAGTTTCAAGTTGTGAGAATTACGATTCAGCATGTTAATGAATTCATGCAACAAATCCTCTGTACCCTTCCAGATAAGAAAGATATCATCTATGTATCTGACCCACAATTCTACATATTCAGTGTATCGTTCTTGTGTCTCTATGAAGACCACTGTTTCCTCCCACCAGCCTAGATATAAATTGGCGTAGGTGGGAGCACATGTGGTCCCCATAGCTGTTCCTTGTATCTGATGATATATGATGTTATTGAACAGAAAGAAATTGTGGGTCAGTACATAGTCTAATAATTTGAGAACAAATGTATTGTGCAATGTGCAGTCAGTGCTTCTTGCTTTGAGGAAATGCTCCACTGCTTTGATGCCATGGTCATGTGGGATGCTTGAGTACAATCCCTCCACATCTAAGGTTACCAAGATAGTGTTAGTATCTAGACTGACATACTCAATTTTCCTAAGTATGTCCGTTGTGTCTTTGATGTATGAAGGCAAGCTTTCTACAAATGGTCGCAAAAAGTGATCCAAGTACACACTCGTATTTGAAGTCAGGTTGCCTATGCCGGACACAATCGGTCTGCCTGGTGGTGGTATCGTTTTTTTATGTACTTTCGGCAGATGATAGAATGTTGCTATTTTAGGGTTTTTGGGTAGCATGAAGTTAAACTCCTTTTGTGATATCAATTTTTCATCTAGTCCCTCTTTGAGTATGTCAGTTAGTAGTCTCAGGTATGTAGGAGTAGGATTACTTTGTAGGATACAGTAACAATTTTTATCAGAAAGTAGGCGTTTGCATTCATCCACATAGTCTGTCTGGTTCAAGATAACAATATTCCCACCTTTATCGGATGGTTTGATTATTATATCTTTATCTTGTTCCAAGTCTCGGAGGGCCAATCTCTCAGAGTAGGTCAAATTTTGCTTGTTTTTATGGCTATGTAGTCTTTGTATATCGTGGGTTACAAGTTTATTGAAAACATCCACATTGGTACTACAATCGAAAGGGGGTGTAAAGGTGGATTTATTTTTGAGGTCTGTGAAAGGACCTTCCCCAGGGGGTCTTAGACTTTCGTTTTCAAGTTGTTCAAGGATATCGATAGTGTCCAATTGTTGTGTGTCAAGGAGTTCCATTGGAGTGTTTATACTTCTCCACTGCCTACGTTTTTTAAAAAATTTGTGCAATGACAACTTTCGGCAGAAAAGATTTAAATCCTTGACACATTCAAAATGGTCCAACTGATTGGTTGGACAAAATGATAAACCCTTTGTTAGAAGATCGGTGTGGTTTTTACTCAGGATTTTATTAGACAAATTGATCACCTGCGTCTCCTCATTCGTCTGGACCTCCTGGGTGGTTCCTTGTAGGCCCACCTTTGTCTGTCCCGTAAATAGTCCTCCCTTTCCCCTCCGGGTTTTCCTCTTGCGGTTGGTATGGGGAAAAGGCCCGGGTTCTCTAAAAAAGTCTCCGCTCTTTGGGGGAGGGGAAAGGGATTGTCAAACCCTGTATTGGGAGTGTGTGTACCTGTGTCTGCTTCTGTATCACTAGCTGAGACCTCCCACTCGGTGGAAGATTCTTGTGTGCGGGGGTAGGGATTGTAGCGTCGATATCTACTCTTAAAATGGAAAATCTTTCCCTCTTTAAAGTCTTCGTAGTCACGAACAAACTTTTTGTGTTTTCTGTCTTTAATGTCTTTTTGAATTTTTTCTATGTTTATTTTGAGTTTGTTTTCCAACTCTTCAAAGATTGGGTCAGGTTTCCATTTATTGATGTCTGTCAAAAGGACTTTAATTTCTGCCTTAACTGTATCCAATTTTTTAGTCTCATAGTCTATCAGAAGGCCCATCAATTGTGCTGAGCATTGTAATAGGATTTTATTCCAATTGGTAAGAAAGGCAGTGTCCGTTATCTAGTGAGAGGGTGGGAGCTTGACTCTTAGTCCTCTTGGGACAAGTTCAGTCTTAATGTAGTTTTCCAAGCTCACCACCTCCCACCAAATTTTGGTTCGTGAGGTATAAGTTCTTTCTAGGTCCCTGAAAAAACTTTTGATATCTGCTACTGGGGTCTCTATGCTAGGTGTAGTTGTAACCGAAAAAGTGTCTCTTGCTTCATTCATCCATTCGTCAAAATTGTGGTCATCTGTCAGAAAACTCATCGTCATATGTCGCTGGGTCTACAGTACACTTCGCACAATGTGGATCAGAAGATTTTTCTTAAAAATTCTGGAGAATCGGGAGCTGGTTTAAGTAATGAACATTAGCTGTTCTATAACCATTTGTTAGAAAAGGTATATAAACCGCTCATCCGCATATGATATTTTGCTAAGATGCGATATTCAACAGGTGCTTCGAGGGAAAAGAATATATTTTACAGAGTAGATCCCAAGAGGATCAGAAAAGGCTCCCTCATATAATAAGCACTCAATGTTAGTACACTGTGGTGAGACTTACAATAGTCTATCGGTGTCAATACCTTAAGATAGGACAAAGTGTGGCCCTTCTCGACCGGATTAGCTTAGGAAAAATAATAAAATTTTATTAATTACTTAATTGATCAGGATTAAAAACACATATGAAACATTCAAACATTAAAAATACCCCATATTGAAGTGGTTGGGTGAACTAGCAGTATATTGCTATAGTATATTCACCACAGACGTCTGAATAGCGATTTTGACTGTTAGTGGACAAGCATGTAAGTGTGCTCTCTCAAACCTAAATGGCGGAAAGAGTATTATCGGAGATGTAGTCTCTATAGCTAGCTAAGTATGTAGATTACCTCTATCCAAGGGTATAAGGAATCATATATACTGTGTATGACCCTGCAGGGACAGAATAGATGAGGGATAGTATTTCTATTATCCCTGAAGTGTCTGAGTGATTTCGCCGTAGGTTGTACTTGTTCGGGACACTAAATATACAATGTGTTGATAGCTCTGGGGTCTGGTCATCCCGTGAGTGATGCAAGTTAGTGCAAGAGGGTTCCGTTTCCAAAGAGCCCAATATAACCATATGGTAGATTCTAGTATCTCTTGTAGAGTATAGATGGTAAGCTGAAAGCCCCCACTGCGGGCAATACCACGTGAGACACACTTGCAAAAATCTGCTGCTTTAATGCAAGCCTATGTTCAATTCGATGTTGTCCCTACTGCGATATGGTAGATTCTGGTGTCTCTAGTGAAAAGTAAATGGTAAGCTGGAAAACCCCCACTGTGGGCAAGACCACTCAAAAACACATGTGCAGGGTTAGCTAGCCTAGTGCAAGCCTGTATTCAAAACACTGCTGTCCCTGCTTAATGATGTTACCAAAACATATGATATCACAGTCAGATTATTGGTAGCTAAAGGATATAATCATCCCGTGGTTGGCACAAATAATTCCGTTTTAGGAAGACTAATACACCGATATTGCAGGTTCAAATATCTCTAGTGTGTGTGGTTATAGGCTGGAAGCCCCCACTGCGGGAAAACCACTTGGCGCACACATGTAATTCGCTGTATATCCTGTATCGATACAAGCCTGTCTTCCAAAATGCTGCTGTCTCTACTCGCTGACGCTGCCACTTCTGATGACGTCACTCGTGACGTCACCACGTCCCGACGATCGTTTCGCGTAGACTGACACGCTTCTTCAAGGGGAGGAGTTGTGTTCCCTTGCTATGCCGGTGAGTTTTTATAGGGAAAGATATCCCGCCCCTCTGGGTCATGGGGGCGTGGTTTCTGCCCGAGATCCAATCGGGTTTGGAGAAGGATACTTCACCGTTATGCGAAGTGTCTTATATTCTGCAGTGTTAACCTCTTGTAGGGCTAAAAGGCACTGGTGTTGTTGTTAGCTGTGGAACATATCAGGATAATGACTAGCTGATGTATATCCCAAAATGAAAATACAATCTATTCATGTGTAATTGGGTTAAACAAGGAGATGTGGTTGACTGATGCAATGCTACTATGTTAAAAAAGCTCATAATAAACGTATGCATAAATGGTCTGGTGTCTAATTTGTATAAAAGGTGATGATACAATAAGTGAAAATAAATTAACATTCAATGGTGTAGGATAGGTGAGCTTTCTTGGAATGGTCATGAGGATCTGCCTGTATTGATCGCTGTGAATAATTATATATGGCTGTGTTGGTATAATGATATAGAAATGGATGATGAAACTAATATAGGGTAGTGTAGGAATGGTCTATCCTAAAGACCTGCCCATAAGGTCAATACAGGTCCAAATTACTTAAGGTACTGCACCGACACACTTTATTCGAGCAAATACCCAGTATGTACCTGGCAGATACCTGGAATGCGCCGCTCCTCACCTCTGACAAGCCCCGTTGCGTTTGCCTTCCCAGCCTGGGTTCATGCCTGGCTGACGGGCGGCTGATCTGTTAAATGATAATGATTAGGATTTAATAGGCTGCAATGCTTTGCGTGTCTACCAGATGGCATAAATTCATGAATTGTAATGCAGTATATATATATATACTGTGCAGTATTGCAGCCAGCGGGAATAAAATGCTTCAATCCCTGCTTGGAAAATAACCCAATGCACTCGGGCAGAAAACAGTCACAAACCTCAATACACTCGGGTATACCCGAATTCGTGGGACTAGCCGAGCTCGAATAAAGTGTGTCGCCAGTGTATATTTAACTAAAGACATTCTGATATTGCATACTCTATGATGTGTTGATATAATGATATAGGAATTGATGATGAAACTGATATAGGGTAGTGTAGGAATGGTCTATCCTAAAGACCTGCCCATAAGGTCAATACAGGTCCAAATTACTTAAGGTATATTTAACTAAAAACATTCTAATATTGCATACTCTATGGTTGTGAATATTCATATGATTTTGAAAGTGTGACATTGAATGTAAACGTATATAAATTGGAAGTGGATATATAAAAGTGTAGGATTGATCTTTCATTAAGACCTGCCCCTAGGGTCAATACAGGTCAGAATTACTTAAGGTATATTTATTCTAAGTGCTGATTTCCCATGTTAGGTTCCAATTGTTGTGAATATTGTTATAACTTATAAAGTGTGTCAAATACCTGGGGTGATGGTGAGTGTATATGAATTTCACTTTTGTGAGGAGAATGGTGATTATTGGTAAAAGTGTCTCATTATCATATGTAATGAGTATGCTCTAATTGTAGACCATAGCTGGATTAATAAAATAAAATAAAATAAATAATGAGTATGATTGCATCAGTCAAATAGTATGTGTATAAGTACATCTCTCTTATAAAACCATCTAGGATGCTGTGTGTCCTCTTATGATGTAGCAGTAATGTGATTCTAAATAAAGGGGGAATATATAAAACCCTCGTTGAGACCCAGGGGTGAGAGGGTCTGAAGTTGGTAGATCCAACGACATTCTTTCTGAAGTAGTCGTTTGTCCCAATCACCCCCTCTAGGGTCCCTGGGTACATATTCGATGCCACAAAAGTGCATGACTCTCGAATCCCCTTTGTGATGTTCAATTATATGTCTGGCTACCGGTGTATCTGTAGAGTTCCGTACATTTCCTATATGTTCTAAGATTCTAGTCTTTAGAGGTCTATGTGTTTTTCCAACATATTTGAGGCCACAGTCGCAGTTCATCAAATATATTGTACCCACAGTGAGACAGTTGATAAAGTCTTTTATCTGAAAAGTTTTGGAATTGGATGAATCAGAGAACTGTTTGGTCACTGGCATATTGCTACATGCTTTGCACCTCGAGCATGGGTATGATCCACATGGTTTTGTGCCTAACCAGGTTTTCTTGTAAGTTTGTTTAAAGTGGCTGTGCACTAGTCTGTCTTTCATGTTCTGACTACGTCTGTAGCCTATGCTAGGATATTCTTTGAGGATTTTATGCAAGTCTGTATCCTCTCTGAGGATATGCCAGTGTGTATTGAGGATATTTTTGACCTCCCGCCATTGATTGTTGTATGTTGAGATGAACCGAATTGTTTCATCTCTTGATTCTCTTTTTTTGTTTATCAACAATTTAGATCTTGGTTCTGTCAGAGCCCTGTGGTATGCTTTTTTCAATATTTTGTTGCTGTATCCTCTCTTTTTGAATCTTTGAAACATTTCCCTGGATTGTTTGGTAAACTCAGATGTGGTGGAGCAGTTTCTGCGTAATCTCAAAAATTGACCTATTGGTATATTGTTAGTGATGTGTTGTGGATGGTGGCTGTCAGCCATTAGAAGGCTGTTAGTAGCTGTGGGTTTCCTGAAGATTGTGGTTTCTAGGTACCCATCGGAAGATCTTGAGATATAAAGATCTAGAAACTCTACTCTCTGTCTGTCCAAATGTGATGTCAGTTTCAAGTTGTGAGAATTACGATTCAGCATGTTAATGAATTCATGCAACAAATCCTCTGTACCCTTCCAGATAAGAAAGATATCATCTATGTATCTGACCCACAATTCTACATATTCAGTGTATCGTTCTTGTGTCTCTATGAAGACCACTGTTTCCTCCCACCAGCCTAGATATAAATTGGCGTAGGTGGGAGCACATGTGGTCCCCATAGCTGTTCCTTGTATCTGATGATATATGATGTTATTGAACAGAAAGAAATTGTGGGTCAGTACATAGTCTAATAATTTGAGAACAAATGTATTGTGCAATGTGCAGTCAGTGCTTCTTGCTTTGAGGAAATGCTCCACTGCTTTGATGCCATGGTCATGTGGGATGCTTGAGTACAATCCCTCCACATCTAAGGTTACCAAGATAGTGTTAGTATCTAGACTGACATACTCAATTTTCCTAAGTATGTCCGTTGTGTCTTTGATGTATGAAGGCAAGCTTTCTACAAATGGTCGCAAAAAGTGATCCAAGTACACACTCGTATTTGAAGTCAGGTTGCCTATGCCGGACACAATCGGTCTGCCTGGTGGTGGTATCGTTTTTTTATGTACTTTCGGCAGATGATAGAATGTTGCTATTTTAGGGTTTTTGGGTAGCATGAAGTTAAACTCCTTTTGTGATATCAATTTTTCATCTAGTCCCTCTTTGAGTATGTCAGTTAGTAGTCTCAGGTATGTAGGAGTAGGATTACTTTGTAGGATACAGTAACAATTTTTATCAGAAAGTAGGCGTTTGCATTCATCCACATAGTCTGTCTGGTTCAAGATAACAATATTCCCACCTTTATCGGATGGTTTGATTATTATATCTTTATCTTGTTCCAAGTCTCGGAGGGCCAATCTCTCAGAGTAGGTCAAATTTTGCTTGTTTTTATGGCTATGTAGTCTTTGTATATCGTGGGTTACAAGTTTATTGAAAACATCCACATTGGTACTACAATCGAAAGGGGGTGTAAAGGTGGATTTATTTTTGAGGTCTGTGAAGGGACCTTCCCCAGGGGGTCTTAGACTTTCGTTTTCAAGTTGTTCAAGGATATCGATAGTGTCCAATTGTTGTGTGTCAAGGAGTTCCATTGGAGTGTTTATACTTCTCCACTGCCTACGTTTTTTAAAAATAACGGACACTGCCTTTCTTACCAATTGGAATAAAATCCTATTACAATGCTCAGCACAATTGATGGGCCTTCTGATAGACTATGAGACTAAAAAATTGGATACAGTTAAGGCAGAAATTAAAGTCCTTTTGACAGACATCAATAAATGGAAACCTGACCCAATCTTTGAAGAGTTGGAAAACAAACTCAAAATAAACATAGAAAAAATTCAAAAAGACATTAAAGACAGAAAACACAAAAAGTTTGTTCGTGACTACGAAGACTTTAAAGAGGGAAAGATTTTCCATTTTAAGAGTAGATATCGACGCTACAATCCCTACCCCCGCACACAAGAATCTTCCACCGAGTGGGAGGTCTCAGCTAGTGATACAGAAGCAGACACAGGTACACACACTCCCAATACAGGGTTTGACAATCCCTTTCCCCTCCCCCAAAGAGCGGAGACTTTTTTAGAGAACCCGGGCCTTTTCCCCATACCAACCGCAAGAGGAAAACCCGGAGGGGAAAGGGAGGACTATTTACGGGACAGACAAAGGTGGGCCTACAAGGAACCACCCAGGAGGTCCAGACGAATGAGGAGACGCAGGTGATCAATTTGTCTAATAAAATCCTGAGTAAAAACCACACCGATCTTCTAACAAAGGGTTTATCATTTTGTCCAACCAATCAGTTGGACCATTTTGAATGTGTCAAGGATTTAAATCTTTTCTGCCGAAAGTTGTCATTGCACAAATTTTTTAAAAAACGTAGGCAGTGGAGAAGTATAAACACTCCAATGGAACTCCTTGACACACAACAATTGGACACTATCGATATCCTTGAACAACTTGAAAACGAAAGTCTAAGACCCCCTGGGGAAGGTCCCTTCACAGACCTCAAAAATAAATCCACCTTTACACCCCCTTTCGATTGTAGTACCAATGTGGATGTTTTCAATAAACTTGTAACCCACGATATACAAAGACTACATAGCCATAAAAACAAGCAAAATTTGACCTACTCTGAGAGATTGGCCCTCCGAGACTTGGAACAAGATAAAGATATAATAATCAAACCATCCGATAAAGGTGGGAATATTGTTATCTTGAACCAGACAGACTATGTGGATGAATGCAAACGCCTACTTTCTGATAAAAATTGTTACTGTATCCTACAAAGTAATCCTACTCCTACATACCTGAGACTACTAACTGACATACTCAAAGAGGGACTAGATGAAAAATTGATATCACAAAAGGAGTTTAACTTCATGCTACCCAAAAACCCTAAAATAGCAACATTCTATCATCTGCCGAAAGTACATAAAAAAACGATACCACCACCAGGCAGACCGATTGTGTCCGGCATAGGCAACCTGACTTCAAATACGAGTGTGTACTTGGATCACTTTTTGCGACCATTTGTAGAAAGCTTGCCTTCATACATCAAAGACACAACGGACATACTTAGGAAAATTGAGTATGTCAGTCTAGATACTAACACTATCTTGGTAACCTTAGATGTGGAGGGATTGTACTCAAGCATCCCACATGACCATGGCATCAAAGCAGTGGAGCATTTCCTCAAAGCAAGAAGCACTGACTGCACATTGCACAATACATTTGTTCTCAAATTATTAGACTATGTACTGACCCACAATTTCTTTCTGTTCAATAACATCATATATCATCAGATACAAGGAACAGCTATGGGGACCACATGTGCTCCCACCTACGCCAATTTATATCTAGGCTGGTGGGAGGAAACAGTGGTCTTCATAGAGACACAAGAACGATACACTGAATATGTAGAATTGTGGGTCAGATACATAGATGATATCTTTCTTATCTGGAAGGGTACAGAGGATTTGTTGCATGAATTCATTAACATGCTGAATCGTAATTCTCACAACTTGAAACTGACATCACATTTGGACAGACAGAGAGTAGAGTTTCTAGATCTTTATATCTCAAGATCTTCCGATGGGTACCTAGAAACCACAATCTTCAGGAAACCCACAGCTACTAACAGCCTTCTAATGGCTGACAGCCACCATCCACAACACATCACTAACAATATACCAATAGGTCAATTTTTGAGATTACGCAGAAACTGCTCCACCACATCTGAGTTTACCAAACAATCCAGGGAAATGTTTCAAAGATTCAAAAAGAGAGGATACAGCAACAAAATATTGAAAAAAGCATACCACAGGGCTCTGACAGAACCAAGATCTAAATTGTTGATAAACAAAAAAAGAGAATCAAGAGATGAAACAATTCGGTTCATCTCAACATACAACAATCAATGGCGGGAGGTCAAAAATATCCTCAATACACACTGGCATATCCTCAGAGAGGATACAGACTTGCATAAAATCCTCAAAGAATATCCTAGCATAGGCTACAGACGTAGTCAGAACATGAAAGACAGACTAGTGCACAGCCACTTTAAACAAACTTACAAGAAAACCTGGTTAGGCACAAAACCATGTGGATCATACCCATGCTCGAGGTGCAAAGCATGTAGCAATATGCCAGTGACCAAACAGTTCTCTGATTCATCCAATTCCAAAACTTTTCAGATAAAAGACTTTATCAACTGTCTCACTGTGGGTACAATATATTTGATGAACTGCGACTGTGGCCTCAAATATGTTGGAAAAACACATAGACCTCTAAAGACTAGAATCTTAGAACATATAGGAAATGTACGGAACTCTACAGATACACCGGTAGCCAGACATATAATTGAACATCACAAAGGGGATTCGAGAGTCATGCACTTTTGTGGCATCGAATATGTACCCAGGGACCCTAGAGGGGGTGATTGGGACAAACGACTACTTCAGAAAGAATGTCGTTGGATCTACCAACTTCAGACCCTCTCACCCCTGGGTCTCAACGAGGGTTTTATATATTCCCCCTTTATTTAGAATCACATTACTGCTACATCATAAGAGGACACACAGCATCCTAGATGGTTTTATAAGAGAGATGTACTTATACACATACTATTTGACTGATGCAATCATACTCATTATTTATTTTATTTTATTTTATTAATCCAGCTATGGTCTACAATTAGAGCATACTCATTACATATGATAATGAGACACTTTTACCAATAATCACCATTCTCCTCACAAAAGTGAAATTCATATACACTCACCATCACCCCAGGTATTTGACACACTTTATAAGTTATAACAATATTCACAACAATTGGAACCTAACATGGGAAATCAGCACTTAGAATAAATATACCTTAAGTAATTCTGACCTGTATTGACCCTAGGGGCAGGTCTTAATGAAAGATCAATCCTACACTTTTATATACTGTATCCACTTCCAATTTATATACGTTTACATTCAATGTCACACTTTCAAAATCATATGAATATTCACAACCATAGAGTATGCAATATTAGAATGTTTTTAGTTAAATATACCTTAAGTAATTTGGACCTGTATTGACCTTATGGGCAGGTCTTTAGGATAGACCATTCCTACACTACCCTATATCAGTTTCATCATCAATTCCTATATCATTATATCAACACATCATAGAGTATGCAATATCAGAATGTCTTTAGTTAAATATACACTGGCGACACACTTTATTCGAGCTCGGCTAGTCCCACGAATTCGGGTATACCCGAGTGTATTGAGGTTTGTGACTGTTTTCTGCCCGAGTGCATTGGGTTATTTTCCAAGCAGGGATTGAAGCATTTTATTCCCGCTGGCTGCAATACTGCACAGTATATATATATATACTGCATTACAATTCATGAATTTATGCCATCTGGTAGACACGCAAAGCATTGCAGCCTATTAAATCCTAATCATTATCATTTAACAGATCAGCCGCCCGTCAGCCAGGCATGAACCCAGGCTGGGAAGGCAAACGCAACGGGGCTTGTCAGAGGTGAGGAGCGGCGCATTCCAGGTATCTGCCAGGTACATACTGGGTATTTGCTCGAATAAAGTGTGTCGGTGCAGTACCTTAAGTAATTTGGACCTGTATTGACCTTATGGGCAGGTCTTTAGGATAGACCATTCCTACACTACCCTATATTAGTTTCATCATCCATTTCTATATCATTATACCAACACAGCCATATATAATTATTCACAGCGATCAATACAGGCAGATCCTCATGACCATTCCAAGAAAGCTCACCTATCCTACACCATTGAATGTTAATTTATTTTCACTTATTGTATCATCACCTTTTATACAAATTAGACACCAGACCATTTATGCATACGTTTATTATGAGCTTTTTTAACATAGTAGCATTGCATCAGTCAACCACATCTCCTTGTTTAACCCAATTACACATGAATAGATTGTATTTTCATTTTGGGATATACATCAGCTAGTCATTATCCTGATATGTTCCACAGCTAACAACAACACCAGTGCCTTTTAGCCCTACAAGAGGTTAACACTGCAGAATATAAGACACTTCGCATAACGGTGAAGTATCCTTCTCCAAACCCGATTGGATCTCGGGCAGAAACCACGCCCCCATGACCCAGAGGGGCGGGATATCTTTCCCTATAAAAACTCACCGGCATAGCAAGGGAACACAACTCCTCCCCTTGAAGAAGCGTGTCAGTCTACGCGAAACGATCGTCGGGACGTGGTGACGTCACGAGTGACGTCATCAGAAGTGGCAGCGTCAGCGAGTAGAGACAGCAGCATTTTGGAAGACAGGCTTGTATCGATACAGGATATACAGCGAATTACATGTGTGCGCCAAGTGGTTTTCCCGCAGTGGGGGCTTCCAGCCTATAACCACACACACTAGAGATATTTGAACCTGCAATATCGGTGTATTAGTCTTCCTAAAACGGAATTATTTGTGCCAACCACGGGATGATTATATCCTTTAGCTACCAATAATCTGACTGTGATATCATATGTTTTGGTAACATCATTAAGCAGGGACAGCAGTGTTTTGAATACAGGCTTGCACTAGGCTAGCTAACCCTGCACATGTGTTTTTGAGTGGTCTTGCCCACAGTGGGGGTTTTCCAGCTTACCATTTACTTTTCACTAGAGACACCAGAATCTACCATATCGCAGTAGGGACAACATCGAATTGAACATAGGCTTGCATTAAAGCAGCAGATTTTTGCAAGTGTGTCTCACGTGGTATTGCCCGCAGTGGGGGCTTTCAGCTTACCATCTATACTCTACAAGAGATACTAGAATCTACCATATGGTTATATTGGGCTCTTTGGAAACGGAACCCTCTTGCACTAACTTGCATCACTCACGGGATGACCAGACCCCAGAGCTATCAACACATTGTATATTTAGTGTCCCGAACAAGTACAACCTACGGCGAAATCACTCAGACACTTCAGGGATAATAGAAATACTATCCCTCATCTATTCTGTCCCTGCAGGGTCATACACAGTATATATGATTCCTTATACCCTTGGATAGAGGTAATCTACATACTTAGCTAGCTATAGAGACTACATCTCCGATAATACTCTTTCCGCCATTTAGGTTTGAGAGAGCACACTTACATGCTTGTCCACTAACAGTCAAAATCGCTATTCAGACGTCTGTGGTGAATATACTATAGCAATATACTGCTAGTTCACCCAACCACTTCAATATGGGGTATTTTTAATGTTTGAATGTTTCATATGTGTTTTTAATCCTGATCAATTAAGTAATTAATAAAATTTTATTATTTTTCCTAAGCTAATCCGGTCGAGAAGGGCCACACTTTGTCCTATCTTAAGGTATTGACACCGATAGACTATTGTAAGTCTCACCACAGTGTACTAACATTGAGTGCTTATTATATGAGGGAGCCTTTTCTGATCCTCTTGGGATCTACTCTGTAAAATATATTCTTTTCCCTCGAAGCACCTGTTGAATATCGCATCTTAGCAAAATATCATATGCGGATGAGCGGTTTATATACCTTTTCTAACAAATGGTTATAGAACAGCTAATGTTCATTACTTAAACCAGCTCCCGATTCTCCAGAATTTTTAAGAAAAATCTTCTGATCCACATTGTGCGAAGTGTACTGTAGACCCAGCGACATATGACGATGAGTTTTCTGACAGATGACCACAATTTTGACGAATGGATGAATGAAGCAAGAGACACTTTTTCGGTTACAACTACACCTAGCATAGAGACCCCAGTAGCAGATATCAAAAGTTTTTTCAGGGACCTAGAAAGAACTTATACCTCACGAACCAAAATTTGGTGGGAGGTGGTGAGCTTGGAAAACTACATTAAGACTGAACTTGTCCCAAGAGGACTAAGAGTCAAGCTCCCACCCTCTCACTAGATAACGGACACTGCCTTTCTTACCAATTGGAATAAAATCCTATTACAATGCTCAGCACAATTGATGGGCCTTCTGATAGACTATGAGACTAAAAAATTGGATACAGTTAAGGCAGAAATTAAAGTCCTTTTGACAGACATCAATAAATGGAAACCTGACCCAATCTTTGAAGAGTTGGAAAACAAACTCAAAATAAACATAGAAAAAATTCAAAAAGACATTAAAGACAGAAAACACAAAAAGTTTGTTCGTGACTACGAAGACTTTAAAGAGGGAAAGATTTTCCATTTTAAGAGTAGATATCGACGCTACAATCCCTACCCCCGCACACAAGAATCTTCCACCGAGTGGGAGGTCTCAGCTAGTGATACAGAAGCAGACACAGGTACACACACTCCCAATACAGGGTTTGACAATCCCTTTCCCCTCCCCCAAAGAGCGGAGACTTTTTTAGAGAACCCGGGCCTTTTCCCCATACCAACCGCAAGAGGAAAACCCGGAGGGGAAAGGGAGGACTATTTACGGGACAGACAAAGGTGGGCCTACAAGGAACCACCCAGGAGGTCCAGACGAATGAGGAGACGCAGGTGATCAATTTGTCTAATAAAATCCTGAGTAAAAACCACACCGATCTTCTAACAAAGGGTTTATCATTTTGTCCAACCAATCAGTTGGACCATTTTGAATGTGTCAAGGATTTAAATCTTTTCTGCCGAAAGTTGTCATTGCACAAATTTTTTAAAAAACGTAGGCAGTGGAGAAGTATAAACACTCCAATGGAACTCCTTGACACACAACAATTGGACACTATCGATATCCTTGAACAACTTGAAAACGAAAGTCTAAGACCCCCTGGGGAAGGTCCCTTCACAGACCTCAAAAATAAATCCACCTTTACACCCCCTTTCGATTGTAGTACCAATGTGGATGTTTTCAATAAACTTGTAACCCACGATATACAAAGACTACATAGCCATAAAAACAAGCAAAATTTGACCTACTCTGAGAGATTGGCCCTCCGAGACTTGGAACAAGATAAAGATATAATAATCAAACCATCCGATAAAGGTGGGAATATTGTTATCTTGAACCAGACAGACTATGTGGATGAATGCAAACGCCTACTTTCTGATAAAAATTGTTACTGTATCCTACAAAGTAATCCTACTCCTACATACCTGAGACTACTAACTGACATACTCAAAGAGGGACTAGATGAAAAATTGATATCACAAAAGGAGTTTAACTTCATGCTACCCAAAAACCCTAAAATAGCAACATTCTATCATCTGCCGAAAGTACATAAAAAAACGATACCACCACCAGGCAGACCGATTGTGTCCGGCATAGGCAACCTGACTTCAAATACGAGTGTGTACTTGGATCACTTTTTGCGACCATTTGTAGAAAGCTTGCCTTCATACATCAAAGACACAACGGACATACTTAGGAAAATTGAGTATGTCAGTCTAGATACTAACACTATCTTGGTAACCTTAGATGTGGAGGGATTGTACTCAAGCATCCCACATGACCATGGCATCAAAGCAGTGGAGCATTTCCTCAAAGCAAGAAGCACTGACTGCACATTGCACAATACATTTGTTCTCAAATTATTAGACTATGTACTGACCCACAATTTCTTTCTGTTCAATAACATCATATATCATCAGATACAAGGAACAACTATGGGGACCACATGTGCTCCCACCTACGCCAATTTATATCTAGGCTGGTGGGAGGAAACAGTGGTCTTCATAGAGACACAAGAACGATACACTGAATATGTAGAATTGTGGGTCAGATACATAGATGATATCTTTCTTATCTGGAAGGGTACAGAGGATTTGTTGCATGAATTCATTAACATGCTGAATCGTAATTCTCACAACTTGAAACTGACATCACATTTGGACAGACAGAGAGTAGAGTTTCTAGATCTTTATATCTCAAGATCTTCCGATGGGTACCTAGAAACCACAATCTTCAGGAAACCCACAGCTACTAACAGCCTTCTAATGGCTGACAGCCACCATCCACAACACATCACTAACAATATACCAATAGGTCAATTTTTGAGATTACGCAGAAACTGCTCCACCACATCTGAGTTTACCAAACAATCCAGGGAAATGTTTCAAAGATTCAAAAAGAGAGGATACAGCAACAAAATATTGAAAAAAGCATACCACAGGGCTCTGACAGAACCAAGATCTAAATTGTTGATAAACAAAAAAAGAGAATCAAGAGATGAAACAATTCGGTTCATCTCAACATACAACAATCAATGGCGGGAGGTCAAAAATATCCTCAATACACACTGGCATATCCTCAGAGAGGATACAGACTTGCATAAAATCCTCAAAGAATATCCTAGCATAGGCTACAGACGTAGTCAGAACATGAAAGACAGACTAGTGCACAGCCACTTTAAACAAACTTACAAGAAAACCTGGTTAGGCACAAAACCATGTGGATCATACCCATGCTCGAGGTGCAAAGCATGTAGCAATATGCCAGTGACCAAACAGTTCTCTGATTCATCCAATTCCAAAACTTTTCAGATAAAAGACTTTATCAACTGTCTCACTGTGGGTACAATATATTTGATGAACTGCGACTGTGGCCTCAAATATGTTGGAAAAACACATAGACCTCTAAAGACTAGAATCTTAGAACATATAGGAAATGTACGGAACTCTACAGATACACCGGTAGCCAGACATATAATTGAACATCACAAAGGGGATTCGAGAGTCATGCACTTTTGTGGCATCGAATATGTACCCAGGGACCCTAGAGGGGGTGATTGGGACAAACGACTACTTCAGAAAGAATGTCGTTGGATCTACCAACTTCAGACCCTCTCACCCCTGGGTCTCAACGAGGGTTTTATATATTCCCCCTTTATTTAGAATCACATTACTGCTACATCATAAGAGGACACACAGCATCCTAGATGGTTTTATAAGAGAGATGTACTTATACACATACTATTTGACTGATGCAATCATACTCATTATTTATTTTATTTTATTTTATTAATCCAGCTATGGTCTACAATTAGAGCATACTCATTACATATGATAATGAGACACTTTTACCAATAATCACCATTCTCCTCACAAAAGTGAAATTCATATACACTCACCATCACCCCAGGTATTTGACACACTTTATAAGTTATAACAATATTCACAACAATTGGAACCTAACATGGGAAATCAGCACTTAGAATAAATATACCTTAAGTAATTCTGACCTGTATTGACCCTAGGGGCAGGTCTTAATGAAAGATCAATCCTACACTTTTATATATCCACTTCCAATTTATATACGTTTACATTCAATGTCACACTTTCAAAATCATATGAATATTCACAACCATAGAGTATGCAATATTAGAATGTTTTTAGTTAAATATACCTTAAGTAATTTGGACCTGTATTGACCTTATGGGCAGGTCTTTAGGATAGACCATTCCTACACTACCCTACAGTATATCAGTTTCATCATCAATTCCTATATCATTATATCAACACATCATAGAGTATGCAATATCAGAATGTCTTTAGTTAAATATACCTTAAGTAATTTGGACCTGTATTGACCTTATGGGCAGGTCTTTAAGATAGACCATTCCTACACTACCCTATATTAGTTTCATCATCCATTTCTATATCATTATACCAACACAGCCATATATAATTATTCACAGCGATCAATACAGGCAGATCCTCATGACCATTCCAAGAAAGCTCACCTATCCTACACCATTGAATGTTAATTTATTTTCACTTATTGTATCATCACCTTTTATATAAATTAGACACCAGACCATTTATGCATACGTTTATTATGAGCTTTTTTAACATAGTAGCATTGCATCAGTCAACCACATCTCCTTGTTTAACCCAATTACACATGAATAGATTGTATTTTCATTTTGGGATATACATCAGCTAGTCATTATCCTGATATGTTCCACAGCTAACAACAACACCAGTGCCTTTTAGCCCTACAAGAGGTTAACACTGCAGAATATAAGACACTTCGCATAACGGTGAAGTATCCTTCTCCAAACCCGATTGGATCTCGGGCAGAAACCACGCCCCCATGACCCAGAGGGGCGGGATATCTTTCCCTATAAAAACTCACCGGCATAGCAAGGGAACACAACTCCTCCCCTTGAAGAAGCGTGTCAGTCTACGCGAAACGATCGTCGGGACGTGGTGACGTCACGAGTGACGTCATCAGAAGTGGCAGCGTCAGCGAGTAGAGACAGCAGCATTTTGGAAGACAGGCTTGTATCGATACAGGATATACAGCGAATTACATGTGTGCGCCAAGTGGTTTTCCCGCAGTGGGGGCTTCCAGCCTATAACCACACACACTAGAGATATTTGAACCTGCAATATCGGTGTATTAGTCTTCCTAAAACGGAATTATTTGTGCCAACCACGGGATGATTATATCCTTTAGCTACCAATAATCTGACTGTGATATCATATGTTTTGGTAACATCATTAAGCAGGGACAGCAGTGTTTTGAATACAGGCTTGCACTAGGCTAGCTAACCCTGCACATGTGTTTTTGAGTGGTCTTGCCCACAGTGGGGGTTTTCCAGCTTACCATTTACTTTTCACTAGAGACACCAGAATCTACCATATCGCAGTAGGGACAACATCGAATTGAACATAGGCTTGCATTAAAGCAGCAGATTTTTGCAAGTGTGTCTCACGTGGTATTGCCCGCAGTGGGGGCTTTCAGCTTACCATCTATACTCTACAAGAGATACTAGAATCTACCATATGGTTATATTGGGCTCTTTGGAAACGGAACCCTCTTGCACTAACTTGCATCACTCACGGGATGACCAGACCCCAGAGCTATCAACACATTGTATATTTAGTGTCCCGAACAAGTACAACCTACGGCGAAATCACTCAGACACTTCAGGGATAATAGAAATACTATCCCTCATCTATTCTGTCCCTGCAGGGTCATACACAGTATATATGATTCCTTATACCCTTGGATAGAGGTAATCTACATACTTAGCTAGCTATAGAGACTACATCTCCGATAATACTCTTTCCGCCATTTAGGTTTGAGAGAGCACACTTACATGCTTGTCCACTAACAGTCAAAATCGCTATTCAGACGTCTGTGGTGAATATACTATAGCAATATACTGCTAGTTCACCCAACCACTTCAATATGGGGTATTTTTAATGTTTGAATGTTTCATATGTGTTTTTAATCCTGATCAATTAAGTAATTAATAAAATTTTATTATTTTTCCTAAGCTAATCCGGTCGAGAAGGGCCACACTTTGTCCTATCTTAAGGTATTGACACCGATAGACTATTGTAAGTCTCACCACAGTGTACTAACATTGAGTGCTTATTATATGAGGGAGCCTTTTCTGATCCTCTTGGGATCTACTCTGTAAAATCTAAAGCTTACCCGCAATTGTTCGGGGCTGTTTGCTTTAACAGCCGAACTTGGCCGCGTGCCAACCACATATCCGTTCAGCGCTAATGGCGCTGAACAATGAAAGCGCCGCAGGTGCCGAAACTAAAAAAAAAAAGGCCGCGTCTGCCCGCGGTTTAAAAATTCCCGCGGTGGTGACCGATTTAGACTCAGGGCGGCCGCCACTGTATATTTCGAATGAAAATGTGTGTAACATGCCTCTGAACAAAAAGTTACAATTTCAAAAACATTTGCCCTTAGAATGCATTCTCAATAATATACTGAAGCTTTTTATTTATAACAAAAGTGTATATACAGTATCAAGATAAAGGGATGCAATTGGGTACTACTATCCTAAAAGCACATGTATTGTATATTATACACAAAAATAACAGGAATAAACTGTTATTACAAACATCTGTAGCAAGGTATAAATCTCTATAGACCTCATATATTTTAAATGTAGCATGGAGAACACAGAACACACATACAATATCATTAAAGCACAACATTTAATGAAAATTATAATTTGTACTCATTTGATCAGTAATTTTCAGTGGGATTCTGTGGACATGTCCAAAGTGTGGAAGACCCTACCCGCTGCAGTGACGGAGCATCAGTACAGCTCATAACATGCTTTCATTATCCTGGCGTTTGTGAGAGCGATGTTTTTAGATTTGTTCAGTTGATTAAAATGTCTCATAGATTTTACACATGGAGCGTGTGCTTTTCCCCCTCTTTTTATAGGTATTTTTTCTTCTGTTTTTGTGGTTATTCCTTGAAACAAGCTACCTGGATCTCCTGTGGACATTTATTGCAGTTTTATTATTGTAGTGTATGTGTTGAACTGTGGTACTGTACATCATCTGAAATTTTTATTGGTACACAGACTTGAGTACATCATCATATTAATAGGTCCATCTGCCTACTTTCATTTACTCAAATGTAAGTTACTTATGCCTTTTGTGTGTTTTTAATACATTTATCTACAACTCACCTCTGGTGTGCAGTGTCTTCCTTGTTGTTTCTGTTTGAGATCTGCGAGGATCCCCATGTGGGTGAAGGGAGCACCCACCCAGACATCTGCTGCAAGGAGGATTGTTTCTGTATCAATATCACCACTTGAATTCTAAAGGAGAGTCTGCGCAATTGGGACTTTTCTGCTCTGACAAAGCCGTAAAGGAGAAACCCGTAGGGCGTGTTGATTTTAGTGTTCACGAGTCTGCAGGAGTGAGAAGACACACTCTGATCCTGTGTGTATTACCGGCACCTGTGACGTCACAAGCAGGAGCACGGAGCTCGCGCGAGACAAGCTGCGTCATCAGGCTGCGCAGAGGCACCGGAGGTGTACCGGGACACCCACTGGAAAGCAGTGAGTACCTAGAGGACTGTGAGAAAGTGCACCGGAGGTGTACCAAGACACCCACCAAGAATCAGTGAGTACCAGGAGAGTTGTGAGGAGTTCACGGGACCCCGATACATGAACTGTATTGGACTGAGTTATCAGAGTCATAGTCAAAGTACACCAGAGGACTATCAGAGGTGTACTGGGGATATTAACTGCAGAACAGTGAATGCTGTGAGCCCAGCTGTAAGCCGGTATACACGACGAGTGTGAGATACTCAAACAGTCTCAATCGCTTTTAAAGAGCTCACAGATTACGGAGGCTTGGCATTGAGGAACTGTTGCAGACACATGGGGACAATCTGAAGAAAAAGATCCAGGAACGTCCAAAGAATATTGTATGCAGTCCCAGATCCCAGGGTGGATAAAAGGCTTGAATTGCAGGAATCGCTGAGAGTGCATATCTTACCAATTAAGGGTTTAATTTTCAGGAAATACTACCATATGTTTTTTTCTTTCCTGTCTCCCTTTGCGCCTAGGTCATTCTCATGGTATCTACCTTTTTACAGCTATGGTGGAGCTGTAGACCTAAATGGCAGCAGGCTGAGATAGGGATAGTTAGATTGTAAGGGTTAATACCCTTCGATTTATACTGTATGTTGTAATATTAGTTTTATTGGATTGATGTCTCTGTGGGATTGCGCTGTGTGTTTCTTTACTTTGCTATATATATATATATATATATATATATATATATATATATATATATAAAACAATCAGAACAGATGGCACTCAGCAAATGAGTCAATGCACAAGGTGCATGCTTCATAGAGTAAGAATAGGTAACAGCTGCTGTATATATATAGGTAACAGCTGCTATCACCAAAGCGACAGCAAAGAAACAGCACTCAAATTTCATCAAAGCAAAAAGTGTATTCAGCACAACCCTAAGGAAGGTTCTTAGAGGACCAAAACGTTGGTTATCTTTGTGCTGATGTGTTTTGTCAATACACTTTTTGTTTTGGTGAAATTTGAGTGCTGTTTCTTTGCTGTCGCTTTGGTGATAGCAGCTGTTACCTACACACACACACACACACACACACACACACACACACACACACACACACACACACACACACACACACACACACACACACACACACACACACACACACACACACACACACACACACATACACACACACACACACACACACACACACACTGGCTTGCAGATGTACAGTACAATATTCAACCCCTTCCAATAATGACACAAGTTATTGAATTATAAATAGAGGATGCACATTTTTAATCAAAGCTACAAAGCTGTACTGATGAAACTGAACACTGTTATATAAGGAGGAGGTTAAATGTCAGCAAAAAAAATAAGAATTTTCAACACCTTAAGTCAGTAATTGGTGGAAGCACCTTTTGAAAAAATTACTCATATGAGTCTTCATGGATCGGTCTTTACCAGCTTTGCACAGTACGATGATAACAATTTTGCCCATTTTAAACTAGAAAATTGTTCCACAATATTTATCTTTAGTACAGTGGCGACCGCCTTTAGTCTAAATCGTCTAGATCCGCGATTTTCAGATTATCCCGGTTATGTGCGGTTTTGTGTCGTTTTCACCCGGAGTAAACTGCGTTATTTTCGCGCTCGTGATATTAGCGTTTTATTCTCGCTGTCTGCAATACTGCAATGCCATGTAAAAACTCAGGGGGGCGTTTGCGAGCTGTTGTCTTGGAAGTCTAATACCTTCGCGGTTGTACCTACGTCAGTACACAGTCTGTGTGTGCGCGCGCAGTAATTGTAAATTTGCATATTTAAAGTATACATGCATTTGCAGTGCTGTGCTGCTGTACCGTATGTCTCATTTGAAAATTGTTGAAACGCATAGGCGTGTACAGTACTGTAACAGTGTCACATTTCGGCATACAGTATAGAGCGCTCTCCACCCGCTCAGGATAATTAACTGCACTGCAGGGTATTTCAACTTCTTATCTTCTGTGCAATGCAGTACATCTCTCCCACACCATTCCTTTGAACGTGTGTCTGGTTTCAATCACATTCCTGCTTGACATCAGGAATTTACTGCGCATGCGCCTGTAACTTCGCCCACCACTGCTTGCTTGCATGAGTGAGTGACAAAATTTTTTTTTAAATTCTATTGTGCTAGCAAAGATAGATCTGCTTCTGGAGACAATGCTAATGTGGAGCAACGGATGCTACAAATGGATCAACGGATAATACATATGGATCAACGGATGGATCGACGGATGGAGAAGATAGAGGCTGACATAGCGGGCATACATTATTTGCTCGGTGTTAATACCCCTGTTTCCCCGACGCTGGAGCAGGGGGGTGACATGGATGTGATGAATGGGACCTTCGACCCCCTTCCATCACCAAGCGCACCCCCTCCACCAGAAAATGCAGTGTACATGTATGCCATCTAACCTAGATTTCTCATGGTCTATAAGGAGATTCATAAGCTCATTGGAGCATTTGGATAGGGTATCTTCCCACTTTTTAATAAAGTCCTGAGAGGTGATGTAATAAGCAGGACACAGTGAGAGAGACTCTCTTTTGTCTGGAAAAAAAATAAAAAATCAAAAGACAGCACTATTAGAGTCATTGGCACCTTTAACAAAAGATGGTGGGCAATTAAAAAGATCTTCGCTAGGCATTAGCATCTCCTTCAGGCGGATGTAGATCTAGTGAAGGTTATAGGCCCTAGACCTACCATTACCAGCAGGCGATCCCAAAACCTGAGGGACTCACTGGTAAATAGCCATATTCAGCGGGCTACAAGTTTTACCTGGTTGAGTCCGTTGAAAGGGATGTACTGCTGTCAGGGCTGCAAAGCATGCAGACACATTAACGTTGCCAAAGTATTCACTAACCATGACAACACCATACAATATTGTGTGGACAGTTTTATTAACTGTCGGACTACCAACGTAATCTATCTTATCACATGCAATTGGGGTAAGAGATACAGTAAGAGAGGTGGCAAGACAACTAGACAACTTCGCAGACGTGTCCTCGAACATATCAATTCCATCAAACACTCTGCCGAAACATCAGTTGCAAGACATGTCACACAATTCCACAATGGCGACGTTAATGTTATCAAATTCATGGGCATTTATCAACTTAAATGTCCAATGAGAGGAGGTAATATTGACCAATCCTTGATTCGCATCGAAGCAGAATGGATTTATAAATTAAAAACAAGGAGCCCAAATGGTCTTAATGAAGGGTTCACTTTCACTCCGTTTATTTAATATTAATTTTGGTTTTCAGGTCTGATCCTTCTATCTTTTTACCTCCCTGAATATATACACTTATCGCGTTCCTCATCATGACCAGTTATGTAATTTTCTATGTCCACTGTATTGGCAGCGAAATAAACATACAAATAAATTGTTCCAGGCGCTGTGAATAAAGTCCAATGAACCCCAATACCGTGAACCAATTGGGCAGTCTTTGGTAAGGCTTCCTATGCCAGATAGATGATCCTGATAGTTGGTGGACAGGCAGGGGTGTTGTCTGATCTGGTGTTATGATGTCTCTGAAATCATAGAGAAAACAGGCAACAGGGCACGCACATGGCGTGGTAAGGCTTTTCTCAATCACCCCCCTGTCTAGAACCCTGAAATCCTACTTACAGGATGAGGGATCTCGAGTACAGTTGAGAGAATCTGTGCCTCACGTCTCCGTCCCTCACAGCGTCTCACGGATCCACGTGGTCTAGTCTGCAGGGGTCCCCTCACTCGGCGGTGATTGTAACAGGGATGGTGTACTCCAGCACTCCCACAGATAATTGCGTGCGGGGGAAGGGGGGGTTTGAGACGGGGAGAGAAAGTGGAAATAGACTAGTGTGATAACGTACAGGGTATTTATTAACACACAAACTGATGAAATTACACTTACAATATAAAAGAGTGGTGAGCTCCGCTCAAAATGTCGTCCTCAGCCTGTGTAGATCCCAATGCTGCTCAGGGAACGGTCGCCGAGCGCTGCACTCGATTCCGGATCTCGAGTGACGTCAGCAGTGGGGCGGGCCGAAATTCTCCTCAAACTAGGAACTACAGGTGCCCGGGCAGCTCAATTCACTAGGCTCCTTAAAATGGCACTATTCACCACTAGAACACTGAGAGGGTAGAACCTAGCTGGATTCTTTAATGATACTACTGATAGTATGGAGACAGATAAAGATAGCCTAGACACTCAGTTTTCCACACTAGAAAAATTACTCACACAAGAAATGAGACAAATCTGGGAGACATATACGCTCAAGCAGTATCTGGAGAATAAAAGAATTCCCAGAGGTCTCAAAGTACAGAAACCACCCACATCAGATTATGAGGATGAGGAATTTTTGAAAGAATGGAACTGTATACTAGATACATGTTCGGTTAACCTCATGCTACTCATCATCAAACATAGGACTAATACAATGGAAATTCTGGATGGTAAGATCAATACGATTAAAGAACAGTTAGAACCATTCAGAGAACTCCCAGAGTATAAAGCCCTGGATGAAAAAACATCTTTGAGAATAGATAGAATAGAAAAAGAGGTAAAATTAACTAAGCATAAAAAATTTACAAGAGATAAAAAAGACTATGACGACAATAAACAAAGGAATTGGAAGGTTGACAAAACAATTACCACCGCAGGGGGAGAACAAAGTGGACAAGATTCTATCCACCTAGTTAACACCTATAGAGATAGAATTGATTCAACCCAAAGTGATACTATAGATAGGTCCGGTATAGAAAAATAGGGCGACTTGCAGAATACGGCTATTATCCCCCCTGCCAGTTCTAGCAAAGGCAAAAAGAAATCCAACAAGCAGGATCAGGGTGAACATGGTAGATATAAGGAATATCCGGGTGACCAGTACAATAAGGGTTATCAGGGCAGAGAAAGATCACCAGTTGATAAACCCCGTGGAGGCCAACATTATCGGGATAGATCCCCAGTTGATAGGCCATATGGGGGCCGCCATGAAAATAGTAGTAACCATATTTCTTTTTTGGACCAGCGCCAAGGCAGAGCACCTTTGCAGGAAAGATGGAGAGGGACAAGGGCCCACCCAGCCAGACAGGAACCTGTACGGATAGAAAAGAAAAGATCGAGAGTGGAAGATACAGAGGGAAAAGAGGAGGGTCAAGGAAGAGAAAGAGAAAGAAGAAGGTTAGACCAAGGGAGAGATTGGTGAAGAGTAACGTGTTAACATAAGTGACACACCACTTAAACAAGTAGAGTTAGACGTTCTGTCACGAGGCCTAAACTTTGCACCTGTAAGTGGACCCAACATGTTTAACACCTTTGTTGATGTCCACCGCTTTTTGAGAAAGATTTCTCTCAAAAAGTATTACATTAAAGATGCAGTTAGTAGGACAGTCATCTCACCCAATCTCAACCCTGTGGTTACCAAACCTCCCCTTACACCTTTTAAAAAACCCTCCACCTTCTATCCTAAAGGAATGAAGGGGAACTTTGTAGACAAAATCTTAGCAAAGAGGAGAAGGAGGCGGTTAAATCCCTAGAGTCAAATAGGAACATAACGATCAAAGCAGCTGACAAAGGAGGGGGAGTGGTTGTTATGAATTCTTCCTATTACGAGGAGGAATCACTCAGAATTCTGGGTGATAACAGTACATATCTGAAGCTAGACTCAAATCCGACTGTTCCATTTAAAGTAGAGTTACAGACACTTTTGGATCAGGGCGTTCGGGATGAGGTAATTACTATCAGGGAGATGGAGTTCATAGCAATTGAACAACCCAGGATCCCGATGTTCTACTTCATCCCGAAGTTACATAAAAGCCTCACCAGACCCCCGGGCCGCCCAATTATATCAGGGATAGGCTCCTTAACATCGAACCTATCCCAGTTCCTGGACTATCTTTTACAGAAATATGTGGTACAAGTCCCATCCTATCTAAGGGACACTTCACAGGTGTTAACCCTGATACAGGATTTAGATTGGACAGATGACATGCGTTGGGTCACGTGCGACGTAGTGTCACTTTACACTGTAATAGACCATCAGATGGGCATAGACGCCATTAGGAGAGTTTTAGAACGTGACGGTGGAGTAGACGACAGACTGAGGAAATTCATTCTGGATGGGATCAGCTTCATTCTGACCCATAACTTTTTCAGTTACAACCATCAGTTCTTCCTCCAGACATGCGGCACCGCAATGGGCACCAGGTTTTCCCCCAGTTACGCCAATTTGTTCATGTCCATATGGGAGGAGGACCATATTTGCTCCTCTAACCCATTTGGGGCGAACCTGGTGCTCTGGAAAAGATATATTGACGATGTGCTGTGTGTCTGGAGGGGACCTATTGATCAACTGGAACAATTTAAAGTTCATCTGAACACCAATTCAAGAAATTTAAGATTCACGTTCAATGATAACAAAAACACCATAAACTTCCTTGATTTATCCCTATATGTGACTGAAAATACAGTTCACACTAAAACCTTCCACAAGGAAGTAGATGCGAACACATATAGATTGCTCCTGAGGAAGCTGCGGTATGCAGTGAAACGCGTTGAGCCAAAGAAGTTCCAGTTCCAGTTTAGCAGAGCCCAGCTGTATTCACCGTTGGGGAGCTGTTGTACTGCTGTTTCCACGGAGGCAGAGCTGCGGACCGGCGTCCCTCTTACTCCCCGTTCTACTTGCGCCTACCGGAAGTCGTCACCGCCAGGCCAGGAAGTGACGACAGACGCCAACCATCCGGCACCGGAGGACAAGTGAGCGGAGTGGAGTGAGGGATTTTGTTTTCCATCTGCCGAGCCGATATCCAACTGCCTAAAGATACCTTGATGTGAATGTGCTCATTGAATATATTGTGAGTACATGTCCTGCAAGTCTCTATGATAAAACTTTGTGTTATTTGGTAAAGCACTATTGTTTCCATTATCTCTGTATGATTGCATATGACTGATTGGGAGCTGCTGCCAGAGTAAATACACCATCCTGCCTGACACCAACCCTATTGATGTATGCTGCTGTATGCCGTGGTCCAATGCTGAGGTGTCCAAAGATCCATCACTAATACAAACCTGCTATTTTGAATCTTACATTTTGTAAGTAGGTCACCATAAGAGCCAAGTCTCAGAGTTTGACATATATGTATTTTTCATACCACACTATGATTATTTTTGTATTTTTTTCTGGGTGTTCCTGAGGATACTGCTCCCTTCCTGCCCTGGATCCTAAACATATCTGTTGGCATCAAGTCATCATCATTCCCAATGGCTGCGCAATATTCCGAAAGGACAGGCATTAAGAATTAGGAGAAATCGCTCAGATGATCATGTCTATTATCAGCAGGTTAAAGATCTAAAAACTAAATTTATGGAACGAGGATACAAACATCAGGAACTAGATAGAGCTATATTAGAAGTTAATAAAATAGATAGAGCCTCTCTAATATGTAGCAAAGATATGGGAAGAATATCTAAACCCAAACCCCAGATCAGTTTCCATTTTTTATCACTCAGTATAGCGGGCTGGCCCCAGTTATATCCAAGACTTTTAATAAACATTGGGGCATTCTCCGTAAAGACCCTATCCTGAAATCTATTCTCCCCAATAAACCAAAAATTGTTTATAAAAGGGCCAGGAATTTCAAATCTTCCCTCTCTCCCAGCTGTCCTATTGATGGCCTCAGAGATCGCCATGTGTCATGGCTAAACGATCTTAAGGGGTATTACACTTGCACCAACTGTATTGGTTGCAAGTACAGTAAAAAGACTAAAAACTTTCAATCCAGAGTAACAGGGACTAGCTTTGATATTAAAACTTTTATTAATTGTAGGACTAACTTCTGTGTGTATTTATTAGAGTGTCCATGCGGCCTGCAATATGTAGGCAACACTGGGAGACCCCTCAAAAGACGGTTCGCTGAACATGTCTACAACATTAAGAGGGGTCTCGAGACTCATAGTGTCTCTAATCATTTTAAAATACATCATGGCCAGAACCCAGAGGGTCTGATATGTGTAGGGATCGATAATCCAAAAGTCAGTTGGCGGGGGGGAGACAGACTTAATTTAGTATCTAAAAAGGAAAGTTATTGGATCTATGTACTAAAGACACTGTCCCCCCTCGGCCTTAATATCGATTTTGACCTGGCAGCTTTTTTAAAAGATCAGTGAATTCAATAGGGCCTTGATCATTTTAAAATGCCTGAGTGATCAACAGACTTTTACTGTTCATTTTAAAATCAGTGTACCAATTCATTTTATTATTAGTATACTAAATTTTGCTTATTTGTTTTTAAAATTGTTTTTGATTTTCCTAATTCATATACATCATGATAACTGTATATGTATTGTATAAGATTGTTTTTAATTGGTATACAATGTTTTAAATAATCTCTTATACACTGTAGATGTTTTTTAACCATCAAGGTGATTTCTTAAGATTTGATCATTAAGATGTATTATGTTTTATTTACTAATCAATTCACTAGAAATTTAGGCTGTTTTTTAAACTATATGCTATGTTAAGGGTCCAAATTGATGATGTATGTTTTAACATTGATCCCAATCTGCTATTACCACGATCGCAGTTGAATGTAATTCATGGTAATCACGCCTAGTCCGTCCCACTTATAGGAGGGCTCTCTACCTAATATTAGCATAAATAGCCTATCCACTAATCTCCATTATCCCCTGAGGAAGTGACAACACGTCACGAAACGCGTAGGGAGGAGGAGCCTAGTGAATTGAGCTGCCCGGGCACCTGTAGTTCCTAGTGTGAGGAGAATTTCGGCCCGCCCCACTGCTGACGTCACTCGAGATCTGGAATCGAGTGCAGCGCGCGGCGACCGTTCCCTGAGCAGCATTGGGATCTACACAGGCTGCGGACGGCATTTTGAGCGGAGCTCACCACTCTTTTATATTGTAAGTGTAATTTCATCAGTTTGTGTGTTAATAAATACCCTGTACGTTATCACACTAGTCTATTTCCACTTTCTCTCCCCGTCTCAAACCCCCCCCCTGCGATGACATCACAGCTCTGCAGTGACGAAACGCGTAGAGCTGTGACGTCATCGCGTTCGTGTTGGTGTATTTGGAGTCCCTGGCTTCCCTGCGCTCCGGCTGGCTTTAATTTCAAGTGCTAGCAACCATTGTATGAGAGGGAGCAAAGGACGTGCAGGCATTAGATGCATTTTTTTCTTGCTGCTAATTCAGGATAGGCGTTCATGGTGAACCTGGGCTGTTTACATCCACTCTGCAAACCTGGGACTCACCCTACCACCGCAGATGACCACAATAGAGATTTCTCTCCCACGAATGTTTAAAATTCTGTAAGTGCACATTCTTATGGGTTGCTGATTTTTAAAATAAATGTACCTTATTTTTTTACTCAGTTTCGTGCTATGGAGCTTGCGCTTTTGTTTGTTTTTTGTTCATAGATTCCAAAAGTGGTTGGCTATACCACTCCCCTTAAAGCTGCAAAGACGCTCCCTGGATCTTCAATTGGGACTATATTTCTCTCTGGATTTTTTGGTTGAGTGGAACATTCATTTTGGATTTTCCTTTTTTTTTCCACTATCAAGTTATGGTTTCTAGATATTATTAGTTTAAATTGTGGTAATTTTAATATTTTAAATATGTTATTATAATTTATCATTTATTAGGGTTATTTCACATCCTCTTTAGCGCTACAGTGGCGGCCGCTTTCATTCTCCTGCGGCCGCCATCACAATGTGTGGGCAGACGCGGCTGATTTTTTTTTCTCCAACGCGTGCCGCGCGTCACTGGTGAGTTGTCACGCGTGCCAGGGTGCGTGAGCACGTGGCGCGTGTGCCAGTTTCCCTGAAGGCGGTTGAAGGGGTGGCGGGGTAAGGGGGGATGCGTGTGTGCGCCCCCCGGACTCGGAGAAGCAGAGGCGGAGCAGCCAGGGGGTCGCGAGGGGAGGGGAAGGATGCGGGAAAGATGCAGCTGGCGCACGGCCAAGTTTGGCGCCAACCAATATATGCCACGGGAACACACGGGTAAATGTTAGACTGAAGCTGGCCGCAGCAGTACTTAATTTTTGTGTTGTCTTTGATATATATATATCCATATATATATATCTATATAGATAGATATATATATATATATATATATCTATCTATATAGATATATATATATATAGATATATATATATATATATATAACAATGAAAAGAATGAAAAGAAAAAGAAAAGCGTCCCAACTCAGCACTCAAGTATACTCAGAACAAATATCAAAGAAAATTATGATTTATTTAACAGCACAAATAATCAAAACATAAAATACAAAAAAAATTAAAACAAACCCTGACATCCTCCTGTGAGAATATGTATCAGACAGGGGAAATCCCCTATGAAGATACTGATGGATCCCTAATACCCAAGGCAAGGGGAAAAAAAGCCTATAAGCACAAAATATATGTAGAACAAGGGGTTAACAATAACCCCTTGAACCTAGAAGGCCGGCCTCACCCCTAGTAAATATAAAACCATACAGCAAGCATGATAACACATGCACCAAATTGCCTAATACATGCTGATGTCAAATACATATATTATATACATACACCGTAAATGCAGTTGGTATAATCAAGGCAAACCAGGCACAGTACCAAAAAGAGACTGTTAGTATGGGATCAACAATGGTTAACATTTCACATCAGTTACCATAGTCCATGATACCATCCATGCCACACTGTGATAGTAAAATGTCCAAAGGGTAAAGATCTTCCAATTGAGGGGTCCATCCGCAGGGGAGTCAGGGAAAAACAAATGCCCCAACACGTTTCACCTCCGCTTCATCAGGGGGCTTAAAATAATGCATACAACCAAGGATTTAAATAGCACACTGATTATAATGCCATCCAGCCTGTAGCTGTGCAAAGGTGTAAGAGTGCCTGTATGGCTCAAAAAGCACACCAGAATGAGTTCTGCCTAGTCATTAGTTACTTCCCCTAAAGGACCAGGTGAAAAGAGCAAAAAATCCCAGACATACCTAAGCCCGCAATGTATAAGACAGAGTTGAAAAAAAAAAAAAGTGTGTGTATCTTTACACACGTCTCTGCAGCAATGTATCCAGAGGTAGATTTGTAGCTCACAGCCGCTCTCCATAGCTAACAATGATGTACAGTATGTATTCAAATCTGCTCCCACTGTCCTCATTAGAGGGATCACTGTGAAAGAATATTTTTAATCTACATATATATCTCAGCAAGAATTATACTAAAAAATATATAGATTGCACAAACTCAATTTGGAAACTAAATAAAATGGTGATTTAAAAGAAGAAAATATATTGTCTTGTTGTAATATATATATATAAACTGTGCTGCTGTGGATGTACAGCCCCCCATCCCCAATTCTCACCGTCCTTATCTCTGTTTTAACACCCTTCCCCACCCACCTCATATACATCTCTTCCCTTTTTTTTCTTTTCCAATCCCTCTCTAAGTCATAGAAACCTTTGTAAACCAGTATTGCTGACCTGAGGAAAAGAGGAAAACTCTCAAAAGCTTGTCCTATGACATAAATTGTTAGTCCAAATAAAAATAATAATAATAAAGGTATCATTATAATACTGAAGAACTCAGTTATTCTGCAATATCGCAACTGGACTAACATGGCTATTTTCGTTTTATTCATGAGGGAAGGTACCGCACATAGTCGCACGAAAAAGACACTGACCAAACTTATTACAAAGGAATCACAACTTAACAGCGACTTCTACTTCCTATCAGAATGCAAGAGAAGGAACTGGATACCAAATGGGCTGAAGATCAAAAACCCACTGGCAACAACACACAATTTACATTACTGTACGCTGAAGAACTCTGCAAACGCGAGAAAAGTGAGAAACTGAGAAACAAACTGATCCATCAACTATATGGAAAAAAACAGAAATTAGACAGGCAAAAATGCACAATACTCAAAACCCTGCAATTGCAAAGCAGTGCAAATACCAACAAACTGGAAACAGATATGCAAACTCTGCACAAGAGACTACAGTGGAACTTAATCAAGAAGAAACATAAGAAACTACAACTCCTCCCTCATTATGACTGCAGACAATGGACACAACATAAGGGATTTCAAACCAACAAAAAGCAGGACAACTACTTAGAACTATAAACCCTAACTGACTTTTAAAGACAGATACACACCCTCAACCCAGAAGAACACACAGACTGCCAGGGAGTTATAAAGCTGTCTGTTTATAAACTCTCAAACCTGAGATCTCTGTTCTCTCCAATGGACTAACATTTTGTCCCACCACTAAACTGGACCAAATCCAACTATACTCAGGCTAGAATAATTCTTCAGGAGCCTACGACTGAAAGAATATTTCCACAAAAAAGAGAGAGGACTCTCATAATGACGGAGTACAACAACAAGAAGAAGATCTATTTCACACCACCAACAGGACGCAACGTCAAACTAGACGGCTACATACAGAGCTTCAGATCGCGAGTTTCCTCACTAGCATCAGCACAGAAGAAAAAAACAATGTACAATCTATCCCACATGGAGAGATCTGCAACCAAGGAACTGCGAAACAACCACAACATAACCATCAAACCAGCAGATAAAGGAGGTGCAGTGGTGCTTATGAACACAAATAAATACATAGAAGAAGGCAACAGACAACTCACAGACAACACCTACTACAAGAAACTCACTCATGATCCAACCCAGGAATATACAAAGCAACTCATGAATCTCATCAAGTCATTCCCTAACCATCTGCAACCACAATTGAAGCAACTAATACCTGACAACCCAGGAGTTGGGATCTTCTACTGTACATGCTGCCCAAAATCCACAAACCAGGAAACCCCGGCAGACCTATTATAACAGGTATGGATACACTCACTGAAAAAATATCAGGCTTAGTGGAGAATATCCTCAAACCTTTAGGCAGAAGCACAAGCAGCTTCATACAATATACCACAGATTTTCTCAATAACCTTAACATCAACCAACTACCATCCAACACACTGCTAGTTACCATGGATGTAGAATCCCTTTACAGCAACATCCCCCCACAAGGATGGCATTGAGGCATGCACTTCCTTACAACATCTCCCCTGGATCAGAAATACAGTTCTCATGTAATTACCAAAATGATAGAATACATCCTCACACACAACTACTTCAGCTTCAACAAGGAAATGTATCAACAACTAATGGGTACTGCAATGGGTACCAAGATGGCACCGCAATATGCCAATCTTTTCATGGCAAATCTTGAACAAAGATTCCTAACAACATGCCCCCACAAACCCTACAAATATTACAGATACATTGATGACCTGTTTATAATATGGACAGAGGGTGAAGGAAACCTACAACAATTCCACGAGTCCCTGAACTCATTTCATCTATCAATTAAACTCAAAATGGATTATTCTGCAAACCTTTTAAACTTTCTAGATACAACAGTAACTGTAATGCTTGTGCTCACCACAAACAAGGCGGCAACCCTGTGGAATAAATGAAGTTCCAGGGAATCTAAAAAACAAAAAGCAGAAGTGCATTCCCCATAGTGTATTACCGTTTAATACATGTATTAGGTTGATGAAAACCTTTCAAATACACACTCACAAACAAAGGTGTTAAAATCGCATTGTAGAAAAACCTGATAACAGTTAGAAATCTCTGTTCTGCTGTTCTTGCAGGAAACTCAGGAACCAGGATGAATAACCTCCCTGCTGCAGCCTCCAGTCTGGACTGCCACTGTTGAGCTCAGTTGTGATTTTATTCAGTGTCCCAGGGGAGCAGGGGAAGGGCTCCAGTGGCGCTGTGAAAAAGAGTGCACTCGACGTTCAGCAACTAATGTGTATGCTGACACATAGCTGAGCAGGGGATTCCCTGGTTGTCTGTGATCGAGGGTGGGGCTAGATGCAGCATGTCAAATTACATCACTACCGGAAACAAACAATCAGAACAGCTCTACGTGTTTCATCGCTGGCAAGCAACTTATTCAGGGTAAAAAAACTGAAAAAACATAAAAATTCTTTTTTCTAACAGTAGTTTAAGTTTATTAAGCATTTAACTTATGTAAAGAACTAGTATACACTTTGAACATGTACATTTTTATATAAATAGATGGCTTTACATTATATAATTAGGGCTAATTAAAGCTATATAAGATCAAGTTACTGCTAATTTACTGGGAATTAAGAGACATATTAACATTAGTACTTAGATTAAGTCTACTGTACATGGATGAGGCTGTTTGATTGACTGATTTATTGAATTCAAGTTTATTAAAGCATGGATTTCACACTCAGAACTTTTCAAATAAATTTTGTTATCCAAATAGAATTTGAAAATATTGAAGCCTCTCTGGCAGTATCACATCTACTGTATATATGTTAATTATTCAATTAAATTCTTGTTCTCATACAGAGTGGACAGTGAATTCGATACATTTCAATCCATTCACTTAAGTGTTTAAATACACAGGGGTCTATTCTATAAGCCTTGATAAGCCACTTATCGAGCACTTATCGGCCAAAATGTCTACTGCTATTCAGTAAGCCTTGATAAGTGGGCAATAAAGGCATAAATCACCCACATTTTCAGCAATCAAAAAGAGATTCTGAAACTCGTGCAATTCTAGTAGCCTTGATTAATTTATTAAGCCTAATCCCGACTCTAGAATGGTGAGTTTCTCCTAAAATTCTCACGCCAGGAATTGTTGGCGTGAGGATGGTGAAAAGCTGCTGAGGTGGTGAGAGAGGGCTTGGAAAAAAAATGCATTTTTCCTACATCAGATTCATGCCGGGAGTCTCTGGAGCTGATACCTATTAATATCAGCACCGGGGACCCCCGGTATGAATCCCATGCAATTAAAATGCATTTACAGGCAACTTCATTAACTTAGCAGCTACCCGTTAAGGCAATTAAAGGGTTAACTACCAATGCCATATTTATTGTGGGTAGCGGGGGTGGTTGAATGTGTTATTTGGCCCTTGGTGGGTGTTTAGGCCTGGCGGGGGTTTCAGGTGGAGTTAACTCTGTCATTACCATAGGAGTTAATAGCACTAAGGTAATGAAGGGGTTAACCCCTCCAGCTACCTACACAGAAGGTATAAACACCCACCAAGGGCCAAATGCAACCTTCACCCATGTTCGCTACCCACAATAAATATTTAAAAACAACCCTACTACCCACCTACCCTACCCCCAGCAAACACCTCCCTCACAAATACACATACAATGTAATGGGCAAAATGACTATTTTTCAGATATGGATAATAGTGCATTTACCCATTATAAAATAAAACATAAGCCAGCCAGCAAATAAATCATTCAACTTACCCAGGTCCATGTCTTCCGATGCCAGCAAGAATACAAGAAAAAATACAATCTAATGGCCCCTAACCCCTTAATCACCTTAGCGGTTAATAACCGCTATATTAATTAAGGTGTTTATCCCCCATCCTCTGCTACCAACCCAGGAGGCCTAAACACCCACCGCGGACCCACTATACCACCATGAACCCATTGATTGGCACAGTGGTATAGCATACCTACTGTATATATATATATATATATATATATATATATATATATATATATATATAATCAAAAAATAAATAGATGATACCGTTCTGTGGCTAACGAAATGCTTTTATTTGTGTGAGCTTTCGAGATACACTGATCTCTTCTTCCGGCGATGTTACAATGAATGAAGCAAGCAAAGGCTATACTATAAACAGTGTCTATTGGAATGTTATCTGTGCTGGTCCTTCCCCCGGTGTGGATGTGTTTTATGGCTGGAGGTGTCAAAAGGTTCCTGAAAGCAAGTGATGAAAGAGTGTGTATGTGTATCAGTGTGAATTAACATGAATGGAGAGCCCACAGTATATACAGTGCTTTACAAAAGGTGTGTGTGGAGTGGGAGCGGATATAAATGGTGTGGGTGGGTGTGGAAATGTGAGAGTTAGTAGCACAACTAAAAGTGTGTGTGGATACTTAGTGGTCCCTATTGGTGTATAGGGATGGAAAAACAAGGAGTATTAGTATGTGTGAGAGACAGCTGTGTGTGCATACATATAGCACAATATGAACAGACATGGCCTATAGCGCTCATAGGAAGAGAGTTCACTTGTGTCAGTAATGACTCATAAAATTTCGATCTCTGTTTAGGTCACTGCTACAGTAAGTGTCCCGAACAGTTGCATAAATTTGTATTTCGAACCTTTTGACACCTCCAGCCATTAAACACATCCACACCGGGGGAAGGACCAGCACAGATAACATTCCAATAGACACTGTTTATAGTATAGCTTTTGCTTGCTTCATTCATTGTAACATCGCCGGAAGAAGAGATCAGTGTATCTCGAAAGCTCGCACAAATAAAAGCATTTCGTTAGCCACAGAACGGTATCATCTATTTATTTTTTGATTATTGAAGCTCGGCTAACACGGTACTGATACCTCTACATGTATATATATATATTTTTATATATATATATATATATATATATATATATATATATATATATATCCACCACACATTAGTACTTCCACTGCAGCAAGGGATTCTGGGAAATTACATGCAAATGAGCACACAGTGCCACCTTTTGCTTCAAATCCACTTTGACATGGACCCCTATAAGCTTATGCTTGCTGCATTGCACAGCTTTTCAGCACAGCCTGGGTTAAGAGGTGTTAGGACCAGTATGTCAGGCTAGAATCTACACTCATGTTAAGCTTCCATTTTGTATGGTCATAACTAGTTAAGATTCTGTAATCAGCATTTTTGCTGAAATATAATTCATAAATGCACTCAGTTTCTCTGCTAAATTGCATTTCCTTTCTTCCTGGTCAGGATATTACTAGATACTTTTGTGATGTCAATTTCCTGGTGTTTTAGTAGAATATAATAGAATGGTTCTCTGCAAGAAGCAAGATAATGAAATAAAGTTGCTAAGACTCAAGGTCTCTTTTGATAACAGACAATGAATAAGCTATGTATTCAGAACATTGCTTGTATTGAAAAGGGACACGTCTCAAAAGTCACGCCACTAATATGTCCTGCCCCTAAATCACGCCTCTAATTAAAGCTACGCCCAAGACACACCTAGTATACGCCTATGTCACGCCTATGATATGCCTATGTTACGCCTCTAACTAATATCTTTTTTTTTCTGTATAAAAATCATTACCCTATGAGTAATAAATTGAGACAAAGGATTTGAAAGCTGGCGTGCGTTACGTTTCATTTTGTTCGTCTCCCTGGCCTGATAAGGTTCATCAAAAATCGGAGATAACAGTGGCAGGGCGTGAAAAACTTCTCCGGGGAAGTCTGCTGCAAAAGGTGCAGATAGTGTATCCAGTCACAAGGCTTCAGTGTACCTGGCAGAGGAAAGGTTCCTCTCGGTTCTGACGCGTGGGTGAAGGTATAACGGATTTTCCTTCAGTTTTGGCGTCTAGAAGTGGGAAGTTCACAGAGGTAGTGAGTATATATGTAAATTTTTATATATGATGCTTCACCCCCTCTGGGAATTTTATAGACCTAAATTGTGACTGAAGAATTGGGATAGGCCCTTTTAAACAGAATTTTTGGTTAGAGTCCAGTAAATTCTGTGCACGACTGGACTGTTATCTCTGATCTAGCTGAAAGACCATTGTATATTGTGTAAGTATAAATATTGCAATTATTTGTCATAATTAAGCTGTTTTTCTTTAAGCTACTAATGGGTGCTTGCATGAGTAAGAATGACTCTGGACGGAAGCCTAGGAAAGTAAAATTTTTAAATGCGAGTGTAAATCTGGTCTGATTCCTGAGGAATTTGTTGCTCAGACAGCTAGTCATTACCTGTTTGTCGAATATGCAGAAGGTTGTTCTCGGCATGAAAATAAGGCAATGTATTTACAAGGCAGAGGGCAGAATAGACGGAGATGTTATGCTGGTCCCAGAAATCAATCAGGGAGAATAGCTCAGAATAATGGTGTCTGTTTTAATTGTGGTGGTTTTGGTCATTGGCAGAGAGTGTGCCACTATCAGTCAGAAGCAGGGAAGTGCTGCTTCGCCCGTGGGGGCTCAGAGTGCAAGTCTCTGTAAAAAAAAAAGAAAAAAACACCGCTACCGAGTTTGTTTGTGTTCCTGATGAATTTTTTTCTGAATGATTTCTTGTGTGAAAGACACTGTGTGGTCATGCTGATTAACATCTGTACAAAAATATGAATATTAGTTGCTCATGATGAAATCTAAATTTTAAAAGGTTTTAAAAAGGTGTATACCGAATATAGAGAGAAATACCTCACAACGGAAGGGGAGTATATTCAGCTCGGTCCCTGGTTATAGTTTGAAAGGTTTATTCGTCCTGGCCAGGCGGATACTTTTTAAACCGGACACATTTCTTTTCGTTTGTGGTATTTCTATCTTAATAAAAGGAGGGGCACAGCCTCTCCCTTACAGTTTAAAGAATGCGAAGCATTCACATTAAAATTAACTAGCTGTGCTTAAGCAGTTTATTCATGAGTAAAAAGGTAATGTAGAACTGTCTTCTTTTCCGTAAAGCAGTAAGATAACACATTTCAATTTTATTTCTACAGGATTAAGATGTTTTTGTTTAAAATGCTTGTAAGAGCTCATAAGCACTGTTTGAATTAATATATTGTATTATATATGTATATAACGCCATTAATGTACATAGCGCTTCAAAAGGAGGTGTCCGTGGTGTGAGCGGAGTGTGATGATATCTGCCTTTAGCAGCATGGAGGTCAGTTATTTTAGCAAGAATTGTCTCCGTTAAATAAGCAGTGTAGAAGCCATACAAGACAGGTAGGGTCAAGCTTGCTGTTTTTTTAGTCATGGTATAACTGTTGCATGTTTGAAGATATTTTGTTTAGTTTAAAAGAGGGCATAGTTAAAACGGGATAGCAATTGTATTGATGGAAGTTTGCAGGAATATGAGATTTCTTTCAGAAGGCATTCAGGGGAATGAGTGAAAGAATGTTGCATGCTCTTGTTGGCATAGACTTGGTGTTTATAAGTAATTTGAAATATTCCCGTTATTTAATTTTTTGAAAGACCATACAAAATGTAGTTTTAGGACAGCGTGGAAAGCTTCATATTTAACATTAAACTAATGTTACAATACCCTGCGTGAGGATTAATCCAGCAGTTAATATGAATTAGACAGTGAAACCCATTGTCTGTTATCTGTACTGTGAAATTTCTGGCTGTTTTCCCAGAAAGAAAGAAAAAAAAAAAGCGCTTTGAAAATTATTATTTTTTTCTTTTTAAAGTCAGAGTGTCTTTTAAAGTGAATGCTGGCCATGTGCTCAGCACTTTGCAAAGAGTTCAAAATTATTTGTCTATTTTAAAAGGAAATCTTTTGTTCAGGATTTCAGGATTTTTTCTTATATTGTAAATGCCACAGTTGTTAAAAGACCTACTGCAGCCTTTTTCTTTTAACACAAGCAGTAAATATTTTTATAGTCACAACGCATACAAATCTATTTACCAGTTTAATTTTGCTATATATCAAAGCAACCTGTTTTCATAATTTTTTTGTATTTTTGTATTTTTGTTCACATATATAGATAATATATGAACAAAAGAGGGGAGATACATACATAGGTTATTGAATTTATTATAGCAATGTTAACTCCAAGTGCTCTTGCAGTAATAAAAAGTTGCTGCCATACTAACAGGGCTGACAGGCCCCTGGTAAATAATAATAATACCTTTGCAGATGTCACAGCAAAGCAGGTAGCAAGCCGTCCCTATGTTGAGGGATATATCATATCTGCCAAATTTATAATTTTGTAACCATTTATTTGTTTTTGGGTATGTCCTGGAAATAGAGTTAAAGGATAGGGGATATATAGTTGCATAAGTGAACAGGGTATATATTATATACAAGGCATTTCACATTTTTAGCAGAATAGTTACAGTGGAGTGTTTGAGGTGAAAGCCAGGAGTGACTGTAGGTGTGGGACAATAGCCATGAGTGCAGGCTGTTGGGATGCTTGATTTGTGGGGCGAGTTTTAAGGTTAGTTAGTATTAAATGACTAAAAGGTTGACACCATTTGCATCAGAGAAAATGGCAGATGGCAGTTAGGTATGAATGAGAGTAAGTGTGTATTGGGAGAAGAGAGATTGATTTGTAGTTTGAGACAGTATTTTTGTCCCCATTTTTGAAGATTGGGACAACTCTAGCAGTTTTCCAGGTCTTAGGGCTATGGCCTGCAGACAGGATAGAATTGATTATGGAAGCAATTGGTTTGGCAAAGGCTGAGGTACCAAGTTTTAGGAACTTGGATTGTAGCAAAGTCAAGTCCATATTGGTTGCTTAGTTTAAAATTTGAGGAGCGTTAATAGGGAATATCTCTGTTTAATATTGTGGATGCTAATAATAGTAGTAACCATATTAATACAAGAATTTATTTCTAGGTATAAATTCTCTCCCTATGAGACACTTATGGGATGAGTTATGACCATCAGTAGTTCAAAGTAACGAATTAAGGACCATGTTATTGGTAATAAAACAATTAATAAGTATTGCATGCAACTAATATATATTTTTGAGTCTTTCTAGGCACAGGTTAAAGCTGAAAGTGCACCTACGCAAGACGGGTTAATGGTCAAGCATTTTCTACGCAAGCACACTCTTCATCCCAGATGAAAAGGCCATTTAAATACTACTCATCACCAGCATTGCAGTAAAAAATTCTTATCATCATGGATACACATCATGCACGTCAAAATAGTGCCAGCCTAGGCACAAACAGCTAATAAAGACAAAGACATAGCACCTGCAAATAAATGTTTTGATAGACACAATACTCTCTGACCACTAATCATCAAGGGAGAAAGGTCATAGGCAAAAATGTCCAGGCCTCAACACACGAACTTTGAACTTTTAATTTTTACAGGTTTTTATTATTTTTCAGTTACAATGTATGCTCCATTATGTTTGTGTAAGTGGCGTCCCATAAGGATGACAAAATAGTATACGGTATTATTTGTTTAACTCTGTTTATTTTGTTTGGATTTATAGGTTAATAGAATCTCCCTGCAGAATGATATCCCGGTGGGAGAATGCTTTATCAGTCAAACACACGGTTATGTTAATTGCTCACAGGTAGAGTTAGAAACAGAAGAGATGCACCCAATACATAAGTGCTAAAAAGTAGTCTATGGGAAGAATAAGTTTCAGGGAATTTATTCCCAAATGTAGGAGTTGGGTTACTGTATGACAGGTTTACAGGAATATCCTAAATCATACAATCACAGACATTTACCTACTTAACCAAGAATAGGTTTAGTTTAAATTAATGACCCCGCAGAATAAAATAGCTCTAGACTATATTTTAGCCTCAAAAGGAGGGGCATGTATGCACCCTAGTTAAAGCACAATGTTGTGTATTTATCCAGGATTTAGGGACCATGGGGACTTGGTGGTTGGATTGATTTGCTTTGAGCGAAGCTAGCGAATGTTTTTGTATGTGTGTGTTTGTCCTACTCATTGCTCTCTATGTATTAAGTACAGCAAAACTCTGATCCAGAAGTGCGTTGCAACCCCCACCGACGCTATGCCTCTCTGCGGTGATGATGTTGCCAGTCCCCCAGAAGAAGAGACCGAAGAAGAAATCAACTTGGCTGATATAATGGCCGGAAAAGAAAGGAATGAAGTTATTCACAACTTGGACATCTTGGTCCATCAGGACTATGAAATGGTTAACTGTTCTGTTCTTTAAATAGACTGTCTCTTAAGGATATGGGGGGACTGAGAAGACTGGATATGAGGAAGGTGGGAGGTCACAAAGGGACGTGAGTCAACCACAAGGAAAGGATCACAAGTCAGCCATTTTGACCATAGCAGCGCAGCCATCTTGGTCCGTTTTGCCATTCTGAGTAAATGCAGTATGAAAGATGTGTGCAAGAAGAATGTTTGTGCAGTCGCTCTTAGCAGAAATTAGCCCCCACCAATTCTCACAAATAGCTGACCCTTAGATTATGTGACATATTGAGATGTAAGCCATTTTCTAATCTATAGAAATATTTAATGATATATATATATATCTCTATTGGTTGTGTGGCATGTGGGCCACTAAGATTGTACCCTGCAATCACACTGCCCTTTGTTATCTGGGTTTCATCCTTCCCACTTTCTCGGAGAATTAGGTATGAAAATTCTCTATGGTTTTATTGTAGTGAATAGTATAATCGCAGCAATTTTTGTTATTTTTCACTGTGCTAAGTGTGCAATGCTTTCATTTGTCTCAAGGAAACCTTCAGTTTCATCTCACGCCATGTATGCAACTAATAATTCATATGTGGCCATGAACAGAGTCTATGATACTATTGGTCCCCATAAGGCCATAGTCATAGAGAAGCGTACCTAGTAAGGGTATTTGTTCTTTTAGAGAACAAAAAGGAGGGATTGTTAGGACCAGTATGTCAGGCTAGAATCTACACTCATGTTAAGCTTCCATTTTGTATGGTCATAACTAGTTAAGATTCTGTAGTCAGCATTTTTGCTGAAATATAATTCATAAATGCACTCAGTTTCTCTGCTAAATTGCATTTCCTTTCTTCCTGGTCAGGATATTACTAGATACTTTTGTGATGTCAATTTCCTGGTGTTTTAGTAGAATATAATAGAATGGTTCTCTGCAAGAAGCAAGATAATGAAATAAAGTTGCTAAGACTCAAGGTCTCTTTTGATAACAGACAATGAATAAGCTATGTATTCAGAACATTGCTTGTATTGAAAAGGGACACGTCTCAAAAGTCACGCCACTAATATGTCCTGCCCCTAAATCACGCCTCTAATTAAAGCTACGCCCAAGACACACCTAGTATACGCCTATGTCACGCCTATGATACGCCTATGTTACGCCTCTAACTAATATCTTTTTTTTTCTGTATAAAAATCATTACCCTATGAGTAATAAATTGAGACAAAGGATTTGAAACCTGGCGTGCGTTACGTTTAATTTTGTTCGTCTCCCAGGCCTGATAAGGTTCATCAAAAATCGGAGATAACAGTGGCAGGGCGTGAAAAACTTCTCCGGGGAAGTCTGCTGCAAAAGGTGCAGATAGTGTATCCAGTCACAAGGCTTCAGTGTACCTGGCAGAGGAAAGGTTCCTCTCGGTTCTGAAGCGTGGGTGAAGGAATAACGGATTTTCCTTCAAGAGGCATAGCCAGTAAACGTGCGCACACACAAACACACACACACACACATATATATATATATATATATATATTTATATATATATATATATATATATTTTTATATATATATATATATATATATATATATATATATATATATACACACACACTTTATTATCTATCACAAGTAGAAACCCCCGCAGTTGGAGAAATTTGGTACTTATCTGGGTTCCAAAAGATTTCAAAAGACCAAGACGAGGACCAAAAGTAAAATGGGAAATTAGAACATTTATTGAAGAAATAGGGAGAAGAGAGGCTTGCAACTACAGTACCTTGAGGATCATTGGGAAGTCTTCATCCCGCAGTGGATCAACAAGGGAGGATTTAATGTGAAATGTGTCTTTATAGGTAATGTAGACGTGGCATTCCAGTGGTCTTCATGAAAAGAAAAAGTTTTATTGTGCAGAGATCTCTGCAAAATAAACCTTTCTTTTTGTGAAGACCACTGGAGTGCCACTTCTTCATTTCGTATCTTGGATTGTCATCAGGTTGTAAGGTTGCACACAACCATTGTTGGTGAGAACCTGGGACAGGTTTATCTAAGTTCTGTGAGTGCACCACTTTCTGGATTTTAGAAGTAATATGAAATAATGAGATAGCTTTATTATACAATTTAAATAATAATGGGTTTGTTTGTGCTAATGCATGTTCTACACAGATACAATGAAAAGAGTCTGTGGAGGAGGATGATATCAAGCAGACCCCATCTTCCTGATGCCACTCTCCAACTGAGACCAGATACCTGTAGGTCTGTCCAGGCAGACCTGGGCTCAGTGTGTGGTCAGGGACTTTAGGCACATGTGGGGCTTTTAGTAGAACACATGCACAAAATGAGGGTGTTAAGACTCACATTGCTTTGCATTCACTATTGTTTTTTAATTTAAAAAAAAAAAATATATATATATATATATATACACACACATTTTGTTTATTTGTCAATATTATTTTCTTTTACAAATAAATGTTAAACATATATTTAATACATATCTATATGTGTATCTTAATCGTTATTTGTATACACTTACTGTATATTATTAATATTTATTTGTTTAGAACTATACTGTATAAACATTACAGAAAAATAATTTACAGCAGACATTGACATTTAAACATAAACATGTATTTGATAAGACTTGTTGTATGAGTAAGTCTATAGATTACAATGTCATATTTTCGTATAGCCGTACTAAACCGTAATGCATTACAAATCAAGCAAGTCTCAATCTGCAAACAAATTTTTAAATGACATTTTATCAGTTATGACAAGTTGAACTTGGCGAGATGATGTTGTCCTCTTTTCTCCTTTTTTGGGACACAGAAGCATTCTTTTTTTAGTATATACCATTGACATACTGTATGTATGCATTGTGCAGCCCACTCCAATGTGCCAAAAAAAACTGGAAAAAAAAACACATTTTTAATGCTTATGGCGCAGATGGGGAAATTGAGTGTAGTAGATATGCACAATTTAAAGTGAAATTTGCATGCAACAATTCTGCACCAAAAAGCAGTTTGCAATGGTACATAGGCTCCATTTTTAACAAATTTCAAATGAAATACTCTATAAAATGATATTATGCTTTAGTGTGCGGTATATAAGTAGGTCATGTTTAGAAATGTTCTCTTATTGTAATATTTTTTACTTCAACATCCGATATTTGCTGACTACAGTGTGTTCATCATACTTTTAGCTTTTAAAAGGCAATAAATGACCCAGCTTGTTATGAAATATTAAAACTAAAAAGTTCATAAGTTTAAATGGAAGTAAAAAGCACTTACACTCAGGGGGGAATAGCTTGGTGACTTAGGAGAAAAAATGAACATATTAGTCATAAATTATTTAGATCATCAATATTGCACAGAGATGTAAGAAATGTTCAATTATGTATAATTTGAGTTATTATTCATGTTAAAACTCCAGTCATAAAATGTACATGTACTGTATTTCTGGAAATATTTTATGAGGAACATCTAGGGCATGAAAAATCATAAGTGATATATATGTTGGGGGTTTTTTTTGTATTTTTTTTTTCTTTTTTTTACAGATTTTTGATTATTAAGGATATCCACATGGTCCATTGTAAACAAGTTGTCTGCATTTATTAGACAACTTTGAGGTTGTATGCATTGCAAAATAGTTCAATTTCACATATGGCTATGTTTTGCATGAAATGTGTAATGCGGTGGCATGGCAATGCGTATTCAAATCACATTAGAAAACCAAAAGGTACAGTAATAGCTTTTGTTCATACTTCGAGTGTACCATGGGAAACTCAGGTGACCAAAACCTTAAGAATTAACTGCAAACAGTTTGATTCTAATATATTAACAGGAAAGGAGTAACACTGAATTGTAACAGCTTATGTTAAATTAGCATAGCATCCAGTTGCAAAGCCTTGTTGTAGAAAACATCTCAGATCTGATTGAAACAGCCTTCAAATTAGAAATTGCTGCAGTTACCAATAAAAAGCTACAGTGTCATCTTATATCCCAATGACATTGTTACAGTTACATTGGATTAGATTGTAAGCTCCTCGGGGCAGGGACTCCTCTTCCTTAATGTTATGTTTGTCTAAAGCACTTATTCCCATGATCTGTTATTTATATTATCTGTTATTTATTCGATTACCAAAAGTATTACTACTGTGAAGCGCTATGTACATTAATGGCGCTATATAAATAAAGACATACAATACAATATTGGGACTGTCTATTTGCCACCAGAGGGGATAAACCCGGCAGCTATAGTGTCCCATTATATTTTTTACCGTGTTAGCTGTTGATTGAAAGGAAAACATAATTGAAAATTGTGTATAGACCTCATTTTACTTTAATAGTCCCTTCTCAGTCACAGTCAATAGAAGATCCTTTTGACAAGACCTATACACAGCTGAGTTGAACATGTTTTTAAACAGTTTTAAATAAAACCACTTTTTATATTTTAACTTTTGTCCACTCTATAAATTGTTGTTTTCAAAAACTACAGATGGGCGGATTTTCCGTCAAAATCTGAATCCGATGCTGATTGTTCATTTCCTTTCAGTCACGAATTTCCAAGGATTAGTCTTAATAAAGCAGATGATTTTTTCTCCTATTACTACAAATCCATCTGACAGATCTGAATTCGAACCTGCAAACGGAATCCGAATCAGGAATCCTACAAACTGAATCCAAATCCGTCAGTCGGAATATAATAGTGGGAGTAGGAGTACAGATGTAGCCACACTTACTGTTTTGTTCACTGCGTCTCATCTGCGTGCCAGTAGCAGTCAGCCGGCAGAATTATTTGTGTTGTTATTTATGTAATTTCAATTCAATATGTGCCCGGTGTAAGGTCCGGGGAAACACACCCCCTAAGGGGGTTCCCCCCGCGACTTTACCTGCCCACGCTCCGGTCCTGCTCGCCGCCGCGGGCGGGATCTTCCTTCCGCTCCGCTTCCCGCGATGGCTACTGAACGCGCGCATGCACGCGCACGATCGAGGACTTCTACGTCCTCCCTCAGGAGTAGTTCCCGCCCCCAGTTCAGGCCGCGAGTAACTCTCCCGCGGCGCACGCGCCTGATGCGCATGCACCGCTCACAAGCCTCGCATCAAGCGCAGCTGTGGTAATTATCTCCCCACCAATTCCTATCTTCCCTGGGGCCGCTTCCCCTCTTCCTATTGGGCCTTCCTCCTATTTATACCTTGCTCAGCCATTCCTTCTTTGGCTGAGCATGGCTTTGTGTGACCTGTGTTAACCACGGTCGTGCCTGCCTCAGTTCCTTGTCTCTTTGTCTTTTCTAGTGATCCCTTGTGTACCGAACCGGCTTGGCTGTGGACCCGCTCTGGACTTCGACCCTTGGCCTGTACCCTGACTTCCTGAACTCTCCGACCCTTCACCTCAGCTTGCGGAATCCAACCTACCCCCAGGCTCTCGGTACCATCTATCTTCTGGAACCTCCCTTTTCGTCTGGCGAGTATCTTACTTATCTTATACTCCTAGACGGTTCCAGACGCCTATTTTCCACTTTCCAGGCATGTCCCGTAGCTGTGAGTGCAGTTGTTACCTCTCTCGCCTCAGTTTCGGGGTCCCTCCTTGTCCGTGGTGAGTGCAGCGTAACACCCGGAAGATGGTGCACTGAATATCTTTGCCTATGCCAGTGCATGCACTGTCTACAACAACATGATACATGTGTTTCTATGTAATATACTATACAATGTAACAATGTCACTTGAAGTGCCGTGAGCGGCACAAGATTATAACATGTTTCTATACCAAATGAAATGTAACAATGTCCACAGAAATGTCTAGAAACCCTTTATTATTAAAATGGGACCAGAATGACTATAAAACCAGAGACAGAACATAAAACACAGACAAAGCTCAGTTTTAGCACATCCAGTGAAACTCATACACGGTACAGTGCCTAAATATATATGTATAAATATCTATTAAGTAAAATGGTCTTTTAGTTTGACATTTTTGGCCAAAATTGTTGTAAGCCCCTGAGCCAACTTCACGGCAGACCACAATTCAGGGGTCCCTATCGCTAATATAAATTCTTAATAACCTGTGTAATAACAGGAAGAATGATTTATAGTAAATCTGTCAATATTAGTTGCAAAGTTCTAAGTCTGATTGAAGCCTTTGGTACATTACCAGGAAAAGCACTCACCTTTCCTGTCTCACCCTCAAATACTTTCTGGGCAAGCTACCCAGCTACCTGAACAAGCTCCTCACCCCTACCACATGCAATACCTATCACCTGAGATCAGACTCCAAAAGACTATTCATGGTCCCAAGACTCAACAAAGTATCCGGACGTTCCTCCTTCTCCTTCCGTGCACCCCAAAACTGGAACAACCTACCAGAGACTCTCATATCCACCACCAGCTTAAGTTCTTTCAAATCTAATGCTGTCTCACACTTTAATCTGGTCTGTAACTGTTTCATACGCTCATAATATATATTTTCTTTAACTGTGCATGCAATGTCTTGTATATAATGTATACCTTGTTCATTTATGTAACTGTATTTGTAACCATGTATTATTTTGTTTTACTCTGTGCCCAGGACATACTTGAAAACGAGAGGTAACTCTCAATGTATTACTTCCTGGTAAAATATTTTATAAATAAATAAATAAATAATCAGCCAGGACTAGCTGAAACACAATTGTGAAATATACTGGACACTTAACAAGCTCCTATTGAACCCCCAAAATAACCACAACATATATATAAGCATATGAGTGTCACAGATGGATGTTACTGAGCATGGCAATATATATTTAAAACCAGAGACAGAACATAAAACACAGACAAAGCTCAGTTTTAGCACATCCAGTGAAACTCATACACGGTACAGTGCCTAAATATATATGTATAAATATCTATGAAGTAAAATGGTCTTTTAGTTTGACATTTTTGGCCAAAATTGTTGTAAGCCCCTGAGCCAACTTCACGGCAGACCACAATTCAGGGGTCCCTAACGCTAATATAAATTCTTAATAACCTGTGTAATAACAGGAAGAATGATTTATAGTAAATCTGTCAATATTAGTTGCAAAGTTCTAAGTCTGATTGAAGCCTTTATTAACCTGTACATTACCAGGAAAAGCACTCTGTATTAGAGTTGTCACAACCATCCTGCAAGCAAACAAGTTCCCCTGTGTGGAAGATGCTATTGAGTGAGCCCTTAACCATTTAAATGTGGGAGGGGGTGAACTTAAATTAAGTAGGAGGTTGCGGTTATTTTGGGGGTTCAATAGGAGCTTGTTAGGTGTCCAGTATTTTAGACCAGAATGACTAGGCCACCTCACGCAGTTGTCCAGGACCCCACCCAGCCCACCGGGATCCCACAAAGCAATGCCACATTCTTGCGCCGGGAGTTTACACTGAGTACTAGGACACGATTGATGGTACTTTTCCCTAGCAGAGTATGTGTGTGAATACAGTATCTACATGCATTGTGTGTTTATGTACAAATGATATACACAATGTGGTGTTTAAACTCTCCATTACTTCATGTTTAGTACAGTGACAATGTCTGAACGAATATGATCTTTCTGCCATGGCTCAGTGACCAGCAGGAGGAAGAGCAACAATGGCCTCCCTGGCTCAGCTGTGGCACCGGCGGGGTAATAACCTCTCATGGTGGCTGCAGGACTGGGAATGCAACTAGGAAAGCCGGATGGGGACTGGCAGATTCACTATACTGATCCCATCATTATCGTTTTTCTCATGTTGTACTGTACTAAGTGCTGTTTTCAGATGCAGAATTTGCATCTAATTACTTTTTTCTTTTAAAACTGCAGACAGACTTTCGTATCTTACTCCTCCAGCAAAATCACCAAAAAATCTACTCACCGAACAAAAAAATCTACTCGCCACCTAGTACCACACATGTGCTGCTTGGGCCAATAGGAGCTTGCCACGATGTTAAATCCACTCACCCGGGGCGTGCAAATGTATAGGTTTGTCGAACTATATATATATATATATGTTTATTTTCATCTGAAATATCAGAGTGCTTCCTTTTGGAATTCTTTATCTTAGTGTGTGTGTGTGTGTGTGTATATACACTGTAAGTATATATATATATATATATATATATATATATATATATACTTACAGTGTATATACACACACACACACACACACTAAGATAAAGAATTGCAAAAGGAAGCACTCTGATATTTCAGATGAAAATAAACAGATCTGTTATAAAGATTACAAAATAATTTTAATTAAACACATCTACATAAAATCACACAATAAAAATACATGGAACCAAAACCTTAACACCTCCCGCTAATACACACATCAAAAAGGACTATACGTAGAGATACCAACATGCAAGGTATGGGTAAGACTATCTGTAATATGGAGAGTATTGGGGACAAAGTACCCAATACAATCACGACCGGCCAGTCATAAAAGCTAGTACTAAATCACAGTGACCTTATAAGCCGAGATATCTATTACAGAAATTACCACAAAGTGAACGGACTGTATCCTATTATATAATAAATAGCCTAGACATGGTCTACATTAGCAGACAGATATTATCAGATATACTGAAAAACACAGTGCAAGCTTAAAGGCTATAAACAGTATATACTGCACACAGTAAGTGAAATAAAAAACAGTCCCAGCTTGGTAATAGTACTAAATGTACACATGATGAGAGTAACCGGTTAGGACAATAGAAACAACAGTCCAATATGGAGCCAAGGAAATCTAGTGCCAAAAAACGATACTCAGCTGAATGACGAGATGGAAGATCAAAATGCTTGAAAATGAGTCCAAGCAGAATCAGGAAATAGCTGAGTGGTAAGTTCAAGAAAGTAACACAGAGTCCATAATAAAAGCAGGAGAGTCCCAGGTTTGTCCACTTGACACGTTTCATCCAACTGGACTTCTTCCTGAAGTGGTGAGATTTTTAAAGGGTAACCCGATGATGATGCCATTTTGGCACCAAGAATTACAGCCAATCATAAGGAAAAGAACATGCCATGTGATTGCTCACAGTGTTGCATAATGCAGTCAGCTGATCTGTCTTCAGACCAGCTGAAGTTAAGTAGGTTGCTTTGTCAGAGACCTGGAGTGATCAGACGGCAAATGTAAACAGAGTAAAGCAGATGATTTGCGCATGTGAGGGAAATCCCACCAATCAGTGAGACAATAGCACATGCAGCTCACAGACATCACGAGCAGTAGCATAAACAAAGACACACATGATTGCACCACCACACTAAATCATGTAAACTGATGAAAAGGATGTGACATCACTTTAAGGGATGATGTTACATTCTTTTGAACTAATGTAACCTATCACATATTACAGCAACCAATGGGATTGTCTTCAGAGGACTGTACGGGACAGCAGAGATCAGAGAACTCGATCGCATCTTTAGTCTTACATGCCAGTACCCTTACGAATTATGTAAGTGTGTTTTTTCTCATTTTTAATAAATTTGCATATTATACATACTCTAGATTGCATTGTGGTATGTCTCCTTTATTTTCATCTGAGAGCTTCATGCTGCTGAGGACCAGTGACCAGACCTGATCTGATCAACCCACACTCTAATCCTGCACCAACATACCAAACTGATTTTGGAACTGCTTTATTCAATATTTTCAAATGTGAGTGTACATCTCATAGAAAATCTCTAGCATTTACAATCCCCAATTCCAGACTACTAGTATCTGCACTATTGTATGTTGACTCTTTTTTATTTTTTGGTGATATCTGCGCTCTCCAACTTCAATGCCTAGCACTTCACAGAAGAGGATCCAGACCATAAAGCACCATATTCAATTTGCTTTTCTTCATCGGAAAACATGGACCTGGAGTATGCTGACGAGGATGCCATTCAAGATGGCAGGGGTAAGTTGAACATTTTATTTACTATATTAATGCTGGCAAATGTTTGATTTTATAATAGGCAAATGCACTATTATCCATATGTGGATAATAGTAATTTTGCCCTTTACTGCACTGTATGTGTTTGGGGGGATTGTTGGGGGTAGAGGAGGAGGGTAGTAGGGTTGTTGTGTTTATTTTTGTTTCTTGGGGGTAGAGGGAGTGGGTGAAGGGGGCAGTAGCCCCAAGGATGGATGTTTAGGCATTCCGGAGGGGGGGGTAGCGGGAGTGGTTAACCCCTTTCATTACCATAGTGGTTCCCACTGCTATGCTAGTGAAGGAGTTAACTCCTCCCACAACCTTAAAGGCAGGCCTAAGCACCAATCCTTGGACTACTAGCCCCTTCATCCACCCCCTCTTCCCCTAGAAACAAGTTATTGAGGTTTAACCCCTTCATTGCCTTTGCAGCTGGACGCTTAGGTAATGAAGCAGTTTTAATATAAATTTTAATACTAGTTTAGATGAGCAGGGGTTCTCCGGAGCAGAACCATGTTGGTTTGAGGTCTGGGGGCCCCCTGCTTCCCTAGATAAAGACTCTATTATGGGGTTCCTGTATCTCCTATGCATTTAAGTGGCTCGCGTCATGTGACTGTGGGAATAAAAGGCATAGGAGATACTGGCACCCCATAACGGGGCCTTTATCTCGGGAAGCAAGGGGTCCCCGGACCTCAAATCAATCCGGATCTGCTCCGGAGACCCCCTACTCATCTATACTAGTATTAAAATGTATATTAAAAACTTTTGATCACTGGTGAGATATGTGCAGGGAGAGGGGGCTCTCTCTGTGCAGCTCTCTCTGCCATCCAAAACAAATGCCTGGTGAGGCTTTTTGAGAGAGGCGATCATCACGTCACCGTCTACTCGCCTGTTTTGGGAATTTTGCTATCACAGGTAATCGAGGCTTTCTGATACCGTGATAGCAACGCTAAAAAAAACTGGTGGCGTAAACGGCCCAGCTACTAGCGTAGGCCCATACACTACCGACACACTTTATTAGAGTGTGGCCGGTACCGAAAGCCGGGAGATTTCCCGGCTTGCTAGTGGCCGCCCCTCGGCGTGCCGCGCGTCATAGACGCGCGGTCACACGTCTTCGGGAGCGTGCGCCCCCTGCACGCGCGTCCAGGGGCTCCCCGAGGGAGCCCTGGTGTCCCGCGATCGCGGGACAGCGGCAGGGGGTTCCGGGGGACCCGGCGGACCTGGCAGCGGTAGGGAGAGCGCCCCGATCGGAGGGCGCTCTTCCGCTGCTTCGGCGCGCGCCCGTCACTCTCGGGCGCGCGCCAGGCTACTGCTGCGGCCAAGAACGGGCAAATGCTCGAATAAACTTGGCCGCAGCAGTATATGTCCTTGACATTTTGGAGGATAATTATCTAGCAAAATTTATCATTAGAGATACGTTTGTCTAAAATATCTTTGCATCAATTAATGATAGGATGTAGGAAGTTGTTACATAGAGAAATTAAACTTTATAAACTTACAGTATAAAGAAAAAAATGGGTATATGGCACACAGCCAAAGAGAGATGGGTCAAGATAAAGATAACAAAATGACTTTTTGAATACATGCAAGTTAAAAAGCTCTCCTATGCATTTCGTGCGGGTGCGCACTTTATCACGTTGTCAGGTTTTGTTTGTAAAAGCTGTCCTTTTAAAACACAGCTGATTCAGTGGCTTCGCGCCAAAAATGCAGTGAAGTCACGACGGCCCGACACTTCACGCATGCGCACGGACAACACACCATCTTTGAGACTGCAGAGTGGATGAACCAGCCACTCCTCCCATAGGCTCCGTGCGTATGGTTGCCCACTTTTTCTTCAGCTGGACTCCATCATTGGCTGCACGCCTACTGAAGAGACAACAGGGACAAAATTAAGTAGACAAATTACATATTTTTTTAGTCTCATATCTATTGCAGTCTAGGGACTATACCAATGAGGCCGTGAGGTGTGGTTTCACTGTTCACAAGCTCATTACCTTTAGGTAAACATTGTCTCTTATCACAGACTTTATTGTTTTCCTAGATTTATGTGTGAGTAGCAATGCGGATGGCAATATAACAACGGCTACGCATACAAAAAAGACTGCAACAAACAGCTATTTATGAGCAGATAGCAAACACCCTAGTCCACTAATAAAAGGTATACCTACTGGACAGTTTCTCAGGATACAGAGAAATTGTTCGGATATAACAGAATTCAAAGCACACGCTAGTATCATGAAGAAAAAATTCTTAGAGAGGGGTTATAGTGACAATAACATCAGAGGGCATATCACAATGCTCTCACTTCATCAAAACCTACTCTCCTACAAGATAGAATAAGAACAAGCGATGCAAAGAAAGTGATAAGATTTATAGGTACATTTTGTACACAGTGGGGTGAGATCAGAAAGATCTATGAAAAACATTGGCATGTCTTCTTGGAGGACCAGGATTTAAGGGAAGTACTTAATACAAGACATGACATAGTCAGCAGATGTTCAAGGAATATTAAGGATACCTTAGTCCATAGTCACTATCAGAGGGTTGAAAGTAACAACCTCACAACATGGCCACCGCAAAAAACAGTAGGAACTTATAGGTGTGGATTTTGTAAAGCGTGCAAATTCATAGCAGGTTTTTTGAAAGCAAGGGTAAACAATACTCGATGCACAGCTTTAATAACTGTAAGACTTCCAGAATAATGTATCTAATAAACTGTACATGCAGAATGAAATATGTCGAGAAGACAGGACTGGAATTCCGTAGACGCATTCTCGAACATTTAGGAGCAATCAGGAACGAATTGGACACTCCTGTGTCAAGACATGTCAGGATCAGGCATAATAGTAAAACAAGTTTATTACAGTTTCAATGCATTGACAACATTACATGTGCAAGTCGGGTGGGGACAAAAAATTGTTGCAAAAAGAGTTGAGGTGGATATATACCCTATCCATGTTAACTCCAGAAGGCCTTAATGAAGGTTTTTTATTTACACACTTTATATAACCTTTTTCAATTCAACCCTTTGTAATAAGCATAAGGACAAATACAGTATACGATATTAATTTCCATATCTGAGAACAACATTTAAAAATCTGGGTACCAGCTATGTACTGTATATGGAGTGTAATCAAGCACCACATAGTTTCAGGTTCATCATATTAACACTATACATAGAGATTATTACATGTTATACAAAAGTTTCGTGAATTTTGGTTTTCCCTGATAGGTCCTTCTATGATATAAACGTAGGGTTATTCATATTCATCTTTATTACTCACCTGGTCTCCAACTCTGTATGTGATCACACTGACACAGCACGGCGTTAACCTGTATACAACAACAATAGACGTTATTCATATACAATCCAATGAGGCGACAGTGTTATAAACATTAGTATCATTACTAGGGCGTATACTTGCAACGCAGCCTAGAAACTCCCTCGACTATATTACGAGACACCTAATGTATATGCTAATATGTTTAGCAGGCTCAACATCTCATTCAGTGATCCATCAGCCAATCCAACTAACTCTTCTCCGTCAGTGTCCAATTGGGTCGTGGGAGGTAAGACAAGGACATACTCTCCGTTTTGATTAACATATAACACCACCAATAGGAGTATAGAATCTATTAATTTACAAAGTAATCCCAACCTCAGAGGGTGCACAGCATAGGTCAGCACACACAGGGAAACAGGAACTATGGAGAGCGACGATAGAGAGGACAGACTGGGATTATAAAGGGAGACACACCAATAGGAGAGAGGGGAGGAGCAGAGAGAGAAGTGGGAGACAACAAGGATAGGTCAGGGAGAGAAGAGGAGGAGACAGAAGGGTCAGAGAGTGAGATTGCCTGCAAGGAATGGGGGGAGGAGTGAGGAGCGTGACAGTGTTTAGAGGAGCTTGTGCGCACACCCTCTGTAAGTGGAGGGTGCGCACGCACAGGCTGCGTTACCAGCCACGCGGAGCGCCACGCCGCGGGCATCCCAGCGGAGGGGAGCAGAGGACTGGACAGGACTGCAACAGGAGGTGAGGTACAGGCAGCGGGCACAGGGAGTGACTGGGAGCGGGGAGTGTTGCCGCAGGGGCTCGGGGACCGCGCGGGTGCGCGCGACCTGCGGGGCATGCGCTGAGGCAATGGGGCAATGAGAGAGGGAGATGGAGTGGGACAGGAGTGGGTAGAAGCAGAGGGATTGGCCAGAGAGGGGACGGAGGGAGAGAAAGAAGGGGAAGGAATCCCCTGAACCATCACACTACCCCAAACCGCGATCTGGTGCTTCGTTTCCTCCTCCTCCTGTGATTCATCCCGCGGTGCTGCTGGTGCCGTCCGTCAGTCTCAGGTTGCGCATGGACTGCATGCTGGAGGAAATCCTTTTTCTGCTGGCCCTGCCTCCAGGCTACATCCTCGCGGGGACGTCACCGGCACACAGCACGCACATGCTAACCGTGGACGGCGTGTGCTCGCGCCGAATCCTGGCTTCTGTTCACTACTCCACAGCTGGTGATGACTCCTACTCTGCCTACCACAGCGAGGGATACTGGTGAGTCCTTCCTTGCAGCCTCTCTATTGGCCCATTATATATGCTCAGATAGCCCCTTGGCAAGATGGCTGAGCATAAGAATTCAATCAGTGCAAAGTTCATACTGCAATTCCTGCCTCCTTGCTTTGTACCTGTGTCGCTGTTTCTAGCTCTGTCTTGTCTGATCTTGGTTTCTTCTGGAATCCATACTTCTCTATAACTGACGCCAGCTTACCAACGATGATCCTCACCTCTCCAACCCCGACCACGGCAAAATACCTTCGACGATCCGCAACTCTCCAAACCCGACCTCGGCAAGTACCTTTTACTACTTTGACCTCTATAACACCGACCCGGCTACCCACCACCAATGTATACTCCGGAAGCGCTCTCGTAGCTGGAGGTTGGTGTTTTTCAATCCCCACCTCGATCCCGTGGTCACGTCCTGTTTGTGGTGAGCACTCCGTTACACATGATGAAGCCTAAGTGGTGAAACGCACGTCGGGAACGTTTGACATCAGCTAACGAGCTACGTCAGCTTTTTCGGAGAGACACGGGTGTCCTGGTCGTCAGATCGTTTCGGAGACTGCAGCTGTGGGCAGCAAGAACGCTCTGACACTTACATTTATTACAATAAACTGTTGCGATTTGAGTTACACTTATTCTGCTACCATTTATTGAGCTACTGTCACGGCCCCTTTAATCCTCCTGCTTACCCGTAAAAATACGGGGATGTTCTCCGTTTCTCATGGAGTTTCCCGCGCGTCTGCTGCAGTGACGCATAAGCGCTAATGGTGCTTTATATTGAAAGCGCCCGCGGCGCCGAAAACAAACGAAAAAACGCAGCATCTGCCCGCGTTTTTAAAAATCCTGTGGTGGCAGCCACAGGAGGTTAAAGGCGGCCCCCACTGTATATACTGGAGTATTCACTTTCGGGGGCAATCTACCTTAAGTGTGACTCTAAGTATCACCTAACTAAATGGGCAACTATCTCTTGTTTAGTGGTGGGAGGTAATTATACATGCGCACTATACTGGATTACTAGGTGCAAGTTTAGAAACCGAGTACTGAGCCACCAGTGCCTCTAATACCCACGGGTGTCTTGGGGTCCTCAGTTGGTCCCTGTGGGTATCTGGGGGCCCTGAGGTGGTCCCCGCAGGTCCCTGTGGGTTCTCAGGTGGTCCCCACGGGAGTATGGGGGCCCTTAGGTGGTCCCTGTTGGTGTCTGGGGTCCTCAGTTTGTCCCCGTGGGTGTCCGGGGGTCCTCAAGTTGTCTCTGTGGGTGTTAAAGGGCCCTTACGTTGTCCGCATGGGTGTCTGGAGGCCCTCGGGTTGTCCCCATTGGTTGTTCCCGTGAGTGTCTGGGTCCTCAAGTGGTCACCGTGGGTGTCTGGGGGTCCTCAGGTGGTCCCCGCTGGTCCCTTTGGGTCCTCATGTGCTCCCTGTGAGTGTCCGGGTCTCCTCAGGTGGTCCCTGGGGGTGTCCGAGGATCCTCAGGTGGACCCGTGGGTGTCCAGGGGCCCTTGTGTTCTCCCCGCAGGTGTCTTGGGGCCATTGGGTGATCCCCACGGGTGTCTGGGTGCCTTGGGTGGTCCCTGTGGATTTCTGGGTGCCCTCAAGTTGTCCCCACAAGAGTATGGGGCTCATTGGGTTGTCCCTGTGGGTGTCTAGGGGGGGTTCAAGTTGTCCCCGTGGGTGTCCGAGGGTCCTCAGGTTGTCCCCGTGGGTGTCCAGGGGCCCTTGTGTGGTCCCCACAGGTGTCTGGGGGCCCTCGTGTGGTCCTCATGGGTGTCAAGGGGCCCTTGGGTGGTCCTTGCAGTTGTCTGGGGCCCCTCAGGTAGTCACCACAAGAATCCAGGGGTCCTCAGTGGTCCCCACAGGTTGTCCCCCCGTGTGGTCACCATGGGTGTCTGGGGGTCCTTAGGTGGTCCCCGGGGGTGTCTGGGGGTCCTCAGGTGGTCCCTGTGGGTGTCCAGGGGCCCTCATGTTGTTCCTGTAGTTGTATGGGGGGCGTGGGTGGTCCCTGCGGGTGTCTGTGGATCCTAGGGTGGTCCCTGTCGGTGTCTGTGGTTCTTCATGTGGTCCCCATGGGTGTCCGGTGCCCTCAGGTTGCCCCCACAGGGTGTCTGTAGACCCTCGAGTGACACTGTGGGAGGTTCCAATGGGTGTCCTGTGGGCCCTCAGTTGGTCCCCATAGGTGTCCGGGGGCCCTCGTGTGGTCCCTGCGGTTGTCTGGGGGCCCTAGGGATGTCCCTGTTGTTTCTAGGGGCCCTTGCATTGTCCCCACATGAGTATGAGGGCCCATCGGGTGGTCCCAAAGGGTGGACCCCGTGGGTGTCTGGGGGTCTTCAGGTTGTTCGGCACTTCAGGTGGTCCCCGTGGGTGCCCAGGGGTCCTCAGGTTGTCCACGTGTGTGTCCAGGAGCCCTTGCATGGTCCCCATGGGTGTCTAGGGAACCTCGGGTTGTCCCCACTGGTGTCTGCATGGTGTCTTGCATGGTCCCTAAGGGTGTCTAGGGAACCTCGGGTTGTCCCCACTGGTGTCTGAGGGACCTTGGGTTGTCCCCACTGGTGTCTGAGGGATCTTGGATGGTCCCCACAGGTGTATGGGGCCTTCAGGTGGTCCCCACATGTGTTTAAGGGCCCTCGGTTGGTCACCATGGGTAATCTCCGTGGGTGTCTGGGTGTCATCAGGTGGGCTCCGCAGGTCACTGTGGATCCTCAGACAGTCCCTGTGAGTTTCTGGGGCTCCTCAGGTGGTCCCTGGGGGTGTCAGGTGGTCCTATGGTGGTCCCTGTGGGTGCACAGGGGCCCATAGGTTGTCCCTGTTGGTTTCTGGGGGCCCTCGGGTTGTCCCCACATGAGTATGGGGGCCCATCAGGTGGTCCCCAAGTGTGGTCCCCGTGAGTGTCTGGTGGTCTTTACGTTGTCCCTGTGGGTGTCCAGGGGCCCTTGCATGGTCCCCACAGGTGGTCCCAGCGGGTGTGTGGGGGTCCTTAGGTGGTGTCTGTGGGTGTCTGGGGGTCCTCAGTTGTCCCCTTGGGTTTCTGGAGCCCTCGGGTGGTCCCCATGGGTAATCCCCATGGGTGTCTGGGGGGTCCTCAGATATTCACTGTGGGTGTCTGGGGGGCCTCGGGTGGTTCCTGTGGGTTTCTGGGGGCCCATGGGTTGTCCTTGCAAGTGTCTGGGGGCCCTCAGGTTGTCCCCGTGGGTGTCTGGGGGTCTTTAGGTTGTCCCATGGGTGTCTGGGGCACCTCAGATGGTCCCTGTGGGTGTCCTCAGGTTGTCCCCGTGGGTGTCCATGGGACCTTGCGTGGTCCCTCTGCTGTTTGGGAGCCCTTGGGTGGTCCCTGTGGGTGTCTTGGGGCCCTCAAGTGGTCCTCACAGGTGTAGGGGGCCCTTTGGTGATCCCCATGGATGTCTGGGGGCCCTTGGGTGGTCCCCGTTGGTTTCTGGGGGCCCTTGGATTGTCCCCATTTCAGTATGGGGGCCCATCAGGTGGTCCAAGAGGGTGGTCTCTGTGGGGTCTAGGGATCTTCAGGCTGTCCTTGTGGGTGTCCAGGGCACCTCAGGTGGTCCCCATGGGTGTCTGGGGGTCCTCAGGTTGTCCCTGTGCATTTCCAGGGGCCCTTGCATGTTCCCCATGGGTTGTCCCAGCGGGTGTCCAGGGGTCCTTAGGTGGTGTCCGTGGTGTCCAGGGGTCTTCGGGTGGTCCCCACGGGTGTCTGGGGCCCCTTGCTTGGTCTCCGTAGGCGACTTGGGGCTCTCGGGTGGTCCCCATGGGTTTCTGGGGGCCCCCGGGTTGTCCCTGCGGGTGTCTGGGGACCCTCTGGTGGTCCATGTGGGTGTCCGGGGGCCCTTGGGGGATCACAGAGGGTGGTCCCTGTGGGTGTCTGGGGGTCATCTGTGGGCCCTCAGTTGATCCCCATGGGTATCTGGGGGCCCTCAGGTGGTCCCCCATGGAGGTCCCCATGGCTGTCTGGGGGTCTTCAGGGGGTCTCTATAGGTATCTGGGGTCGTCATGTGGTCCCCATGGATTTCTGGGGGTCCTCAGGTGGTCCCCATGGGTGTCCGCAGGTCATCAGGTGGTCCCCATTGGTGTCTAGGCACCCTTGGGAGGTCCCCACAAGTTGTCCCTGTGGGTGTCTGTGGTGATCAGGTGGTCTCTGTGGGTGTCCAGGGGCCCTTGGGTGATCCCCATGGGTGTCTGGGGCCCTCGGGTGGTCCCCATGGGTTGTCCACGCGGGTGTCTGGGGGTCCTCAGGTGGTCAGGTGGGTGTCCGCAGATCCTCAGGGGGTCCCCGTGGGTGTCCATGGGCCCTCAGGTGGTCCCCATGGGTGTCTAGGCACCCTCAGGTGGTCCCCTCGGGTTGTCCCCATGGGTTGTTCCCACAGGTTGCTTTGTGTCCTCAAGTTGTCTACGTGGGTGTCCGGTGGCCCCCCAACACAAACAGTATTATAACGGCAAAATAACTATTATCCAGATATGTATAATAGCTCATTTGCCCATTATTAAATAAAACATTAGCCAGCCAGCATAAATAAAGTAAATAAACCTTTCTACTTACCCCTGCCATCATGAAGGGTGTCCTCATCAGCATACTGCAGGCCCATGTCCGCCGTTGCCAGAAAGAATAAAAGAAGAAAAAAACAATCTAATGGCCCCTAACTCCTTAATCACCTTAGCGGTTAATAATCGCTATAGTAATTAAGGGGTTAACCCACCCTCCCCACTACCCACATGGGAGGCTAATGTACCCACCCGGACCACCTGTACCCAGCCTGTACCCATTTATTGGCATAGTGATACATCATACCCATATAAATGGGCAGGATAAGCCACTATAGCAGTCAATGGTCACCCTAACAAAAAAGCATGAAGGCCAAAAATACACAATAATAAAAGATATTCACAAGCACCTAAACATCCCAATTAAATAAATAAATAACTAAAAGCACGAGCCAACCAATTAAATAAATAAAAGCACTCGCCAACCAATCAATTAAATAAATAAAAACACTAACTAACAAAACAATTAATGAATTTAAACCACTAGCCATCAATTAATTAATAAAAACCCTAGCGAACACATAAATTAAAACCAGTAGCCAACAAAATAAATAATTAATTAAAAATGCTAAGCAATCAGGAAATGAAATAAAAACAAGACATCCAAATTACAGACAATTTAAGCCAAACAATAAACAGAAAAAGAAAAAACAACAATTAATAGAAAAGATGCATTTGCCAAAAAATGCATTGGCTGTCACTGTATTTATCTGTACCTAAACGGGCACAGATTAATGTGTCTGGGGTCTCCATGGGTGTCCAGGGGCCCCCACACACCCACAGGGACCACCTGAGAACCCCAGACAAATGCGAGGACCACCTGAGGGCCCACAGAAACCCCTGGGGACCATCTGAGGACCCCATGACAACCTGGGAGACCAAAAGGAGGGCCCACAGACCAACGGGGAACCCCTGAGGACCTCCAGACATCCGCAGGAATTATGGGGTGCAAGTTTCTCCTATGCATTTTAATGTCCCGTGTCACGTGACCATGAAAATAAATGCATAGAAGATACTGACACCCCAAATGGGGCCTGTATCTCGGGAAGCTGGGGGTCCCCGGACCTCAAATTAACGTGGTTCTGCTCCGGAGACTCACTGCTCATCTACACTAATAATAAAAATGTATAGAAAAAACATTCATTTTGGGCAAAATTTGCGCAGGGAGAGGCGGCTCTCTCTGAGCAGCTCTCTCGGCAGCTGAAAGAAATCGCCGGCTAAGGCCTTTTCAGAGAGGCGATCATCACGTCGCCGGCTACTCACCAGTTTTGCAAATGTTACTATCACAAGTTTTCTGGGCATTCTGCATACTGTACCATCAAAACTGGCAATTTAAACAGCCCGGCGATTTTTTCTTCGGCACTTAGTGCATAGGCCTCTATGTTTTTGTTTATGGCATTTTGGCAAAATAAAAGCCTACATTTATTTTCCCCAAACTGTCTCCTGTTTTCACCTCTGCACTCATATGCATTTCGTGGCTAATTACAACTTTCTTAAGGGGTGTTTCAATGTTTACATTCATCTCTAAATAAAAACGCTTTCCATAAACACTCTCTTTAATTTGACTTCTAATGAAGTTATAATCAGAATGTTCAATATATAATGCAACTGCACTATTTTATCATTGGACACATTTCTTAATAAGAAGCACTTTGAATAATGTAACATAAATCCCATTGCCTTCAATTATAATACATATTGAGACTATCTTCTAATAAACTCTTACTTTGGAAAGATAATTATGTTTCTCTACAAACGAAAAATGGAATTTGTGCTAACATAAATACAAATAACCATTGGTCAAATGTGTATTACTTGACACTTTTTCATATGAGATAAAATCCTGATGAAGTGCATAATTGTGAACTGAAATGAAAGATATCAGCAATAACAAAACCCTAGTATCCAGAAATACTCTACAATTCCCAAATGATGCTCAGGCCCTGATGAGAATTGTATGAACACATCTGCTATCAAACTAATGAAATATATTTTCCATGTACAGTATTTGACTTTTTATGCTAAGAAAGAATATTTTCATTCAATTTTTGCATAATAGGCTAGGTGGCACGTATATGTAAAGTACATTGGTAGAGCTTCATTGCAGTATATAACCCGTGGGTGTCTGGGGTCCTCCCGTGGTCCCCGTGGGTGTCTAAGTGTCCTCAGGTGGTCCCCTGAGGTGTCCAAATTTATTATATAAAGTCAATTATTATTAACATATTCATGGTTTACTAATATTGTCATTTTTATACGTCACGTCATTATTTGTATGTGCAGGAGAGCCTAAATGTTTCACCTTAGTGTTTACTTAACAGCACTTTTTCCCATTCAAAAAAGCATAACAGTGCAATACATAAAATAAATACAACCCCAACCCCCACTCCTATTATCCGATATGGATAATAGCGCACTTGGCCATTAAAAATACAACTTATCCAGCCAGCATAAAGTAAAATAAAGTTCTACTTACCTCTGCCAGAATGAAGGCTGACCTCATCCTCATCACTGTCCTCATCATCCTCTGTGGGCAGCAACATTTAAATATATTTTTTTAAACTACTGGCCACTAACTCCTTAATCAACTTATCGGTTAGTAACGCTACAGTAATTAAGGGGTTAAACGCCCTCCCCCGCTACACACTCAGGTGGTCTAACCACCTTCCCCAAGGCAACTACCCCCACCCACCCATCACCTCTATCCATTGATTATCACAGTGGTAAACAATGCCCATAATATGCCACAATTGCACAATATGCCACAATGAAAATGAATGGGCAAGCTAAAAAAACAGCTACAAAAAAAACAGATGACACAACAAAAAATGCAACAAATTACAATGAAATAAAAACAAACATTTGCCTAAAAATGCATTGCTTGTCACTGTGCTTACCACAGAAAGGGTCGTAGATAAACACATTGGCAGTCAATGTGCAACCTAAAAAAAGACACAATTAAATAAAATACAATCAATGTGTTTCTTACCTTGCTGACTTCAACCCCATCCTACTCGGGCATCATCTCTTGACTTACGATGCAATGCTCCTCAACAGCCGATGCAAAGAAGTGCACGATCATCTGTTGATTGAAGAGACGTCTCCAGTAAGTTTTTTCCTTCGTTTCGTCTTTTTCATCTGTCTTCTCTGCTGTATAATTGAAAAGGAGCAGAGATGTTGCCCCAACATCTTCTTAGGCTCAAATGAGATGGTACAAATCTTATATAAGGCCTAGGATGTCACATTTGAGTGTCAAATGGTATACCGCCACTCCGATTGGCTGGTGTACAATGTGACTGCTTCCATTTTTTTAAGGATGTGACGTCATCAAAAAGGGATGGAAGCCAGACAATCAGGTAGTATATGCTTCCATCACTTTAAGATGATGTCACTTCAGCCACAAACAAAATGACAACCATCACGTGGTATGCCAACCAATCAGATTGCTAGATATACCATGTGATGCCTTTCCTTTTGACGTCATCAAAAATATAGGGGAAATAGTCAATCAGGTAGCATGCCTCCCTCCCTTTTTGATGACGTCAAATCACTCCAAAAATGTAAACGCAGCACATGGTATAGCTACCAATCAGATTGCTGGGTATAGCAGGTGATGGCTTCCATTTTTTTGGGGGGGCTGAAGTGACGTCACATTAAAGGGAGAGACGCATATACTACCTGATTGTCTGGCTTTTTGATGACGTCACAACCTTAAAAAAATGGACACCAGACAATCGGATTGTACCATTTGACACTGATATGTGATGTCACAGGCCTTATATAAGGCCTGTCCCATCTCATTTGAGCTTAAGAAGACATTGGGGCAACATCTCCACGTCTTTTGGATTATACAGCAGAGAAGACAGAAGAAAAGAAAGAAGACAGAAGAAAAAAAAGAAGGAAAGAACTTACCAGAGATGTCTCTTCAATCAAAAGATGATCATGGACTTTTTCGCAACGGCTGTTGAGGATCATTGCATCGTGGGTCAAGAGATTGTTCCCGAGTAGGATGGGGAGAGGGGAGGGGAAGACAGCAAAGGTAAGAAACTCATTGATTGTTCTATATTTAATTGTGAATTTTATTTAAGTTTCTTATTGACTGCCAATGTGTTTATCTATGCCCCTTTCTGGGTATAGATAATCACAGTAACAAGCAAGGTTTTTTTAGGCAAATGTTTGTATTTTTTTAATTTCATTGTAATGCATGGTATTTTTCGTTATGTGTTTTTTTTAAGTTGCCCATTCATTGTCATTGTGGCAATATATGCCCCTATTATGGGCATGGTTTACCTCTGTGCTAATCAATAGGTAGAGTGGGTGGGAGTGGGGGAGGTTTCCCCTGGAGGGTAGTTAGGCCTCCCGGGTTGGTAAAAGGGGATTAACCCTTTAATTACTAATTACAAACTGCTAAGGTGATTAAGGGGTTAGTGGTCAGTAGTTAGTTTTTTTATTTTAATGTGGCTGCCACAGAAGACACAGAGGGTGGCCTTCCCCCTGGCAGGGGTAAATTGAACATTAATTTACTTTATGCTGGATGGGGACAGGGTCTGCCTTGTCGTGGCTCACAGGCTTACAATGCTTTGGCCAAAGAGTTAAACTAAATTACCCCTTTTCAAGAGAATATATAAGTATTTTACTGTGTATTTTTGTCATTTTGGATGTAGCATTGAGCTTCTCTGTCGCTTGTTGTATACATTTGCCACGCTCAATAGCTCTCCTTTTTGACACTTATATACATATATATTTTGTGGGGGCTCAGGGGTTCCCAAAAAGAGCTTGCTGAGGTTCTGTGTGTTTGTTAACTTTATGCTGGATGGCTAATATATTATTTTTAATGGACAAATGCGCTATTTTCCATATCTGGAAAAAGTAATTTTGCCCATTATTGTACTGTATGTGTTGGGGGTAGAGGGGGATGGTATTAGGTTTGTTGTATTTTAATGTTTATTTGGGGTAGAGGGGGTGGGTTAATGGGGGTACTTGACCCATGGTGGGTGGTTTGGCCTCTCAGGTGGGTAGCGGGAGTGGTTAACCCCTTCATTACCATAAAGGTTACCACCTCTATGGTAATGAAGGTGTTAACTCCTCTCACAACCTCCCTGGTAGGCCTAACCACCCACCCTGGCCAAAGTACCCCAATTCACCCACCTCATCTACCTCCAATAAACCAGTTACTGTGGCTTAACCCCTTCATTGTCATAGCGGTTAGCCACTAAGGTAATGAAGCTTTTTTAATGTTAATTTTAATAAAATAGTATTGTAGCAGGGGTGCTCCTGAGCTGAATTGCATTAATTTCAGGTCCGGGGACCCCCTGCGTCCTGAGTTACAGGCCCCGGTATCTCCCTGCATTGTTTAAATGTCCTGTGTCACATTATCGTAACATTTAAACACACAGGAGAACCTGGCACCCAATACCAGGACCTGTAACTCGGGAAGCAGGGGGTCCCCGGACCTGGAATTAATGCGGTTCAGCTCATGAGACCCCCTGCTACAATATTATGTTATTAAAATTAACATTAAAACTACACTATCGCCTGTAGGAGCTGTGCATGAGGATGCAGCTCTCTCCATGCAGCTCTTCCAGGCTGCAGTTTAAGCAAACAGTTTTAGGGGGCTATGCACTAAGCTCAAGGCTTTTGCGTCCGGATGAAAACAAAAAGCACGTCCGTTAAAAAGTGAGGCCGGAGACGCGATTCACTAAGGCCTTGAGCCCATTTTCTAACGTACGGGCTCAAAACAGCCACAGCGTACGCGCTGCTTTTTTCCCCTGCTAGCCCCTGCTAGCGTTCTTAAACTTTGCGTACGCTAGCTGATAGAAAAAAGCCGCTTGTAACATTTGCATGGAGATTTGGCATCTCTATGCAAGGCTGTTACAGGCGATTGTAAACTAAATAAATACATTTTAATATTAGTGTACATGGGCAGGGGTTCTCAGGACCTGAACCGCATTGGTTTCAGGTCCGGGGGCCCCCTACTTCAGGAGATACAGGCCCCGTTATGGGGTGCCGGTATCCCCTGCACTTTCAAACTCCCACGTCACGTGACCATGATATTTACATTCTGCAGGGGATACCGGCACCCCATAATGGGGCCTGTATCTCCTGAAGTAGGGGGCCCCCGATGCTGAAACCAATGCGGTTCAGCTCAGGAGACCCCCTACAGATCTACACTACTGTCAAAACACACATATCAATAAACAATAATTCCTTACCATAGCGGCTATCTGCAATGGTAATGAAGCTGCATTAATGTACTTTTTAATAATAGTGTGCCGGAGCAGGGGGTCCCCTGAGCTGAAACGCATTGATTTCTGCCTCAGAGACACCCTGAGCAAGGTATGGGGCATCGGTGCCAGTGTCGCCGCCATCTTTATAGCGTCCCTTACACGACGTGGACGCTATAAACATGGCGGCGACACTGGCACCGATGTCCCAAACCGGGCCTGTAACTCGGGAGCAGGGTGTCTCTGAGGCAGAAATCAATGCGGTTCTGCTCAGGGGACCCCCTGCTCCCGCACACTATAATAAAAATACATTAAAGCAGCTTCATTACCTTAGCGGGAAACCGCTAAGGCAATGAAGGAGTTAAGGCACAATAGCATGTTCATTGGGGACAATTGCCCCCAATAAACATAGCAATATACAACACATATCCCCCCAACCCCTAACACATACAATACAGTAATGGACAAAATAACTTTTATCCACATATGGATAATAGATTATTTGCCCATTATTAAACACATAAATCAGCATAAATAAATTGTGATCTACTTACCCGCTGGCAATGATGGGCATCCGGTCACCCACCCTGCCCCCATTGATTTGTACAGTGGGTTATATATATAGAAATGTTTAAGGGTTAACAAAAACATGCTCTAATAAAAATACCACTTCTCCATATCAGCCACAGTAAAATAAAATCCTATTTCCTAATAAAATCAATCTCATCTTCCAATCAAAAGCATCAAATGCCAATCAAAACATAGGCCTATGACGTCACATTTTGGTCAAATGTTTCCCACGGCCCTAATTGGGCTGTGAAAAACATGTGATTTGTGGAAAAAAAACAAAAAAATGATGACGTCATTTAAAGGCAATGACGCCTGCTAATCAGAATGGCTGAGCTACAATTGCCTTTAAGATGACGTCATCAAAACAACTGATTGGCTCTGGTAGACCATGTGACAGAGACTTTGTTTCAACCAATCAGAGTGTGTCATGTGTCGCCGGCCATCTTTGTTAACATTGATTGGCAGAGTGTACATGGTGCATAGTTTTTATGCATCCTGTATACAATGTAAATTCAATGTTTTTTAGGAAATAGTTTTTTTTTTAATGTGGCTGATATGGAGAAGTGGTATTTTTATTAGAGCATGTTTTTGTTAACCCTTAAACATTTCTTTGTATATTGGTTCATCATGTGTATATATACAGTACCGACACACTTTATTGAAGTGTGGTCGGTACCGCAAGCCGGGAAATCTCCCGGCTTGCTAGTGGCCGCCCCTCGGCGTGCCGCGCGTCATAGACGCGCGGTCACGCGTCATCGGGAGCGTGCGCCCCCTGCACGCGTGTCCAGGGGCTCCCCGAGGGAGCCCTGGTGTCCCGCGATCGCGGGACAGCGGCAGGGGGTTCCGGGGGACCCGGCGGACCCGGCAGCGGTAGGGAGAGCGCCCCGATCGGAGGGCGCTCTTCCGCTGCTTCGGCGCGCGCCCGTCACACTCGGGCGCGCGCCAGGCTACTGCTGCGGCACAGAACGGGCAAATGCTCGAATAAACTGTGCCGCAGCAGTATGTATTAATTTATTTTATTATGCTAGTTAATGTGTTTAATAATGGGCAAATAATCTATTATCCCTATCTGGATAATAGTTATTTTGCACATTATTGTACTGTAAGTGTTGGGGGGGGGATTGATGTATTTAATGTATAGGTCAGGTTTATTTTTTTTTACATACAGGGTTGGTTCCTTTTGGTCTGCGGGGACCTATGGAGACCACCTGCGGTTCCTTGGGCTGGTGAGCCGGGGACCCCCGCGGGGTCAGCCAGGGACTCCAGGGTGACCTCTGTTCTCCCTCGAGGACCCCCGCGGGGTCAGCCGGGGACACCCGCCGGCCTGTTGTATGGGTTTTGCGCATGCAAAAATGTAAACAAAGAAATTTTTCTAAGTCCAGCTTTTTTTGCGGCTACCTTGAGCTGACGTGTTTTCTTGAACGCAACTTTCATGTTCGCTAAGGTTGCGTAGCTTAGTGCATCCCGCATAAGGGCAGAATTGAACACAAATAGGTTAACGAACGTGCAAAGTTGGACTTCCTGAAAAAAGTCAGTTTTAGAACGCAAAGTGCCTGTTTGCGTGTCTCTGTGCATCGTGTTCAGCGCAACATCATGTTCTAAGAGCACTTTGCATTCTTATAACGACTTATCGGAGCTTAGTGCATGACCCCCTAAGTGCGATAAGTCTGGAAAAAAAAACAAAAAAAAGCAATGCCGTGCAATGTTGCATTTTTTTACCGAACTTTAAAAAATGTGTAATTTTTCCTAATGAATACCGTTTTGACCCACATTTCTTATAGTGCGGTAAGAACATGCAAACCCACTTGGCAATGCACTGAACCTATCGAAGTTTAGTGAATAGGCTCCAATGGCTGGTTTATTCTCCAACTGTTTTCTTTTGCCGTTTCTTTTCAATACATAATACTCACACTCAAGTTGCAACTTCTTGTTATTTTGATTTGCGACATCTTGTCCCACGTTTAAACGATCAAAAAGTATCCAAGGACCATATGCTTAACATGCAGAAATAGTTTGAGCTCAAACGGAGACTGTCTAATCCCATTACCATTTACTGCCAAAATCAGCAAGCAGTTCAGCGTGAAAAAAATATTGGTGCAATGTCCTAGAAAAGCTTATTACTTCCATACAATGTTTAGCAACCCACAGCTTGGCCTTTCATGGAACATCAGATAAGCGTTATAATACTCACAATGGATTTTTTTTTGTGTGTTATTGAACTTATTGCTAAATTTCCCCGTGTGTTATGCAAGAAAAAAGGAAGCTCTGATCACTACTTAAGAAAAAATATACATAGTAACGTACAGAATTAATGCAACTAAAAGCATCAAAGATGTGATATTACAACGTAAACATTATCAGACAACATTCATTTACCAGCCTCATAGAAAGAAGAGAGGCGCAACATCGCAAAAAATCTTTCATAATAAAAATAAATGGCAATTAAATTAATGCATTCAATGCTTAAATAAAAAAAATGCAATTGCCTGGTGTATTGGCCAGCTGATTATCAACCCGATTTGGGGAATCCGTCCTTCACAGTGATAGTTTCTCATGACCTTTGGACGGAGAGGGAACTGATGTTGTCCACCTGGTATATGTATATCATGGGGACGTCACTACCAACAGTATTCAGTGGTTCATGTCAGTGTGCTTAGTGCTTACATTATGTAGACTAATACAGTAGGTCAAGCCTCTATAATAAATGCTTACAGTAATGTAATCAGCATTGGATCTAATTAATGAAGCAATCGTTTATGCATTACTGACTTACTGGATTTTAAAATTACAGACCTTATATCCAGGAGGTCTAAATGAAGGCTTGGATCTGTTGGCATTTCAGTAATTCTGTTCCCCTGGAATGCCTTACAGATCCACCTCATTTTATTTCAAATCATTTTTATTTAATTAATAAATTGAACTTGTATTTTTATTCATGTCATTTCCCAGAATCCCTTGCTGCAGTCGATGCACTGTATCCATTTGAGATTATATATATATATATATATATAAACATGATCTTTTAGGTAGGTTCCAGACAGACTATTATTTTCCCAGATCTCAATTAGACTTAGTAGAGCCTCCACTCCTATCTGGGATTTTATGGCATTTACTCATATTTTAAGATGATCCATCACTAGGATCCCTTCTCCCCCCTTCACTTTTTTTTTTAGTAATTAAACATATATATATATATATATATATATTTTTATTTTTATTTCTTTGCATTTATGTGTATGGGTATATCGGCACCTGTAACAAATATACTGTATCTTATATTAGACAATAATTTATGTACAGTATTACTGTACACCCCAGTCCTTAGCATACACATAGTTAAAGCGTGTACATATATACATGTGCAACAATAATGACTAGGGTTAACATCCATTAGGAATTCCAATGCTTCAATCACAAGGGAATATAAAGACTGATATATTAGATATTTATTTGGACCCAACCCTATGAGTGAGAATATAGATGTATGGATGGTTTAATTTTGATTAGTGTGTGATGAAAATATATTCCGTCAAGACTACTAATATATTGTTTACATTAAGTATAAGTAATAAGAAGGATGTTATAAATGTTAATTTCTTTAATACATAATTGTATTTGTTTAGTATTTTAATACATAAATTATTGCTTAATTAATTAGATCCAACAGTGCTGATTACATTACTGTAAGCATTCTTTATAGAGGCTTGACCTACTGTATTAGTCTATGTAATTTAAGCACACTGATATTAACCACTGAATACTGTGGGTAGTGACATCCCCATGATATACACACATGATACAGAATTGCCCTACCAAGTAATTTGGCTCTTAAAGATTAGCTAATGAATGTATTGTATTGTATTGTATTGTATGTCTTTATTTATATAGCGCCATTAATGTACATAGCGCTTCACAGTAGTAATACATGTGGTAATCGAATAAATAACAGATAATATAAATAACAGATCATGGGAATAAGTGCTTTAGACAAACATAACATTAAAGAAGAGGAGTCCCTGCCCCGAGGAGCTTACAATCTAATTGGTAGGTAGGGAGAACGTACAGAGACAGTAGGAGGGAGTTCTGGTAAGTGCGTCTGCAGGGGGCCAAGCTTTATGTATCATGTGTTCAGAATGTTCACAGTGCTATTCGTATGCTTCTTTAAGCAAGTGTGTCTTAAGGTGGATCTTAAAGGTGGATAGAGAGGGTGCTAGTCGGGTACTGAGGGGAAGGGCATTCCAGAGGTGTGGGGCAGTCAGTGAAAAAGGTTTAAGGCGGGAGAGGGCTTTAGATAAAAACGTGGTAGAAAGAAGACATCCTTGAGCAGAACGCAAGAGTCGGGATGGTGCATAGCGAGAAATTAGGGCTGAGATGTAAGGAGGGGCAGAAGAGTGTAAAGCTTTAAAAGTGAGGAGAAGAATGGAGTGTGAGATGCGGGATTTGATTGGAAGCCAGGAGAGGGATTTCAGGAGGGGAGATGCTGAGACAGATCGAGGAAAGAGTAGAGTGATTCTAGCAGCAGCATTTAGGATAGATTGTAGGGGAAACAGGTGAGAGGCAGGAAGGCCGGACAGCAGGAGGTTACAGTAATCAAGACGGGAGAGAATGAGGGCCTGAGTCAGAGTTTTAGCAGTCGAGCAACAGAGGAAAGGGCGTATCTTTGTGATATTGCGGAGGAAAAAGCGACAGGTTTTAGAAATGTTTTGAATGTGAGGGGCCAATGTGAGAGAGGAGTCGAGTGTGACCCCTAGGCAGCGTGCTTGGGCTACTGGGTGGATGATCGTAGTTCCAACAGTAATGTGGAAGGAGGTAGTAGGGCCAGGTTTGGGAGGAAGTATGAGGAGCTCTGTTTTAGCCATGTTGAGTTTATGGCGACGGAGGGCCATCCAGGATGATATAGCAGAGAGACATTCAGAAACTTTGGTCTGTATAGCAGGTGTAAGGTCAGGTGTTGAAAAGTATATTTGTGTGTCGTCAGCATAGAGGTGATATTTAAACCCAAAAGATGTTATTAGGTCACCTAGATAGAGTGTGTACAGAGAAAAGAGTATAGGTCCCAGGACAGAGCCCTGGGGTACCCCCACAGAGAGATCAATAGAGGAGGAGGAGGTGTTAGCAGAAGAGACACTGAAAGTACGATGGGAGAGGTAGGATGAGATCCAGGATAGAGCTTTGTTCCGAATACCAAGAGTATGGAGAATGTGAAGGAGAAGAGGGTGGTCCACGGTGTCAAATGCTGCAGAGAGGTCGAGTAATATGAGCAGAGTGTAATGACCTCTGTCTTTGGCAGCATGGAGGTCGTCAGTTATTTTAGTGAGGGCTGTTTCCGTGGAGTGAGCAGTGCGGAAGCCAGATTGTAGAGGGTCTAGGAGAGAATAGGTGTTGAGAAAATGGAGCAAGCGAGAGAATACAAGACGTTCAAGGAGTTTAGAGGCAAAAGGCAGGAGGGAGACAGGTCGATAGTTAGAAAGACAGGTAGGGTCAAGCTTGCTGTTTTTGAGTAATGGTATGACTGTTGCATGTGTGAAGGAGGATGGAAAGGTTCCAGAGCAGAGGGAGGAGTTAAAAATGTGTGTGAGCGTAGGGATTATAGTAGGAGCAAGAGGTTTTAGGAGATGGGAGGGAATGGGGTCAAGAGGGCAAGTGGTAGAGTGAGAAGTGGCGATCAACAGCGACACATCCTCATCTGAGACACTGGAAAAAGAGTCAAGGAAGGCAGGAGGAGAGTTAAGAAGAGGTGTAGGATGGGAAGAAGAAACAGAGGGGATGTTCTGACGTATGGATTCCACCTTATCCTTAAAATAGTCAGCAAAGTCCTGAGCGGAGATGGAGGAAGGAGAGGCAGCTGAGGGTGGTTTGAGTAGAGTATCAAAGACAGAGAACAGTCGGCGTGGGTTAGACTTGTGCATGTTGATTAGTGCAGAAAAGTAGGCTTGTTTAGCTTGCGAGAGGGCAGAGTTGAAACAGGATAGCATAAATTTGTAGTGAAGGAAGTCTGCGAGAGTGTGAGACTTCCTCAGAGGCATTCAGAGGAACGAGTGGAGGAACGCAGCATGCGTGTGTGGGAATTTAGCCAGGGTCTAGGGTTAGAAGGGCGAGTGCGGCAGAGAGAAAGTGGGGCATGTAGATCAAGAGAGGAGGACAAGACAGAGTTATAGTTCCTGACCAGGTTGTCGGGGTCTGTAGCGGAGCTGAGAAAGGAGAGGGAGGAGCGTAAAGTGGACTCAAAGTCAGGTAAGTGAATAGAGCGCAGGTTTCTGCAGAACCGGGGTGTAGATGAAGGTGGAGAAGGGGAGAAGCGAGATAGAGAGAATGAGATAAGATGATGGTCAGAGAGAGAAAAAGGGGAAATGGAGAAATCGGAGAGAGAGAAGTTCTTAGTGAAAACCAGGTCTAAGTAGTGGCCATCCTTGTGGGTGCTGGCTGCAAGACACTGTTGAAGGCCAAAAGAAGAGGTTAGAGAAAGAAAGCGGGAAGCCCAAGGGAGAGAGGGGTCATCAATGTGGCAATTGAAGTCCCCAAGGAGAAGAACAGGGGAGTCTGAGGAGAGGAAGAAAGAGAGCCAGGATTCAAAGTGAGAGAGAAAGGCAGAACGGGGATGAGTAGAGGTAGGTGGGCGATAGATGACCGCCACATGAACAGGAAGAGGAGAGAAAATCTGGACAGTGTGAGCCTCAAAGGAGGGAAAAGCAAGAGAGGGAGGAATAGGAAGGGTTCGGTAACGACAGAGAGAGGAGAGCAGGAGACCCACGCCTCCACCCCTGCCATCAGTGCGCGGAGTGTGGGAGAAGGAAAGGCCACCATAGGAGAGGGCAGCTTCCAGAGCAGAGTCAGACTGAGTGAGCCAGGTCTCAGTTATAGCAAAGAGAAGCAGGGAGTGAGAGAGAAAGAAGTCATGCACAGAGAGGAACTTGTTAGAGAGGGAGCGAGCATTCCAAAGGGCTCAGGAGAAAGGGAGAGAGGAGGGAGGGTGGCAGGGTATGGGTATGAGGTTGGAGGGGTTTACACCAGAAGGAGTAGAGGTTGCAGTTGGCAGGCGAGGACGAGCGCATGTAGGAATAAGACAGGGACCAGGATTGGGAGAGATATCCCCAGAAACAAGGAGGAGAAGCATGGATAGAAAGAGGATGTGTGAGGATGATTTGTAGGGGTGTTTTTTAGTGCAGGGGATATAGCTGTATGGTGTCAGAGGATGCAAGTAAGAAAGGAGTTCATGTGAACAGAGAAGTGGTGAAGGAAGGAGAGATGGAGATATATGAATAGAGTTAGAGACATACTGAGGCTGGTAAAAAGAAGTGCATAATTTGAGAAGAAGTGAAGTCACAGCAAATATAAATGGTAAAGGCAGCATCACAGCAGTAATGATGCAGTCTGGTATTGATGATATCCTCCTTTCCAGCGTAGTTCAAATGCAGGAATCAGGGCCAGATGGGGTGTCCACTTCTTCCTCACTTCTTTTGAACTTCCTTTTAAACTTCAGTTGTTCAGTAGTCATGCAAAAATAGAATGTTACGAGGCGGTTCACTGCTGGCGCTGGGGTATGAATGCTGACACGCAAAGAATAATAAAAAAGTATTTATTTGTGCATATTACACAGAAATTCGCTGCAGAGCCAACTCTGACGCGATTCGCTCTTAGCAGGAACTTTGTCAAAGTCAAAGTCACTCTTTGACAAAGTTCCTGCTAGGAACGAAACGCATCAGAGTTGGCTCTGCAGCGAATTTCTGTGTAATATGCACAAATAAATACTTTTTTATTTTTCTTTGCGTGTCAGCATTCATACCCCAGCGCCAGCAGTGAACCGCCTCGTAACCTTCTATTTTTGTACAATTTACCTTTGGCTGGAGCACGCTGATTTCCTCTTCCGGTTCACAGTCCAGTGACGTCATCGCAGACCGGAGCCCGGCGAGTCAAGACTGTGAGTTATCTCCCTTCCCCTACCTCCGTGAGAGGATTCTTGAGTCCGTGGTTGACACCGGGTGTAGGAGGGCAGTGGCGGAGGGTAGCGGTGTACTTAGCCTGTGCTTCCTTATAGGAGACACGGCGGTATCACTACTATTCATTCCTCCCTACCACAACTAGCCCCTACCCGTGTTAGTCATTACCCATGTACTCCTAAGGGGTGTTATTATTACATTATTAATACACGTGTGGTATAGTGAACGGAAGAGAGGCTCATGGACATTTATTTTTTGCTTTATGGACTTGGCTTTTTGGTGTGGGACTGGCTAGTATTCATTTAGTAGCATCAGTTTGTTCTTAGGAGTGATCCTGGATCTTGTTGTTCAGTAGTCATGCCACTTATAATGGGCCACTAACTTCCTTTTAAACTTCAGTTGTTCAGTAGTCATGCCACTTATAATGGGCCACTAACTTCCTTTTAAACTTCAGTTGTTCAGTAGTCATGCCACTTATAATGGGCCACTTGGAAATGGGCTGCAGGCAGACTAGCTGTTCTGACTTGGTTTATATAGGCCTAAAAAGTCACCTGACAGTGTGTGTATATATATGGGGTAAATCACGCTAGGTCAGTATCCCTGAGGAAACCATACATTGGTAAAAAGCATAGGAGAGACAGCACACAGCAGACTTTCCCCTTCTTGTTTGGGGAGCTTCTGATTAACCAGTAACAGACGAGAGATACAGCCCAGGGGATCCTCTGTTGATGTCATGCATGACATCCCTTCAAGGTAAGGACGAAGAGACAGGACGCATCTGTGATGGGCAAGGGTAACTAGGCTATATAATACAGGTTAAGCCCTCTGGTTACCCTTGGGCCCCTTGGGTCCCTGGCAGCTACCTAGCACTATAAGCCAGGGGCCAAGTATCATCACATGTTATAGTGACCCCTGCTTTTCCACTTATCATATTCTCTTTACCCCAGACTCATGAAACTTTCTGTGTATAAGTTTAAGTTGGGATATTTAGTTAAGAATGCAATTATTTTGTTTACAGGAGTTCTGGGATCGGAGCAATCGGTAGTACCTTAATTCTTCCCACAAAGCAGGCATGATTTTCTGGGTGGAATTGCCCCATGTCACCCAAACTCTCGGTTTTGGAGCCCTGATATTTCAGTCTCATATCCCCTACAATCATGAGTCTCCCCAAGGTTCCCCGGGTATTAAAATATGTTTTTTTGTGTGTTATACATTTATTATAAGGCTCTATGCAGTCTGCCAGGGCATCTACTTAGGTACCAAGGGTGGAGTGACTGGCACGTGAGTGGTTGGGTCAAGTGTGGACTTAGTGGCATTATGCGAGCTGGCTGTGGCAACGGTGCATGAGAAATTGTATCTGTTGTGTTCATGGTGTGTTCTACAAAACGTTTCTTCCAAGTACAGATAAAGCGGCCGTTATTGAAACACTTCACGTGGTGTATACCTCGGAACACCCATGTCATGGCGTGGGATTTCTTCCAACCGTACCGCCTTAAGACGCTAGTGCATAAAATGGCATTTTAGTGTTCTAGCTTTTAAACACCTGCAATTGACACAGTTGCACAGTACTGTACACATTACAATTCATTCATTTCATTGCATTTAATTGCACACAATGCATGAAAGTCAAACAAAGCAACCACGATAAACACGTGTGCCTGGGGTAATTGGCGGCGTTAATGCCGCGTGGAGTACAGCAGTACACACTAAAACGGCGCCATGATTTGTTCGAATAACGCAGCTGCATCTGTACACGATTGTGTGCACCAGTATTTAGGAACTAATTTTCTCTTCTATGTTACACATCTTTTAGTTCTTTCTGGTGTCTTTGCAATTAGTGCTTGTGGAGATACTTCAATAACGTTTGGCAGCGATGCTTCAATGACTGTTGGAGAAGAAAATTGCATTCATCTTTGTGGAGACGCTTCACTAACTGTTATTGGAGAATGTGCTAGAGATGTCTCTCGTGAAAAAAACTGCACAATCTAACGATCCAACTTCTGAGGAGACAGGAAAGCATACTTCCAAGGCAATTTCAGAGGCCCGAATTCCATTTTGTTTAATTAAACTTGCAACAATAAATTGCAACGAGGTATTGGGAATTTGAAATTCTGCAGTATTCAGTAGCATGATTTATTTTATATTTGTGATTTCAGCTCCCATTTTTTCATGAACACTCATCAATTGTTGATGACGAGATATTTGGTATCGCAATAAACGAGCTTCAGATTGCTTGATTGAGGCCAAATGTTCTTGGTGGGCACTTTCACGATGTACGGTAGCAGGTTGGTGATGGCTTAATCCGGGACTCAACATCCGCAGCAAAATACATATACTGTGAATCTTCCATTCCTGAAATTTTTCCAGTAGATTGAATATCTGTTTGTAAAATATGAGGATAACATTAATTGATTGTCACATCTAAAATATCGTTAACATAGTTTTATGTAACAATGTGCCCTGATATCATTGTCAGTAACACATTCAATTAGGACATCACAATCATAATAAATGTAATGTCTGATTTAAAATTGAGCATGACATTTTATGCCATTGAATCGTTAACTAGTGAGTTGGCCAAGCATCCGAACATGGAATATTTGTGTAATCTCATAAGTAATTCTGTTAATTTGACAAGTCAATAAATACATTTTTATGTGACCGCAACATCAGATGTCCAAATTTTTATTAGCTAGCTTTGCTGATGTCAGTCACATCTGCAACTGTCACATAGTCATATGAATGTTTACTTGTGGCATATAAATTGACACACAATAATGTTTAAAATTGATGGCCTCACCTACCATTAATGGTGATGCAGTTGCTGGAACCTATGTACCGACGGGGGATGCATGGGCCACTATGTAAAGTTCAGAAAAGACAGTTGTTAATAATGTAAAATATATTAACATAACATTATCTGCAGTCTGGATACATAAGAATATATAATTCATTATAATCTTTTTAATATGGGAGTGTTTAACTTTGATCAGCAGCATCTGTATATGCTACATATCAATAATGTTTTACATTGACACATGACATCATGAAAAATACAATATGAATACTACTACATACTATGTGAACGCAGGTATGTATAAAGGGGTGTGTAATACAGTTCCTTCTGTGAGTCTGCATAAACAGTATGTACTAAGTATTCTTTTGTTCACATACACTATAAAATCATGTCATCATAACAGAATAAAAAACTTAAAATACTAATGATATTGTATTTTTACATTTTTAAAAATACATTTCATGTGAAAACGTTTACTCGTACAGTAAAAGTACTGACCTGGGGAAATGGTGATTGTATACGCCGATATCCCTATCACCAGACAAGCCTTCAACCATGACGGGTAAGAATCTTTCACTCAGCTGCTCCTCCAATAGAGTCAGCCTTAGATTGGGGGCTAGAGGTCCTACTCCACTGCCGGAAGCATGTAAACGTAAACTTTGCAATTTCGCCTTAAATTTCCGTTTTATATCATCCAATCGTTTTCTGCAGTTAACATGAGTTTGGACCTGATTTCCACAAGCAGACACAGTCTAATCTGTTCCCTAAAATCATTTTTGACATGTGCACTGGTCTTGCTTTTAGATATATAACAAAAAACTTTTATCATGTACATATCTTAACATCAAATATTTCTTTAAAAGAAATGTGTGTGCGCTTCTAAAAAAATTTAAACATGCTGTTTGCAAAAGAATATGTGTGGCACATGAAGTAAAAAAAAGGTAGATATATAAAAAGCAAATAATGAATATGAGAATATATCATATTTACATACAATTGTACAATTCCTCTATTCGTATACTGTTTTTAAACACTCAATGATATCATGTATATATCGAAACTATGAAATTTGTAAATGTCTGTTCAATGTGAATGAATAAATGTTAGATTTATGGCTATATAAATTTTAGCAGTTATCGCAAAGGAATGGCTTACCTACTAAGGGCCTCATGCACTAAGCGCCGAAAAGGCTTTTATCGCCATTTTCTCGCCAAAAAAGCCATTCCGATTCAGTAAGCGACGATAAGTGGCCAAAATCTGCAATTTTTGTTCCGATAAAAAATTGTCGGCAGCCGGGTCCTGATAAGCCACATATTGGCACTTTTTGAACTCGGCTGAATTCAGGTAGCCCCGATCAGCTTTTCGCTGCTGATCGGCACTCCCGAATTGAGAATTTAACGCCAATCCGTCCCGCCAACTAAAGTTGGCGGGTTGGTGGTGGAGAAGCATCGGCAAGGTAGACACTTAGAAAAAATCAGGCCTTTTTCCTGGCTAGGATTGATGCCGGGGGTCTCCGGAACTGATACCCATTAATACGAGCACCGGAGCCCCCCAGCATGCATCCGAGGCAGGAAAAATGAATGTAAAGCCCACTTCATTACCTTAGTGGCTAACGGCTAAGGCAATGAAGGGGTTAACCAGCCGTGCCAGGTTTATTGTGGGTAGCGGGGGTGGGGGAAGGGGGTATTTGGCCCTTGCTGCTTGTTTAGGGCTTCCGGGGGGGTTGCGGGTGCACTTAACCCCTTCACGACCGTAGCAGTTAATACCGCTACGGTCATGAAAGGGTTAAGCCCTCCCGTTACCCCCCCGCAAGCCCTAAACAACCACCGATGGGGCCAAATACACCCTTCACCCACCCCCGCTACCCACAATAAAAAAAATACACACACAACAGCCCCACACTAAATAAATAAATATATATATATATATATATAAACTAGCTGATATACCCGGAGTTGCCCGGCATTGAATTTTCCCACTCCACCCTCTCTCCGCTCCCCCTCCCTCTCTTTTTTTCTTCACTCCCCCTCTCTCTCTCCCCCCATTGGCCTCTCTCCCCCCCTTCCCCTTTCTCCCCCGTTAACAGCAATCGGGGCCCCCCTGCACATGAATGTGGCCCCCGTGTAAATAGCTGGGTTCCCCCCCCCCCCCGTTCACAGCTCCGGCCCTTCCCCCCTTCACACCTCCGTTCCCCCCCCTCTCACATGTCCAATTCCCCCCCCTTCAGAGCTCAGTGGGTGGGTGAGTGACTAGGTGGGTTGACTGAGGGACTGAGTGAGTGGGTGGGTGACTGGGTGGGTGGGTGACTGAGTGACTGGGTGGGTTACTGAGTGACTGGGTGGGTGACTGAGTGACTGGGTGGGTGGGGGACTGGGTGGGTGGGTGACTGGGTGGGTGGGGGACTGGGTGGGTGGGTGGGTGAATGACTGGGTTTGGTGAGTGACTGGGTAGGTGAGTGACTGACTGGGTGGGTGAGTGACTGACTGTGTGGGTGGGTGAGTGACTGTCTTTAGTGACTGACTGGGTGACTGGGTGGGTGGGTGGGTGAGTGACTGGGTGGGTGGGTGAGTGACTGGGTGGGTGAGTGACTGGGTGGGTGGGTGAGTGACTATGTGGGTGGGTGAGTGACTGGGTGGATGGGTGGGTGAGTGACTGGGTGGTTGGGTGGGTGAGTGACTTGAGTGACTTGAGTGACTGGGTGGGTGGGTGAGTGACGAGAGTGACTTTGAGTAACTTGAGTGACTGGGTGGGTAGGTGGGTGAGTGACTTGAGTGACTGGGTGAGTGGGTTGGTGGGTGACTTGAGTGACTGGGTGGGTGGGTGAGTGACTTAAGTGACTGGGTGGGTGGGTGAGTGACTTGAGTGACTGGGTGGGTGGGTGAGTGACTGACTGACTGGGTTGGGTGGGTGGGTGACTGGGTGGGTGAGTGACTGGATGGGTGGGTGAGTGACTGGGTGGGTGGGTGACTGGGTGGGTGGGTGTGTGAGTGACTGGGGGTTGAGTGACCTTTGAGTGACTTGACTGACTGGGTGGGTGGGTGACTGAGTGACTGGGTGGGTGGGTGACTGAGTGACTTGACTGAGTGAGTGACTGAGTGAGTGACTGGGTGAGTGACTGGGTGAGTGACTTGAGTGACTGGGTGGATGGGTGAGTGACTGGGTGGGTGAGAGGGTGAGTGGGTGAGTGAGTGGGTGAGTGGGTGCGTGGGTGGTTGAGTAGGTGCGTGGGTGAGTGGGTGCGTGGGTGGGTGAGTAGGTGCGTGGGTGAGTGGGTGGGTGCGTGGGTGAGTGGGTGGGTGAGTGGGTGGGTGAGTGGGTGGGTGAGTTGGGTGAGTGGGTGGGTGGGTGAGTGGGTGGGTGAGTGGGTGGGTGAGTGGGTGGGTGGGTGAGTGGGTGGGTGTGTTATATTTCCCCCCCTGCATCTCTTCTCTCCCCCCCCTGCATGCCTCCCCCCCTTCATGCTATCCCCGGAGGCAGCAGGTATGAGGCGCGGTGAGGCAGCCGTGGCAGCCGCAGCTGTAGGGAGGGCGAAGGACAGCAGCGCGGGGCCTGTGAGGCGTGGTGAGGCAGTGGCAGCCGCAGCTGTAGGGAGGGGGAAGGACAGCAGCGTGGGGCCTGTGAGGCACGGTGAGGCAGTGGCAGCCGCAGCTGTAGGGAGGGGGAAGGACAGCAGCATGGGGCCTGTGAGGCAGGGTGAGGCGGCCGTGGCAGCCGCAGCTGTTGGGAGGGGGTAGGACGGCGGCGTGGGGGCTGTGAGGCAGGTGTGGCAACCGCAGTACCCGTCCGCCTGCTCAATCACTCACCCGTCCGGCTGCTCCCACGTGCATGTGAGGCGGGTGGCAGCGTGTTGTGGCCGCTCCCCTGCTGTGTCCCGGGCGCTGGCACCGCTCCCACGCTGTGTCCCGGGCGCCAGTGTGTGAGCTTGGTGGGGGGTGGTGGTGTGTGTGTGTGTGTGTTGGACCTTTGGCCCGTCACTCCGCCTCAGGCCAATGAGAGGTGTGCAGGGGCGGGCGGGCCAAGGGACCAATCTCATTGGCCTGAGGGACACAGACTATGCAGACAAACATACAGTGCTTTCACAAATATATAGTAGATATATATATATATATATATATATATATATATATATATATATATATATATATATATATAAATAAATATATATATTACCCCAACAACCCCTATACCCACCTAACATACACATATATGCACATCAATGATACTATAGGCCTCGGGTGTTACCTGCAGGCCTGCAGTACCACCTAATCTTGACTATATGTAATGCCACATAGAGTGCAACTGGGCTTTTGTAGTCAAGATTAGGTGGTTGTGGGCGTTTGAGCTTGCTGGGTGTGTATGTTAATTTAATTTCTGACCGGAATCAGTTGTATGGAGGGTGTGGCACCTCCCCCAGAGCTCACGTCACCTCCCCATTTTTAATTGTGGATCTTCTCCTCTTTCTGCAGGTAATGAATCTATTATGGTTCTTCCCCCTCACACAGAGGTATAGGGAACTAATGCAGTGTAGTGTAGGACTTGAACTTATTATGGTTTACCTTGACGATTTGGTGTGCAAGCTTATGATGTTTTGGCCAAAATTTCTAACTAAAAAACCATATTTTAATATTAATAGCATTAGCATTATTATTTACACTGAAGCATCATTTCTTGTAATTATTACCATGTAGTTTTTGTCATTTGGATGTAGCACTGGGCACCCCCTGTGTTTGCTGTATTTGTGTGTCACAAAAGCCCAGTTGCACTTATGTGGCATTTCATATAGTATATATATATATATATATATATATATATATATATATATATATATATATATATATATGACAGAAAACAACACAAAAATATGTAGCACTCAGGTGGATATAAGTGATAATATTAAATGAAAAATATATAAATTATATTGTAACTAATAAAAATATTGAAATTGAAAAAAAATGCATTTAACTAAATATAACAACAAACCATAACGTGATAGTGATAAAGAATAAGTCCAGTATGAATGTTCCACTTTTAAACAAAAATCCAGGGTCCAGATCCAGATGAGGATCCAGGGAGCGTTTTTGCAGCTTCAGATAAAAGTAGTATAGCCAATCAATATGAATCTAAGAACAAAAAACAAACAGAAGTACAAGCTCCATAGCTCTTAACTGTTTAAACAATAAAGTACATTTATTTAAAAAATTGCAGCCCAAAGAAAATGCACTTACAGGATTTTAAAAAAGCAACCATACGTGGGAGAGAAATCTCTGTGTGTAGTCATCTGCGAGGGTGAGGGGGGTCCCAGGTAGGCAAGGTACATCTGCCCAGTTTGTAGCCACCACCAGCTGCTGTAACGAGTTGGCACCAAAAAACTGAGACAATCCGTGCCTCCATGTCCTCTGCTCCTGCATAGAATAGTTGCCAGCACTTGGAAATACAGCTAGCTGGATCGCAGGGACGCCCAGGACTCCGTGTACACACACCCAAGCGCGATGACATCACCAACCCTACGCGTTTCGTCGCACAAGGGCGACTTCGTCAGGGGATGTTTGATTGGTCAGTGACAGCCAATGAAATAGGCTGAATGATGTAAAGTTATTCTCATACATAATTCCTGATTCACCACAAAACGGAGGTTTACAAAGTTGAATAAACATTAATACATTTTAAAAATATCACAATAATTCATCAATATTTGTATTGTTCACACCATACACTAAGAATAATTTTTTTTAACTAAGAATAACCCAACTAATTAATTAAATTAATTTAATCACTTATAATACTAACAGTACCAGAAAAGTAACTTACTAATACCAATCTAACATTCATCAAATATGAAAAAATAAACCAATTAGATTGGAACCTTTATCTATAATTAATCTTAGCTATAGTATACTATTTTCTATCACATAACTCAAATAAATATAACATTAAATGTGTATATAACCATATATAAATCCTTATGTGTTGTGGCAACAACACAACACCAACAATAATATACATTAATCAATTAACATATTACACAATACAAAAATGAAATACATATAAGTAAACAAAAAATATATAATAAAAAAATTGATGATAATTAATAATTTTAAGTTTATTATTAATCAAAATGAGGATAATTTAATAAATAAAAAATGTACTTATGCTAAAAAATAATAAGATTAATAGAACTGGATTGACTATAAACTTGAAAATTAAGCACCTACTTTGAATATAGATAAAAAATATACTACAGAAAAAACCCTCCAAAAACACAGAGCCTATCCAATTAACACTTGAAAGTATTTTAGACATGGGGAGAGAGATCACTATAGTAACCTGAGCAGTTAGGCAGAGAACAGCAAAAAAGAGAACACTAAACCAGTGTGCTTGGGCGAGAGTGTATAGAGAGAAAAATCCTAAATGATTCTCGCATACAGAGTGACTTAAATCAATCCCCACCCAGTGTGGTACAACGAATACTCTCTATACCCATAATACTGAGTACCCTGTGATCTTTGGAATGCACTTCGGCAAAATGACGAGGAACACTGTGTGCCAAAAACCCCTTTATAATAGCACGTCTGTGCTCAAGGAATCTGACACAAGGTACCCTTTTCGTGCGACCCACATACTGTAGATTGCACGAACAAGATAGGATATACACTATGTAGGTTGAGAGACAATTGATTGGACTTTTTAATGTGGGAGAAGAGTGAGAGGTGACATGGAGGGGAAAAATAACATGGGAAGAGGGAGGGAAATAGAGGGGGCTCGCGAGGAGTGAAACGGGGGGCTCACTATACCACCGACACGGGGGGGGAGTGGTCGTAACTCTAGTTCCTGTAAAGCTTGAAACCATGGGTCAAGTGAAAAATTCTGTTTTAAATCATCCAGAACAGGGGAATGTTTTAAGAATGAACAGTTTTCGAACTGTAATTCTATTAATATAATGTATCTCCTGGAGTGTTCCTGTGGGCTCCAGTATGTAGAACGCACAACTAGACCTGTGCACGTCCACATACTGGAGCACATAGGAAACATAAGAAAATAAATTTTAAACCATAATGTTCCAAAATATTTTAAATTAAAACAGCTGCGGCCGCCTTTATCCTAATGCAGCCGGATCCGCGGCACTCTGCTAACCGCGGCCAGATGCGGTATATTTTCTTTTATCCGTAGCGCTTTCCAGTATATAAGCGCTATGATTTTTAGCGCTGTCCGCTATACTGCAATACCGTCTAAAAACACAGGTGGGCGTTCGCGAGCTGTTGTCTTAAAAGTCTAATAAGTCGAATGCACGTTTAATGCATTATGTCTGTGTGTGCGCTCGCAGTATTTGTAAAATGGAGGATTAACAGTATACAGTTTTACACAAATATAGCGTTGCGTCTTCTTCGAATATAAAATTATCACATTTCTATACAGTACTGTATGTACTGTATTATTTTGTAATCAGTACTTTTACTTTTACTTGTTTTCATACTCTTTTTATACAGTATTATGCGTGTACCATACAGTACTGTATGTCTCATTTGAACATTGTTGAAACGCATAGGCGTGTTACAGTTTCACATTTCAGCGCATACAGCGCTCTCCCTCTCGCCCCCCCACACACACAGCTAAAGTACTATTTCAACTTCTTATCTACAGTTCAGAACACCTCTCCCAGCCAGATGGCTTTCTGGCTTCAATCATCCTGAACCTGTCATCACATTCCTGAGTGTATAACGTACAGAGCCTGGTGTCAAATTTCAGCGCCTGCGTGTAATCATGTGGAAGTTGAAGTCTGGAAAAATATATATATTTTTTTTTTTTATGTTTCGTTTCCAGACATGTGTGCCTGCGCAAAAATTCTTGTTATTCTGATATTCTATCGGTACTTTAGATTTTGAATGTTACACTGGTCATTCACATGCTTTATGTCATTTTTATTGATTTGGGAGTCTGGGGATCAAAACATTATCTGACCTGTTGAAAATATGTCTTTGAACTACAGTACAGTACTGCTAATCCTTCATGCTGCTTTACCCCCCTCCCCCCCGCAGACACACACAAGGCTCAAGTATTTCAACTTGTTATTGACACCTCTCGAAAACCATTCATTTTCAAAAGCTTGGCTTTATGCTTTAAATCGTCCCGAGCCAAGCGTCACATCTCTGCGCCTGCGTGTAATCCTCTTTGGGAAGGGACCTAGTTGATGATTAATGCGCATGCGTGTATAACTTCACAATCATGTGGAAGTTGAAGTCTGGAAAAAATTTTTTTAATTTTTTTATGTTTCGTTTCCAGACATGTGTGCCTGCATAAAAATTCTTGTTATTCTGATATTCTATCGGTACTGTAGATTTGTAATGTTGCATTGGTCATTCACATACTTTATGTAATTTTTATTGATTTGGGGGTCTGGGGATCAAAACATTATGATAACCTGTTGAAAATATGTATTTGAACTACAGTACAGTACTGCTAATCCTTCATGCAGCTTTACCCCCCCCCCCCCGCAGACACACACAAGGCTAAAGTATTTCAACTTCTTATCGACACCTCTCGAAAACCATTCATTGCCAAAAGCTTGGCTTTGTGATTTTAATTGTCCCGAGCCGAGTGTCACATCTCTGTGACTGCATGTAATCCTCTTTGGGAAGGGACCTAGTTAATGATTAATGCACATGAGTGTATAACTTCACAATCATTTTCAAATGCTTGGCTAATCCCTTATGCTAATCCATTATGATGACCCCCACCCAACCCTTTGGGGCTTTGTTTACGGTAACGCACGCACACTTGTGATAAACCCTTCTTGAATTGAATATGTTAATCTGATTATGTAACCAATGAATAAAAATGTTACCAATGAATAAAAATGTAAGCCTTCTTGAAGAATCCCCCCCACACACACACACATTCACAAAGAAAAAAAATGTGAATGTAATGAAATATTTATTTTATTTTATCAGGAATAAAAAATACAAATAATCATTTCCAGTGTTTATCTTCTTTGTACACGTACAGGAATGTACAGTAGTGTACTGTAGTTCTTCTGTCAGTTGAAATTTTAGGGCCGATGCATAATAATGGAAGAATTAAAAATATAAATAATCATGAATAATGCACATTTAATATAATAAAAACAGTAATACAAATGTTTAGTCTTTATCTTGTTCGTCATGGCCACATTGCATTCTGTAGTTCATTGAGAGAGGGTTTTTTTTGTGTAAATCATGACTGTAGATACACTATATACACTGTTCACACAATTTACACACGATACCCCCTCCCCCCACCTGTCCTTTTGTAGTGCAGCCAGCTTCTCTGAAAAGGAAAGAAAAAATGTGTGAAGTTAAGTGCATATAATTGCATTGTGTACTATAAAACTACTCCATATTGGACTACTGTATGCAGTTACTACTGTCAAACTACTGTATACTGGAACTACTGTACTGTAAAATACTTTGCAACAAGATTGGTAGTGCAGCCAGCTCTCTCTAAAAATTTAAAATTAGTGCAGTAAAGTGCATGTTGTATACTGTAAAACAATCTATGCCATACTTACCTGTATCATGCTGTACTTGGTGTGCCTGTACTTACTATACTACAGTACAGTACTATACTACCTTCCTGATGCTTGCCCATTACACTCTATCATAATGGGCAACACAGTCGCAATATGGTCGATATATTTATTACAGCGTTCCATGGTGAACACATCGTTCCAAAAACTCATTATGCCATTCACCAACTCATCTTTTTTGAGGGTTTCACCACTTTTCGGATATGGTACTTCAGCTGATGCCAGACCATTTCGATAGGATTGAAGTCTGGCGATCTATAATTGGTGGGGAAAAAAAGGAGAATTAGTTAAAGAGATTCACAGTAAACAGTGTGAAAAAACGAGACACGGTTACCGTACTTACTCCACTGGCGTCTTCACCCAGTTGATACCGCAGGCAAGAATATGCGCAGTTGACGCTGTGTGCTTCGGATCGTTGTCCTGGTAGAAACGGTGACCATCTGGGAATTCACGTGTGATGTATTCCACAATCTCAGGCACTATTTGCTCTATGAAAAACGCTTTATTCATGATTCCTTTAACAAGAAAAGAAAAGTGCTCAAAATAATGCACACTACAGTAGTACAGTATAGTGCTTAAGGCTACAGCATGTGACTTTGTGCATTATTATACTGTACCATCATAGATGACGATGCATCCTGGTCCACGCCTAGAGATGGCACCCCACACATCCATCTTCACTGGGTGTTTTGGACGCGGCTTCATAGATATGTGTCCTTTTTTGTGGAATGCAAAGGTGGCAAATCTCTCCAGAGACACAGTAGACTCGACAGTGAAGATGCAATCCTAAAAAGTTTCGCCACTGTCGATCCATGCCTGTACCTGGACCACTCTCTTTATCTTGTTGACGTCCCTTATCATAGGGTACGCTCTGTAATGACAAGTAATAATTTTATAGGTACAGTACAGTTTATTAAACCACACTTTTCCATATTTCCATCCAATTCTGCATCTCATCTTCTTAATGCTAGTCTCTGATACGGTTAGATTGTGATTTTTCTGCAGAGTGTCTTTGACCCTTAAGGCACTCTTCTCATCATTCTCTTCACTTATTCTGTCAACCAGAACAGTTGTCTCCCTACAGTTTAAAAACAACAATACGTTACAGTAGGCCAAAAGTACAGGTACATTTATGCTCAGGCCTACAGTATGGCCAAATATACAGTAGATATTACTTTAATAGAATAGTTATACTGTATAAATATACAGCGATAACAATAAAAATAGATAGATACTGTATAGAATAGAGTTATATAAATATACAGCTGTAACAATAAAAATAGAAAGATACTGTATAGAATAGAGTTATATAAATATACAGCGATTACAATAAAAATAGATAGATACTGTATAGAATAGATTTATATAAATATACAGAGATAACAATAAAAATAGAAAGATACTGTATAGAATAGAGTTATATAAATATATAGCAATAACAATAAAAATAGATAGATACTGTATAGAATAGAGTTACATAAATATACAGCGATAACAATAATAATAGATAGATACAGTACAGTACTTACGCGGTAGTTACCGTTGGTGTCCTCTTTACTTTTTTGGTCTTACCGTAGGCATGATAGCTCACGGCTGCTGCTGGCACAACGAGGCCAGAAGTACTTAGCCAGCGTTGAATATCAGCAATTCTTTGTCCTCTCGTGTACATCTCCTTTATTCTCATGCTGAGATCCTTAGAAATCTTTTTTACAGGCATCGCTGCGTGTAGAAAGAAATACAAGCACAAGAATGTATATTCGATGTTTAGTCAATGTGTATTCAATGTGCAGTGAATCCACAAAATGGATGGTGTATTTATACTTTAATGAGTCACATTAGAATTTGCCCACTTTTAACACCTGCACCTCGTCGCCATGCATAAAAGGTGACACACATTGCATAGCCTCCCACTCGATGATCTGTATCTGAATTTGCCCTTGTCCAGATATTGCATTGTACCATCTGCTTCCATGGATCAACCCCGATTCTACGGATGCAGGAACCCACTCACCTCTGCCGTGCCTGTCATGCAGAAAAAGAGAAAGGCGGCTGCCATTTCCAAGCCAAGGCCAAAGCGAAAGGCTAAGGCTAATAAAGAAAACCTTCTGACGACTCCAAATGCTACAGGTAAGGCTTTAAAGAAGCCTTATTATGTCAAGAAGAAATTCGGTGATGTACACTCAAAGCAAAACAAATGGTCACCTTCTGCATCAACCCTCGCCTCCCCTGCCACTTCTCTCCCGGAAACCCAGAGGACACCTTCTCCATCACTCCTCGCCGCCGCTGCCGCTTCTCTCCAGGAAACCTAAAGGACACCTTCTCCATCACTCCTCGACGACTCTGTTGCTTCTCTCCCGGAAATCCACAGGGCACCTTCTCCATCACTCTTCGACGACTCTGTCGCTTCTCTCCCGGAAATCCACAGGACACCTCCTCCATCACTCCTCGACGATGCTGCCGCTTACAGTAGAGGCAGCGATTATTCTAACAAAAACCAGTGGCAATACCCCAAAAGACCCAGGTACACCCAGGTACATTCTGAATACATTTCCTTAAACTAGCCCCAGCATTTTTGCATTGATTAATGGCCTATCAGATTAACAGCGGGGTTTCCTGGCAGTCCCATTCAAACTGAATTGGAATGCCAGGGATCCCTGCTGTGTTAATCCTATGGGTCGTTAGTCAATGCAGAAATGCCTTAAACGTGCCTCAAACTAGCCCAGAACATACCCAGCATATACCCTGAATGTAACCCGGCTAGTTTAAGGCAAATGTTAGAATAAGCGTTGCCTCTACTGTATCTCCATGGAACCCCCATCTCATCCTCTTATGCACCCATCCACCCAGATGTCCACAGCCCCCATGCACAAGATCCAGCTCGTTAGACCGCATGCTGAATGGGTTAAGTGTCGATATCCCTGGGAACTCTATGCTGGGATAGATAGATCTTCTTTTAGAGACCATGCTAAATATGGATCAACAGATGGTGAAGATGGGTCAACGGATGGAGAAGATGGATCAACGGATGGAGAAGATAGAGACTGACATAGCGGGGATACATAATTTGCTCGGAGTTCATTCCCCTGTATCTCGGACGCTGGAGCAGGAGGGTGGCATGGATGGGATAAATGGGACCTTCAACCTTCCATCGTCAAGCACACCCCCTCCATCAGAAGAATATGTGTTCATGTATGCCGTTGACGAGGATGTCATGACAACCCCGTCAAGACCACGCCAGTAGGCAACACTGACAAGGAGACCAAGACAGGAGGAAAGCATCCTCCCAGACAACCTACCCTCGCCCGCCGCCACAAGCACACCCGCTCCCAGAATCCAACCCACATACGCTTGCATTGAGACGGTGCCCAACGTCATCCTGCGCAAGCTGCCCCAGCCACTCAGGGAGAAGTATAGGTTTGCAAGTGCTCGTATACCCCAGAGGCATGCCTTGTTAATTTTCAAGCACCACGTGCCATACTCGTTGTACTTAGGGTGGGCCCACAATGTGAACTACGAAGGGAATCGTGAGAACAAGACTCTTCCTGAAAATTTGAGATAGACTATTGTGGAGGAATTGCGGCGCTATTTTTCAATTACCAATCCTTTAATGAAAATCGTGCGAGAATCCATTTTGCGGCATACAAGGCATTGGCCCTGAAAGGACAATCTGCTGGGGATTGAATTCGCTTCGTGATTGCTCGTCTGTTAAAATGTTGATTCATTTCTGACTTGTTCATTGTTTAAAATTGTATTCTAATATGTTTTTTTAAATATACCTGTATGTTTTTAATTACAGTACACCATTAATGTTTTTTTACTTACAGTACTCCACCAATAAAAATAATGTTGATTGTTGTAGATTGTATTCATACTGTCAATGTTTTTACTGTATTGGACACCATTAATGTATTTGTACTTACTGCACCCACCAATAAAATAAATTGCTGCTTTTTTAAAATATACCTGTTGTTTTTAATTACAGTACACCATTAATGATTTTTTAATTACTGCGCTTACAGTACATCAAAACAGTATTAAAACGCATTATCCGTATTTGTATTATTATTATAGTAGAACACACCTACTGTTCTGTAATACATTTACAAAATAAATGCATATTTTATTTTTGGGTTTATTATACAGTACAGTATGTAAAAAAGTATGTAATAAAGCTCAGTTATTCTATCCTAATCAATAAAAATGGCACTAATTCAGATTCATCAGTGTGCAAGCATCGTTACAAAAAGCGATATTATCCATCGAAATCTCTCCATTTGCCGTTCTCAGCCTGATGACAAAGTTTCCTCAGTCAGTCCCAACAATTATTTTCTCGGGGGGCATCTCTTGTTCACATACACGCCTAGATGTGATGAGACGCATACAGTATGCGTTTCAACAAGGTTCCAATGCGCATGCGCCTAGCTGTCCACCAAGCTACTGTAGAAGCTGCTCAGCCAATGATATTGCTGGACTAAAGTTTGGCGAATTGTGACTAAAAGAACTACTGTAAATAGCCATAAACAACATGAACTAGGAGAAGGCTGCATCATAGAGGCCAATGCAGTGGAGAGTGTTCAGAAGAAGGGGGTGATTAACAGTGTTGAGGGCAGCAGAGAGACTCTTACAGGAGAATTAGCCAAGAGAAATGATCCTTAGAGTGAGTTGCTCATTGATAACTTTTGTTAGTGCTGTCAGAGTGGAATGTGAACATTGAAAAATATATTGCAAAAATTTAAGCTTGGAGACAAAGGGGAAAAAGGAGATAGGACGGTAGTTAGCGAGGGACGCTGGGTCAAGAGAAGGTTTCTTTAGAATGGGCGTGATTAGTGCATGTTTGAAAGAAGATGGGAATTTGGCAGAGGGCTGAGAGAGGTTAAAAGGTTAGTTAGTATGAGGCTTAGTGTGCCAGAGAAGGAGTGGAGGAGATATGAGGGAATAGGATCAAGGTGGCAGGTTGTAGGACGAGCTGATGAGAGGACTGTGGAGAACTCATCTTCAGTCACAGTCACATATCTTCTTCAGCTCTTCCATAGGTTTGGAGCTACTGTATAACATTCACTTTGGGTGTGTGCTGATACAATGAAAGCACATATAATTATTATGCAGAGATGTATGATTGCAAGAGATGGTAAGAATTATGTATAGCTAATGACGCTAATATAAGACCTCATTATCATACTTTAAGATCCGCTGCAAATGATTTTGTATTGCCAAATTGTAAATCAGCTCCTAATTACAGAAATTAGCAATTAACAGCACTAACGTTTTAACACAAACATTATTTTTGTAGTTATGTCTAAACTCTAGAACTGGTTCTTTATTTTTATTATGTCTGAAAACATTTAATAAAATGTTGGCTAGCCCAGTATTGCTAGTTGACATTAAATAATGAATGCCCCAATAGTTGAATCACAATGTTTAGAGTGCAACTATTTTTCATCACTGTTCACAACTGTAAGCTTTTAACAATTGCAGTACAATATATTACTTTTAATCGTTTCCTGGAATGATCATGATGCAATGTAGTACTTCTGTAAAGAAAATACATTTGGTAGCTTCAATACACTGATATCAAGGGACATGACTGCATGCAAATAGTACACCCCCCAAAATAAGGAGGGCTGCAGATCATATAAAATATAAATCAAAACAACTAATTGGGTTGAATTTGAATGTAAGGTTTTCCTGGGGAATTGAAAGCTGTAGTAGAATTCCAATATAATTGCATATATAAAGTTTTTTGTATTAAAAGGACATACTTCTAGTTGTGGTACTTGGGAAATCACACACCACATGGTCACAGAAAAGCTGCCAAAACATGTGAAAGCAATGTAACAGAAGGCTGTCTCATCAACAGTGTAACTACAATGATCTGTGCCAAGACAGATTTGGTAACTCACCAAATTAAATCCATAAAAAGTAGACCTGGCAGCTACCACAATTGCCAGCTGTTGACTTTTTGCAGCAATGACCTTACTGGGAACAAGAAAAAAAAATATTGACAAATTGTTTTGATGATGATAAACCATTTTAGTTTTGCAAAATGTTGATCTTTATTTAAAAGCAGATGTACACTTGGAATTTATTTGCTGTCGTAAACTAGAAAATTCAGTAATTCAAGAACAATACAATTGCTTTAGATTTTGTCAAGAAGTTCCAAATTCCTTGAGCATAATATTTGCAGATGTTTACAGAGTATCTAACTACCGATACAAAATTAGGTATCACCAGATATAACAGCAAAACATACTTATACATATACAGTATGTTCATACATATATATTCAGTCTTGCTCACTGTTTAATATATATATATATATATATATATATATATTTCAAACTGCTATTCACAGCTAAAATGACTTTGGGCCTATACACTAAGCGTTCTTAAAAAAAAATCGCTGTGCCATTTACATTTTTTTGAGCCTTGCTATAACGGTACTCAGAAAGCCTCGATTGCCTGTGATAGCAAAATTCCCAAAATGGGTGAGTAGCCAGCGGCGTAATGATCTCCTCTCTGAAAATGCCTTAGGCTAGGTCCCACTGCTGATATTGGCGCGCGCGCCACTCACCAGTCCTTCTCCTCCTTTCTACCTGGCCACGCTGTCTCCTTGCTTGTTGTCCCACTTTGCGCTGTGGCGCGTCAGCCAGCAGGGGATACAACAAGATTGTGTTCCCATGCGGAAACGCGTCACATGGTGCGCTGTGAGCCAATCAAGAGGGGAGATTGCCGGCAGCCTGGCATGAGCAGGGGATTAAAGAGTACTGACTTGTGAATTAGTGTATGTACAGATGCAGCGGCCATTATTCGAACATTTCACACGTTGTGTACCTCGGAATAACCATGTCATGGCGTATGCAGAAAATGGTATTTTAGTGTTCTGGTTTTTAAACACCTGCAAATTGACACAGTAGCACAGTACTGTACACATTTCAATTCATTCATTTCTGCCACGGACATGCAAAGAATTGCACCCAAAGAAATCATAATCCATGAAATTCAAACAAATCAACTGCGGTAAACACAGGCACGAATGCCACGTTGAATACAGCAAAACACACGAAAACGGCTCAGTGAAATGTTCGAATAATGGCCGCTGCATCTGTACAAGTGATTGAATGTATATATGCATGAGTGCAAGCCCATGGTTTGTTGTTTTACCCCTCTAGTCAGTCTCTACAACCCGTTTCTCATTATGATACCTAACAGTTATTACTCATTGAATAAATAATGCCCATACTTTTGCCGAATTTTCAGCCAAATACATGACATTTGGTGGTTTGTCCGGCAAGTTTACTCTGGTTTTGTGATTGCCACAGGGCTGCCCACACTGGATTAACTAAGGACATGGTGTATTGTATAATGTATTGACAGTTTGATCCCTAAGGATCAAATAGAGACCCTACAAAATTGCACTCTATGATATGTACTCTATGATATGCACTCTATACAGTACTTACATATCATAGAGTGAAATTTTGTAGGGTCTCTATTTGATCCTTAGGGATCAAACTGTCAATACATTATATATTAACCTTATGCAAAATCACTGAATACAATACCAAATAATAGGAGAGCACAAGAAAAACGTACTTCTATTTTGCCTTATGCATAAACCTGAAGCCATCGTTCTCACAGAAACATGGCTAACCCCTAAAACCCTCGATGCAAATATCGCCATTCAGGGATACTCCATTTCTAGGAAAGATAGGTCAAAGAGAGGAGGAGGGCTGTTATTTTATATTGCAGACACCTTACAATTTGCACTGTTAAATTGCCCCCAAGCCAACCCTCTATTGAAATCCTAGTTGACAAAATCTGCCTCCCCTTTTCTAAGCCCGTCTTGGTTGCTGGCATATTTCACCCCCCTAAAGCCCCTCTACAGTCCCTGACTGATATCACCCAGTTTTTGGCTCCATTTCCTCTCTGAATGAGAAGAGTCAGCTGCTAGTTCTTGGGGATTTCAACTACAATTGGCTCAACCCTAAAAATCACAAAATCCAGATAGAACCCAAGTCACTTAACCTATCGCAACTCATTTCCCAACCCACATGGTCAAGCCTGAAATCGCACAATCATTCCTTGGTAGACTGGATTCTCTCCTCCAATCCCAGCAGAATCCAATCCTCTGGCATCCTTCCTGACATTTTCAGTGACCATGCAATAGCGTACTGTGTAAGGAAAAATAAATCACCCCAAACAAGCCCTAAAGTTCTCCTCACTAGAACATTTAGAAACTTTAACACACAACAGTTTCTGGCTGACCTTACCAACTGCCCTTGGTACAGAATCGACTTAATTCCTGACCCTGATAGTGAGCTCAACTATTTCCAATCCAAGTTCTTAAAACTCTGTGATACCCATGCTGCACTACGCAGAATACGGCTACGGGAGGGGGTCACCTTCCAAAGGTTACAACTGACCTTGCAGCACTCTACCATTTCAGGAAAAAGATACAAACTAACTGGCACCAGCAAGGATGTTAATCACTCCAGATGCAGGCCATATCCCTTAGACCTGAAAAACTGCCATAGGTCATGGAAAAATGTGTTCACTCCCAATTAAGCGATTACTATACAAGACAAATTTCCTTAGCCAATTCTAATCTGGCTTTCGCCCCAAACACAACATGGTAACTACTCTCCTAAAAGTTTGCAATGAGAGCCAGTGTGGAATGGAACTGGGACAACTCACTGGCACAATAATCCTTGATTTTGCAAAGGCTTTTGATACTGATGATCATGTTATCCTGCTTAACAAACTCCAGTGCTCTGGAATAGGGAAGCATGCTTTATACTGGTTTCATTCCTACCTATCAGGTAGATCCCAACGTGTCTACTGTATCCATCTCCAACCCCTTGGATAACACTTGTGGTGTCCCGCAAGGCTCTTTTCTGGGGCTCCTACTGTTCTCAGTGTTCATTAATGATCTTCCTACAGCTTGTAAGGGAGCTTCAATACACATGTATGCAGATGACACAATCTTATATGCACACAGCCCAAGCCTCTCCGACCTTGAACACATACTTCAATCTGACTTTTCGAGACTTGAAAATTGGTTTTCCCAAAACATACAGAACCCCTGTAAGCTCATATTGAACCCCCAAAATAACCACAACATATATAATTATTATACGTGTCAAGAAGCACTCCTGTTTATTTGTGTCAATGGATGTAGCACTGGGCTCTCTCTGTGTTTCATGTTTTGTCTCTGATTTTAAATATAAATTTCCCAAAACAAACTGTTTTTAAACACTGACAAGACTGTAACAATGGTATTTGGGCAAAGGCTACATTTTTAAAGCTTCCAATGATTGAGCTCATATATTGGACATAGTTTACGGCTCAGCACCCCAAAACCCACCATAGCAAACTTGATACTCTCTACAATTCAATATGCCGTATTGCCTCCAATGCAACTACAACACACAACCCTGCAAAATGCTCAAAAACTATATTGGTCATCACTTGAGTGTAGGCGCAAAGTTCATCCTTCCTGTCTTGCCTTCAAATACTTTCTGGGCAAGCTACCCGTCTATCTGAACAAGCTCCTCACTCCTTCTGTACCACATGCAGCACGTATCATCTGAGATCTGACTCCAAAAGACTGTTCATGGTTCCAGGGTTCAGCAAATTATCCGGCCGCTCCTCCTTCTCTTACCGTGCACTCCAAACCTGGTACAATCTACTGGAGACTCCCACAGCCACGACCAGTCTAAGTTCTTTCAAAACTATAGCTATCTCACATTTTAATCTGGTCTGTAACTGTTACATATGCCTATAATATATATTATCTCTAACTGTGCATGCTACGTCTTGTATATAATGTATACCCTGTTCATTATGTAACTGTATTTGTAACCATGTATTGTTTGTCATCTTAACTCTATGTACAGGACATACTTGAAAACGAGAGGTAACTCTTAATGTATTACTTCCTGGTAAAACATTTTATAAATAAATGAATTAATTAATTAGCGTCTATGGCTGCTGTATCCTCTCCCAGAATGGACATATCCTGGTAGCTTTTTGGAACTCCGAAAATAGCTGAGCTACAGAACTGTGGTGAGAAAGGAACCATCTTTCTGATTACAAGAAAGAGGATTTAGGACATATGATTTGAAGCTACGTATGTCAGCCTCACTAGAACTATTTTGGTGCTTCCCTAATCTACATCTAAAGTAGGAATATGAAATAAACCCTAGAGCACTCTCCATTATTCCGCAATTATTAAGCAGAACGCTGACATCCAGAGGCACATTACACCACGGAACACCCCTACATACTGGTTTCATGGCGGTGACTACAATAACACACACTCCCAGCTAGCTCAAACTCCTACACCCACCACATCATGAATATATATTTATGTCAAAAAAGAGTGCTACTGAGCGTGGCAAATGTACAGTATACAACACAAGATCGTGATCGTGGGAACCAATTCCACACGCATATTGGCTGAAATACCTTGTGACACAGTGGCCATCTTGGATTTACTGACGTCATGTTAAAGGTAAATGAAGCACAGCCATTCTGATTGGCTGGCATCATTCCCTTTAAGTGACGTCACAGCAAAAAAAAAAATTAAGTCTGCACATGGTTCTAATAGCCAATCAGGTGGCTGTTAACCATTGTGAGGGTAAATGTGACGTCACAAGCCATATTTAAGGCCGTGACGCCTCATTTGAGCCCAAGAAGCCGACGAGACAGCATCGGCTGGGATTTAACATGGGGTTTTATGGATTGACAGATGAAGAAAGAACATAAAGAACAACAAGAAATGGTTACAGATGAAGATAGAAGACGGTGAGGAAAGAAAGAAAAAAGAAGATTGGGGTACCTGAGCCGGATCCTGATGGATGATGGCATCGGATGCTGTTGGAGGCCTTCAAGGTACGTGAGCTTCCTGTTACCCCGGGAGTCGGAGGGCCACCGTTTCTAATGGTAAGTAAGATATTCTATGTTTGTAAATGTCTCTTTTTACAGGTCTATTTTTTGGGTTGTGTTTTTGTTTTTTTGGGGAGGCACATTGACTGATAATATATTAATCTGTACCTCTTTTGGGTACAGATTAATACATTATTATGCCAATATTTGGGGGGCATTTCTCGTTTGATATTGATGTGGATGTGATTGTTTGTTATGGTTAATGTATTAAAAGGTTTGCGATTGGTGTTTGCTTGTACTTAAAGTTATATTATGTTAGCTAATGTGTTTTATGGATACTTCAGAGATAGTTTTAATGCATTTATTTGTCTTTTAATGGTTACATTAATTAATGTAGGATTAATTCATTGTTTACATTGGTTAGTGTTACTATTCATTTTGAGTTGCTTTAGGGATTAATTGGTTTGATTGGGTAATGGTTTAATTAATTCATTGTTGATGTTGTAATTGCTTCTATTGATTGGATTAGCTGGCTACTGATTTTATTTAGTGAAGTGTGTTTTTTGGGAGTATAGTTAGGTTTTATTACTGTGTGTCTTGTGTATTATTGTATTTTTTATTAGGGTGCTCATTGAGTGCTATAGAGGCTTATCATGCCCATATTATTATTATATGGGTATGATGTACCACTATACTACTCAATGGGTATAGGGTGGGTATAGTCAGTCTGGGGTGGGTGCTTAGGCCTCACGGGTGAGTGAAGGGGGTTTTAGCCCTAAGGATGGGTGTTTAGACCTTGCGGGGGGGTAGCGGTTGGGTTAACCCCTTTATTACCTTAGCGGTATTAACCGCTAAGGTAATGAAGGGGTTAACTCCCCCCGCAACCCCCCCGCAATGCTTAAACAGCAACTAAGGGCCAAATTCCCCCTTCACCCACCCCCGATAGCCACAGTATTGCATTGTACTGTATGTTTAGAACAGTAAGCCTGGCACGGGTGTTTAACCCCTTCATTGCCTTAGCGGTTAGCCGCTAAGGTAATGAAGTTGCTGTACATTCATGTTTCCTGCCTCGGATGCATGCCGGGGGGGTCCGGAGCTGCTATTAATGGCTATCAGCTCCGGAGACCCCCGGCATCAATCTGAGGCAGGAAAGGTGCCTGATTTCTTCTAAGTCCCGACCCATCGCAGCTCATCGAGGCCATCTCCCCACCAATTGTCCAACAATTTTGTGGGGAATTGGATTTGGGGACAAAATCGTTTTTTAGGCCTGCGATGGGCTGCGATGGGCCGCGACACCCGACTCGCGGGTCTCTGAATAGCGGGAGTTTATCAACCCTCCAAAAATGGTCGATAAGGGCCTGATCGCTGCTCAGTCAGCGAATTTCACCGGAGAAATTTTTTTGCGTCGATACAGGCCGTTATCGAGCACTTATCGAGGCTATCTGAATACCAGTAGCCATTTTGGTCGATAAGTGCTCGATAAGGGCCTTATCGAGGCTTTCTGAATAAGGCCCTAAATCACTTGGGTTTACTGGAAGAAAAGAAGGCCAGAGGCGAAGCATTATTGGCCTGTAATGCGCTGTTCTGAGTGGATTATTACTTTTATAGGCTAAATGTAGGCTTTTTTCATAAATAATAGACACTTTTGTATAGTTATATAGATTTTTTTATTAAAATAAAATGGTAAATACATAAAGCACCTCTATATACGCTAAGGCTGCGGCCACAGTACCTGCGCTGCATGTGCGTCAGCAAGGCTGTCGGCATGTGCAGCCGATCCCCCTGGTCTGCAGGGAGCTGCAGACCAAAAGACAGGGAGGGGCGTGACGGGGGAGGGACGGGGGCGTGGCTGTGACGTCACCCGGCAGGTTCGCCCTCATTGGCTGAACCGCCGGGGAGGGTGGCTTAGTGCTCTGTCGCGATTCCTGATCACAATTCTCTTGCGAGCAGGAGTCACTGTCGGCAGAGCGCAGCGCCCCCCCTCGCAGCGGTCCCGGTCCCATTGTGCAGCGGCTATTGTCCCTGCAGCGTCCCCAACAGCGGGCGCTGCAGTAGCCAGCGGGGACCTGGCCTTACACTGCAGCTATCTATATCTACACACTGCCACCCCCTCTGTGTATACAGTACAGACACACACACAACACAGCACCTCAACACACACACACACTACACAAACACAAACTGCTGCTACACACAAACTCTGCTGCTGCTACCACACACACACACACACACAGCAGCTCTACACATACACACACACACACACACAACACAGCACCTCTACACACAGGCACACACAACAGCTCAACACACAACACAGTAGCTCTATACACACACAAACTGCTGCTACACACACATGCTACACGGACACACACACAGCAGCAGCTCTACAAACACACACAACACAACACCTCTATACACACAACAGCAGCTCTACACACACACAAACTACTACTACACACAAATTCTGCTGCTGCTACACACACATGCTACACTCATAAACACTGCTGCTGACACTGACACACACACTGGAGCTCTATTCGCACGCACACACACACACAGCACCTCTAAACACACACACAGCAGCTCAACACACAACACAGCAGCTCTAACCACACAAACTGCTGCTACACACACAAACTGCTGCTACACACACATGCTACACCCATAACCACTGCTGCTGACACGGACACGGACACACAAAACACAGCCCCTCTACACACACAACAGCAGCTCTACACACAACACATCTGCTCTACATACACACAAACTGCTGCTACACACACATGCTACTGTACACCCATAAACACTGCTGCTGATACTGACACTGACACCCACACAGGAGCGCTATATACACACTGGAGCTCTATACACACACACACACACACACACACACACACACACACACACACACACACACACACACACACACACACACACACACACACACACACAGCACCTCTAAACACACACACAGCAGCTCAACACACAACACAGCAGCTCTAACCACACAAACTGCTGTTACACACACAAACTGCTGCTACACACAAACTCTGCTGCAGCTGCTACACACACATGCTACACCCATAAACACTGCTGCTGAAACTGACACTGACACCCACACAGGAGCGCTATATACACACACACACACACACACACACACACACACACACACACACACACACACTGGAGCTCTATACACACACACACACACACACACACAACACAGCAGCTCTACACACAAACTCTGCTGCTACACACATATACAACACAACAGCACAGCACAGCGCACACATTGCTGCTGTTGCTGCTACACCCATAAACAATGCTACTGACACACACACACTGCAGTCACAAACAAACTGCAGACAGCCACTTACTACTTTGCAGACTCTCCCTCTCTCAACCACCTAACCCCCCCCCCAATTCAACTCAATCTGCTCAGTCAATCTCAGTCAGCTAGGGGGGAGGGGGGAGTCAACCCATGCCTGATACTTCCTTACCAATCCCCTGCCCTGTCTCAGAGCTGTTCTGAAAGTTGATTGGCTGGAAATAAAAACAATGAAAATTAACACATTTCAATAATGCTCGGAATTTTACTGCTTTAGCTAAAGCAGTAAAATTCAGGGCATTATTGAAAACCCTGCTCTCTGATTGGTTAAAATTTCGGGTATTATCCAATCAGTAATGCCCGGAAATTTAGCTGCTTGTAAAGTGTTGATTTCAATGTGATTATTTTAAGCCAATCAGCTTTCAGAAGAGCTGAGACAGGGCAGGGGATTGGCATAAAAGTAGGAACAGCTCTGAGACAGGGCAGGGGATTGGTTAAGAAGTACCAGCCACGGGTTGACTCCTCTCCCTTGCTCCGTGAACTGAGCAGATTCAGTTGAATTGGTGGGGTGGGGGAGAGAGTCTGCAAAGCAAGTGAGTGTCTGTCTGCAGTTTGTTTCTGGCTGTAGTTTCTGTGTGTGTGTGTGTGTGTGTGTGTGTGTGTGTGTCTCTGTCTGTGTGTGTCAGTGTCTGTGTCTGTGTGTCAGTGTCAGTGTCAGTGTCAGTAGCAGCGTTTATGAGTGTAGCAGAAGCTGTGTGTGTGCTGTTGTGTTGTATTTGTGTGTAGCAGCAGTTTGTGTTTGTAGAGGTTCTGTGTTGTGGATCTGTGTTGTGTGTAGAGGTGCTGTGTTGTGTGTGTAGAGCTCCAGTGTGTGTGTGTGTGGCTGTGTGTGAGGAGGTGTAGCAGCAGTTTGAGTGTGTGTAGATCTGCTGTGTTGTGTGTTGAGCTGCTGTGTTGTGTGTTTTGTGTGTGTTGTGTTTGTGTTGTGTATGTGTGTGTACACAGAGGGGGTGGCAGTGTGTGGATATAGATATCTGCAGTGTAAGAGTATATAGAGGTGGATTCATGTATTTACCATTTTATTTAATAAAAAAAATCTATATAACTATACAAAAGTGTCTATTATTTCTGAAAAAAGTCTACATTTAGCTTATAATAGTAATAATCCCCTCAGAACAGGGCATTACTGGCCAATAATGCCCTGGCTGGGTTAAAGTCCCTCGGCTTCGCCTCGGGCCTTCAACTCTTCCAGCCAGGGCATTATTGGCCAGTAATGCCCTGTTCTTCGGGGATTATTACTTAAATATAGATGTAACGGGTATTCCCCCACCCAATCGCATATAGTGGTTGTGTGCGGGGAACCTAATGTTACCAGATGTGGTGCTTTACCTGTTAGGCTCACAGGAGGCCTAAACCTCCGCCACGGGGAGCCTGGGGCACGTATAAATAATATGTGTAACCTCGTACTCGGTGCAGCGCCTCCTCCTGCGATGCTCCCACCAGAGGGGGAGTGGTTCATCGCAGGACAATATGTATATATTCCACACTCAGCATGTAAAACAACCAATGACTTTACTAGTGCAAACGTACTTGTGCAAATAATCAACAGGTGTCCCTCCCTAGAGGAGACACAAACTACTGCGTCTCGCAGGACGCTACCCCCTTCACCGGATGATCCCACCCCGTGTCCAGTAACCCCACACAATATGTCCCTTCACGTGAGATAGATATGTGTGACTGCACAGCCACTAGTCCCATGTGAGTATAATATAGTATAGTTGGTTCACTTGGTGATGGTTACCTGACGAGCACTCCAGTGCCTGGGCCTGCCAAGGAGCTTCACAAAGGATCCGATGACAGCTGACCACAGGAACTACCGTCTGGGATGACCCCACCCAGATGGCTGCTGCAGCGACAGCGAAGGTATGAGCCCAGACCTCTGGATGGACACGCAGCGTCCGCTGTGTCCCTAACTGACTCTGGATAATAAGGGGCAGGGTCCCTAACCTGGGGCCTGTCCCTGAAACACTCAAAGCTACTGGTGACTCAGGGCTATCTGGGGTCTAGGGGGCTTCTGGCCTAGTGCAGGGAGTCACTGACTCCTGCACCCTACCTCCTTCCCCTAACTGCTCCTGACGCCGACTGAGCCCGCAAAATGTATCTAATCTCCTCTGCAGGGAGATGCTGTAGCCCTATTGGCTCCCTGGGGTCATGTGGGGCGCTCCTTAGGCTCATGGGATATGTAGTCCCTCTCTAGAGCCCTCTGCTGATTGGCTGCCTCTCGCGCGCTATCACTGCGCATGCGCAATGTCCTTGGCTGTCCGCCGCATGCGGGGACTCACTGCGCATGCGCGAACACATAGGGAATGGCGGCGTCCTGCCGCCCTGCTTCGGGAGCGCCGGAAGCCCTCGCAACGAGATCGCGGCCCTGGCAACCGGCCGCGCGCGTCCCCGGCAACCACCCTGAAGCAGGATCCTCACCGCTCCCACCTTGCGATCGGCCGACGGGACCGCCATTGGGCTCGGCGGCCCCCGCGATCGCCAGCAAGGTGAGGGGGGTTGACAGGCAGGAGGAACCTGACTACATCCTCCCCCTGGTAAAAACACCAACGTCATCGCTTGGGACACAACTCAACCATGTACAGAAATTATATAATAAAAATGCAGTTCAATATATAACTTAGCACATTCGCATTGACTTATACGATGTTGCACAATTCTGTGAGCATCACAATCACAGATTGGATTTTGCTCCGAGACCACTGCTGAGCCTCATAATGGGGTGCCCCAATTTGATCATAGGTTACCCGATTTGAGGGTACCTGACTCTTTGGCTCCATCGGAGTTGTTCTTCTGCAACTCCCTCGGGGGAGTAATAAACACAGTCCTGAGGCTCAGCCTCTTCCCTTGAGGGAGAAATGTCTCTGAACAGTCTCTGAACAGTCTCTGTTTGGCACAAAGCACGGCCTGTTGGTGCCACCTTAGTAGGTGTTGGCCTACGGGGCCCTTTACCCATAGCTCCTCCGGGAGATGCCCCTTCTGTGGAATAGTCCCTTTGAGAGGGTCCATCCATAGGGTCTTCAGGAGTTTCAGAGTGGGTTTTCGTTATTTACAGTCTCTTGACCCATCTCTGATAAGTCGGACTCACCATTGAGCAGTGTGGCCAGTATTTCTGCTTCCTCATCTCCCACTTGTGGAATGGGTAGAAGATGGTTACGGTGCCATACCTTTACCCGGCCTTCAGTGTCTTTGATGCGATAGACCGGGGGGCCAGGCATCTGAGATTCTATTTCATATACACCGTCTCTCCATCGGTCGGCCAATTTGTGTTTTCCTGGGACTCCCAGATTTCGAAGCAACACAGCGTCTCCAGGACGAAGCTCCCGATATTTGACCTTATGATTGTATCGCCTTTTATTGTCAGCATTCAGCTTAGCTGAAGACTTCTCAGCCTGTTGATAGGCCTGCTGAAAGCTGTCTTTATGTCTTTGCATGCATGTGAAATGGGTAGCATTGTATATCCCATCCGTTGAGACTCTAAGACGTACATCCACTTGCACTCTCGCCTCTCTTCCGAACATGAGGAAGTATGGGGAGAATCCAGTTGACTCGTGTCGGGTACAATTGTACGCATGCACCAGGGCCTCCACGTGTCGACTCCATTCAGTCTTCTGAGCTCCTTTTAGAGTTCCAAGCATGTCCAGTAAGGTCCGATTAAATCGTTCTGGCAAAGTGTCTCCTTCGGGGTGATACGGGGTCATTCGCGATTTGGCAATGTTCACCATTTTGAGCAATTCTTGGATCAGAGTGCTCTCAAAATCCCAACCTTGGTCTGAGTGGAGGCGATTTGGAAGACCATAATGAACGAAGTACTTCTCCTATAATATCTTCGCCCCCGTGATAGCTTTCTGGTCTTTAGTGGGGAAGGCCTGGGCATACCGGGTGTAATGGTCCGTGATGACTAGCACGTAGCATATTCCTCGGCTATCAGGCTCAATGCACAGAAAGTCCATACACACAAGGTCCATGAGACCAGAACTTTTCAGATGGCCCATAGGCGCTGCTCTGGTAGGCAGGGTCTTGCGTTGGATACACAGCGAGCAACGGCGACAATGGCGTTCTACAGCCTCTCGCATCTTTGGCCAGAAAAAGCGGTCTCGGACCAACCCAAATGTCTTCTCTATACCGAGATGTCAATGCTCAACATGTAGGGACTTTAACACCATGTACTGTAAGTTCCGAGGGAGGACTAGTTGTCGTCTCTCCGGGTGGTTGTGATATTGCACCACTCGATAGAGTAAACAGTTATCGATTTTGAATTTGTCCACTTCCCGCATGAGTGAGGCAACCAAGTCATTGGGAGAACGCCTCAGAAGGGCTGGATTCTTCTTTTCAACGGCTTGCCTAATGATACTAATGACAGGATCTTGTATTTGGTAGTCTACCAGATCTTTCCACCATAGCACTTTGTCATGAGTTATGTTCATCCCCTTTGGATCGCAGTAGGCGGCTGGGACAACCTACGACTTGTATCCCAAGGAATCCGCAACCCGTAATTCTGAGAAGGCCACTTGATCGTTGATGATGGCGGCGGTGCAACACATAGCTCGCTCCCCTGGTCCTGGAAGTTCCTCCCATTCCTCATCATCTTGAATAGCACTTAGCCCTGGCCGTCGGGAGAGGGCGTCAGCCCCAACATTCAAGGGAGAAGCGTTAATTGTTCAGAGCTGCCTGCCATCGGTGTCCTGCTGCATCCAATTTGGCCGAGGTATTGATGTACGTGAGGGGATTGTTATCCGTCCTTACCTCAAATGTAACACCGTAAAGGCAATCTCGGTGATCGCCCACTTGGGAGCCAGGAACTCCAACTTGTGGACGGGGTATTTCTGTTCACTGGGTGTCAGACTGCGGCTGATGTAGGCTACAGGCCAAAGGCCCTCTGGGTGTGTCATATTCTCTAGCCTGCTGTACCCATGCTTGGCCACCGGGACTGCTGCCACTCTCAATGTCTTGTTCTAGCCTGCAGTACCTATACTTGTCCACCGGGATTGCTGCTGCTAAATAAGGACCATTCCAGACTCTGATACCTGACACCTCTGCACCTGTGCTCCACCTCTCAGCCTGCCTATATAAACCTCCCTTTCCTGTTCCTCCCTTGCCTGTTTACACTGGTTCCTTAGCTCCTGCAAGGTTCCTGTGTTTACTGCTGTGCTAGCTATTGCTATCTTCCTGTTCCAGTTTCCTCGTTGCCGACCTCTGCTTGTTTCCTGACTTCGCTACCTGCTGCCTGCCTCGGACCCCTGCTTGTTTCCTGACTTCGCTACCTGCCGCCTGCCTCTGATCTCTGCTTGTGACCCCTACTTCGCTCCCTGCTGTTCCTGCAACTGAGATCCACTTCAGCCGAAGTCCAATCCTTGACAGAATAAACAGGACCTACCATGGATTCCGCTGGAACAGACCCGGCTCAGGCTCAGACACTCCATGACTTATATCATGGTTGGTTACCAGGAACAACAAAGACACGTGTTTAATCGTCTTGGCCGCTTGGAAGAACAAGCCGCCACCGCGGAAACGGAGAATCGTGAACTACGTGCAGCCTTAATCACCTTGTCTGGTCAAAACACTGTGCCTGTGCAAACCGCACCCCGTATATCCCTTCCGGAAATTTTTTTGGGGAAAAAACAATCTTTCCGGAATTTCCTTAATCAATGCAGACTTGTGTTCAAGCTTCAGCCCATCATTTATCATACCGAAGAAGCCCAGGTTGGACTGATCATAACCCTGCTCAAGGATGAGGCCCTTTCTTGGGTCTCCCCTATGTTAGAACAAGATAGCCCACTACTAAGGGACCTGGAGGAGTTTATCGAAGCCATGAGTCTTATTTTTGATGACCCAAATCATAGTGCAACCACTGAGGCAACTCTGAACAATCTTCGTCAAGGAAGTCGCTCAGCAGCTGAATACGCCGCTGAATTCCGCAGATGGGTTAACGATACTGATTGGAATGAGGCCGCGCAGAAATATCATTTTCGGCAGGGCCTCTCGGAGCAAGTTAAAGACGAACTAGCCCGGGTGGAGCCCCCAGAGAGATTTCAGGACTTTGTCCGTTTATGCATCCAAATTGATCGCAGGCTTACGGAAAGACGATTGGAGAGACACGGGTTCATGCCAAGCAACCCCGGGTTTAGAGATGTCAGTACCCCAAGATGTTCCAGGGAGACTGAGGAGGAGCCGATGCAAGTAAATACACTGCGGGGACCCATCTCAACCGGGGAAAGGAATAGACGCCGAACAGAAGATCTCTGTTTATATTGCGGAAATGATGGGCACTATCTCGCTGATTGCCCAAACAAGTCCAGGCGGTCTTCTTTCCAGAGCCCTAAGAGAAATCAGCTGCACGCTATTTCAAAGACTGTTTTCTTTGCTTCTCAAGGGAAAGATAGCCCTCCTTCGCTACACCCTCACCTCCTGGTTCCTATTATAATCGAGGAAGGAACACATTGTTTTTCAACCACAGTAATGGTCGACTCAGGGGCGGCAGGGAATTTTATGGACATAGAATTCGCCAAGAACAATTCGGTATCATTTGTAGCCAAGGAATCGCCAGAAAGGATGGAAGTCGTTGACGGTTCTCCCTTGAGCTCTGGACCTGTTACCCATGAAACCAGTAACTTAACATTAATCATGAGGCCCAATCACCAGGAGAAGATTTCTTTTGGTCTCATTCCATCACCTTTGTTTCCAGTGATTCTGGCAATTCCATGGCTCATGATCCATAACCCACTAATTGACTGGAAGACAAAGACCCTCACGTTTCCCTCAGAGCACTGTCAGCTAGCCTGTCTACCTAAAACTCCTATACCAGAGTGTGTAGGAATAAGAGACCCCTTTTCTCAAATTATGGATTTCATCCAACCTTTATTCCTCGTTTTCCATATTCGTGCCCCATTCCGGCAGTTACAGAGAAACTGGAGACTCTGCGAGACATCCAGGAGACCCTCAAAGAGACACATCGTGAGACTCAAGTAAAGTACAAAAGTGCAGCAGACCAACACCGCAGACCCTCCCCAGAATTTCAAGTCGGGGATAAAGTCTGGCTTTCTACAAAAAATCTACGTCTAAAGGGTTCCAACCATTAAATTGGGCCAAAAATACATTGGGCCATTTCACATCTCAGCACTAATAAATCCAGTGTCCTTCAGATTAGAGCTTCCTGAGACCATCAAAATACACCCTGTGTTTCATTCTTCTCTGCTGAAACCTTTCCATGAGAACCCGTTTCCTGGACGGAGACTTCCTCCCCCTGAACCCGTCCTCGTGAATAACGAAGAGGAATTCATTGTGGAAAGAATTTTGGATTCCAGGTTGCACTGAGGGAACCTACAGTACCTGGTTCACTGGGGGGGCTATGGCCCAGAGGAGAGGTCTTGGGAACCCAAAGATTTTGTACATGCTCCACGACTAGTCAAAGCTTCGCTCTTCTACTTCGCTCCCTGCTGTTCCTGCCACTGGGATCCACTTCAGCTGAAGTCCAATCCTTGACAGGGTGCTTCTGGTGCAGGACGGCGCCCAGTCCATTGAGACTGGCATCCACATGCAGAACTTATGATTGTTCGGGATCAGCATACGCAAGCACCGGCGCTTCGGTCAGGCATTTCTTCAATTTCAGGAAGGCCTGTTCACACTCAGACGTCCATTTATCACCAAACGGTTGACGGGCCGACGTGGCCTTCCTTCCTGTATCTTCGGGGTATATCTTCAACAGATTGTTCAGGGGTTTAGCTCGACTAGAGTACCCTTCCACGAAGCGACGGTAATACCTGCAGAAACCCAGGAAGGATCGCAGCTCCGTAACATTCTCGGGACGCGGCCAGTTCACGACCGCTTCTACTTTGGCTTAGTCGGTGGCGATTCCTTGAGCAGACACATGTGTCCCACATAGGTCACTGAGGTGTGACAAAACCGACACTTGTCGAGGGACAATTTCAATCCTTCTTTCCCAAGACAGTCTATCACTTTAAGCAGTCTCTCTCCGTGCTCTTCCAGGGTCCTTCCGAAGACAATGATGTCATCCAGATAGACGAGACACTACCGATGGTTCATGTCCCCAATAGTCTTCTCCATCAGTCTTTGGAATGTAGCAGGGGCCCCACATATACCTTGGGGCAAACGTCTAAATTGGTAGAACCCCATGGGGCAGACGAAGGCTATTTTCTCCTGATCCTCTGTATTCAAGGGTACCTGATAGTACCCAGATCTCAGATTGAGCACGCTGAACCATTGGCTTCCGTTCAGAGCATTCAGGATTTCTTCAATGCGAGGAAGGTTGAACTGGTCCGGTATCGTACGATTGTTCAGGATTCGATAGTCGACACACAGTCGTACGGATCCGTTCTTTTTCCTCACCACCACTATGGGAGAGGCGCAAGGGCTCCGCGACTCCGTCAAAATCCCAGCGGTCTCCATTTCTTGCAAGACGTACATCACATCGTCCACATCCCTAGGGGCAATACGACAAGAGCGTTCACGGAACGGAGTGGCATCACTCAGTCTAATGGCATTTTGAGCGCTCCGACTGAACCTCACATCCATCTCACTCGTGGAGAAAACAGTCCGTCGTTTATTGAACTGGGTTGTCAGCCGCTCGTTCCACTCAGTGGGCAATGTCGACTCACCGAAGTTGAAGTCCAGATCGACTAACCGCTAACTCGCTGCCGCCGCATTCACCTGGGGCGTTGTTTCCACAGGGCTGACTGGATATATGCAACCCAGACTCTGTCCGGTATCAAGTTCCATCGGGAATGGGGAGATGTTCTGCACATATACGTAGGTTCATAGAGGGATTTTAGTCGTCCATTCCCTCACTTCGGGTAGTACCCTATACCCTCTCTGAACTTCTTCCTCAGGGGTACTCTCCAGAGAGAAAAGCTTATCGTTCTCATCTCACTCGGGATAACAGCACCAGACGGCCATTCGTTGCACTCCCCCTGGTAATATGGTCGTCAGTGCGCGTTGACGATTGTAGAGATCCCGTGACGCTCCAAGTCATATACCCAGTTGCACTCCTCTCGTAGGACGGGATCTAAGAGCGAATTGGCCAGCGGCAACTCGTTGGTCTCTTTCAGGTATGCTCTGATTACAGCTTGTACTATATCAGTGTTGGTTCCCAAGATGATCGGATACTTGTACTGGTCTTGGGGCTCCGGGCATACTATTGCCGCTACATGCATAGGGTGTTTCTTGCCGGTGTTCAGTTGGAGTATTTCCAGTTGAACCCTTACAATCCCATCGATGGGGTTGTCTTCATTACTTAAACCCCTAACCTTCATATGTTCGGCCGACCTCAGGGGCAGTGTCTAAGGTGCTGGTCATAGAACTTGCGGTATTTAATGGTCACTTGGGATCCGTTATCCAGTAGGGCAGATGCATAGATCCCTTCCAGTACAACAGGCACGATGGCAGAGGGGCCTACTTGACTGTAAGCTTCCCATGGTAAGGCGTCATCACTGGGGCCGGAGTCAGAAGGAGCATCTTTGGTTCCAGTAGGGGTTTCTGGGTCAGACTCTGCCATTTGTACGCGGCAGACCCTTGACCGGGCTGAATTTCCTCTATCGGGAGGTTTTTCCTCTGGAGGATCCTCCCTCTCCGGACAATCGCTGGAGAAGTGGCCCTTCTTCCCGCAGTTATAACAAACGACTTTGCGGCGTTCAGGGCGACCCGTGGAAGATGCTCTCTCAGAGGTACGGCCCTTCCCGGTAGGCGATTTGTGAGTCACTCCTCCTCCTGGTTGGAAGATTTCTTACCCTTTGGGGTGGAGGGGACAGAGGTGTCACCCTTGATGGTTTCCTTGGTCTTCTTGGAGTCTTGAAAATGTAGTTGCACCTCATGTCCTCTGATGTGATTCAACAATTCCATGTAGCTGGGTGGTACAGCAGCGATTTGGGCGGCCCGCATCATTATAGCTATGGAGTGGCAAGGCAACGACCCCTTTAGTAGCTGTTTGAGTCGGTACCGGTCCACATCGGCGACTGAAATGATGTTTTTGGACAGGAGGTTCCCCAGTGAAAGCTGTAGTTTGCGGACGAAGGCAGACAAATCCTCTCCTTCTTTTTGGCGAAGAGCTTTGAACTGGGCCATCAGCTCATCCTCGTCATCTTCTCGGGTATATGACTGAGTGACAATTTCCACCAGTTCCTGTGCTGTAACTTCTCCTTCCACTTGACGATGCATCCGTACCAGTAGGGAGGCTGGTGCTCTGAGACACTCAACCAACCTCTGTCTTTTGCTGGCTTCGGAGCACGACCACTCTGCTATTACTTGGAGAGTATGTTCCCGCTATATTTCGATCCCTTCTTCTCCTGAAGGCATCGGTAGAATCCCAGAAAAGGCTTTTGTTTCTGGTAGCTCTGTGCTTGAGACGAGATGGTTATGGCTTCTACTAGTTGGGAGGCTGTCATATTCAAGGAGAGACCTCCACTAAGGGGCTGACTATTGGTTCCAGTTCCTACGCTAGGCAGGGTTGGTGGACTGCCTGACTGTCTATCAGGAGTAGGCGAGGGGGGTGGACTCCCTGCCCAGCTTCTGACTCCTCCTACACCGCTCGGAGTGGAGAAGAGCTTAGGGGACCTACCCTGTGAGGAGTACTGGTCACCCGGTGGGTCGTGGTTGGCCCAGTACTGGTGGATGGTTCTTCGGGAGCCTGTGTGTCAGGATATATCATGAGACAGTCCTCTGCGGAGGGCTCTGGTAGGTTTAATACATGAGGAACAATCTCTGAACATATGTCGCGTTCGGTGTCCAGGAGGTAGGTGGTCCCCCGGACGTCAGCATCAAGTTTATAGTCTACCACCCGGGCGGTGGTCAGTCCCAGACAATTTCTTACTTGCTTGCGCAATGCGAATAAGTCTGTGTCGTTTGATACTCCCGCCACTGCAACCACGCGTCTTGGGGACATGTGGCGCGCTAAGGCCCAGTCATGGACTTTTTGCTTTGACGGCACACACATGATGGCATTTAAATCGGACAATTTGATATGGAATAGGGCACCTCAGGTAGAATCTCAGCTGCGCCTTCAAATGTAACGGGTATTCCCCCACCCAATCGCATATAGTGTGTGTGCGGGGAACCTAATGTTACCAGGTGTGGTGCTTTACCTGTTAGGCTCACAGGAGGCCTAAACCTCCGCCACGGGGAGCCTGGGGCACGTATAAATAATATGAGTAACCTCGTACTCGGTGCAGCGCCTCCACCTGCGATGGCTCCCACCAGAGAGGGAGTGGTTCGTCGCAAGACAATATGTATATATTCCACACACAGCATGTAAAACAACCAATGACTTTACTAGTGCAAACGTACTTGTGCAAATAATCAACAGGTGTCCCTCCCTAGAGGAGACACTAACTACTGCGTCTCGCAGGACGCTACCCCCTTCACCGGATGATCCCACCCGTGTCCAGTAACCCCACACAATATGTCCCTTCACGTGAGATAGATATGTGTGACTGCGCAGCCACTAGTCCCGTGTGAGTATAATATAGTATAGTTGGTCCACTTGGTGATGGTTACCTGCCGAGCACGCCAGTGCCCGGGCCTGCCAAGGAGCTTCACAAAGGGTCCAATGACAGCTGACCACAGGAACTACCGTCTGGAGCGATCCCACCCAGATGGCTTCTGCAGCGACAGCAAAGGTCTGAGCCCAGAACTCTGGATGGACGCGCAGCGTCCGCTTTGTCGCTTACTGACTCTGGACAATAAGGGGCAGGGTCCCTAACCTGGGGCCTGTCCCTGAAACACTCAAAGCTACTGGTGACTCAGGGCTATCTGGGGCCTAGGGGGCTGCTGGCCTAGTGCAGGGAGTCACTGACTCCTGCACCTTACCTCCTTCCCCTAGCTGTTCCTAACGCCGGCTGAGCCAGTGAAATGTATCTAATCTCCTCTGAAGGGCGATGCTGTAGCCCTATTGGATCCCTGGGGTCATGTGGGGCGCTCCTTAGGCTCATGGGATATGTAGTCCCTCTCTAGAGCCCTCTGCTGATTGGCTGCCTCTCGTGCGCTATCACTGCGCATGCGCAATGTCCCTGGCTGGCCGCCGCATGCGTGGACTCAATGCGCATGCGCGAGCACATAGGGAATGGCGGCGCCCAGCCGCCGTGCTTTGGGAGCGCCGGAAGCCCTCGCAACGCGATCGCGGCCCTGGCAACCGGCCGCGCGCGTCCCCGGCAACCCCCCTGAAGCAGGAGCCTCACTGCTCCCATCTTGCGATCGGCCGACGGGACTGCCATTGGGCTCGGCGGCCCCCGCGATCACCAGCAAGGTGAGGGGGGTTGACAGGCAGGGGGAACCTTGCTACATCGAATACTTAATAAAACAAATACATTAAGTACGTTCATGTTCTGCAGTCCAGAAATTGGTTATGTGGCTTCAACGGATGCAAAACCATGTCTATTAAGTCTATCTCGCCAACCTTGTGGCCCCCCACCCAAAAATTGAGTTTTTTCTAGAAGTGGTTTTGATAACAGAGAATTACGAGAATTCCAGTTGTGGTTAACAAATGTGAGTTGGAGGCTTTTTGGACAAACCGTTCAGATTGACAGAGACGGGGTGAAAACACATCTAAAAAAGCCTTTCCCATGCACTGCACATGCGAGAAGGGCTGAGAGAATAGAAAAGCATACCAATACAATCAAAAAGGCTCTTCAGAAACGGATTGACACAACTCACAGTTACGAGAAAATACCCCAATGTCTATCTGTATTAACATCCCCTCTTCCATTCAGAGCTCTCTTCCAAATGCACCAGCACATGTTGTGTATACCATTTTTTAGTCTCCGCATTATGTGAATCTTGCAATTTCAGAGAATTTAGCAAATTAGTGAAATTAAGCAAGATTGCAATGCATAGTGACCTAATGTCTGGCAAGTTACATGCGATCTGAGTTGTCAACATTTTTCACATAACAAAAATGGGAAATTGTTAGGAACTTGCAAACTCCTGCTAAAGTGGTTCACATCTCTAATCATTACCTTTCTACTTCTGGCAATACCTTTACATATACTGTACAACCTACAGTAGCATTCTTCTAGCTTTCCCTATTCCTCTGTTACATTTCTTGCCTACTTTTAAGTCAGTTGAAATAATGACTCCTATCTCTTTCCTCTGTAGTAGTTGACACTATAATGCTGTTATTAATCCTGTATTCCTGCATTGTGACCCAAGTGCATTATTTTGGCATTAAATTGTAGTTGTCACACACATTCAGCATTCCTCTAATGATTTAGGTAGCTAAATCATTAATCATTTTGTTTACCCCCTAAAGTGTCAACCCTGTTGCAGATCTTTGTGTCATCTGCAAAAAAGACGTTCTTTACCTTCCAGGCCCACAGTTAGACGTCAACCACTGAGCAGGGTAGCAAGACACATTGGGCTTCATTTATCAATGTTTTTGTCTGTTTCAAGGAAGAAACTGCAAACAATACATGTTTTTTTTAATTAAAATCTGAAACTACATTTTGAAAAGGCCGTTTTATACCTGGCTCAGTTACTTTCTCTTGTTTTTTTATCTCCTCAGCAACACATTTAAAATCACTGATGTTAATACCACCAAAAAGATAAAGCAGCAGAGAGATTCAATCAGATATTAAAACAGATCTTATGAAAACTTAGTTTGGGAGTTCCTGTACAGACAACAAATGGAAGGACTGATTTCGTATTGGTTCCATCTTCACTTTAGCCCTGATGAACATTTGTTTGTGAACCAAAGTGTTGTCTTTTCTGTCCAACTTGATTTGGTACAATATTTGCATCAAATGAATAGTTTGTGCTTTGTCCATACCACACAACCTTTGTTCTGGGCGATTTATATTGTTGATTCGATAACAGGTAACATTATGTTCCCAAATGTTACAAAATATACAGTATATTGACATGATCTAGTGAGAAATTCTGTGACTAAGAAAGTTACTTAATTTAAATGTGAATACAGATTTAGCTCAACTAGAAACTTTCTGGATTAATTATAGAGACGTGCAAACTTTTTGCCCGCATTAGAAAACTTTACGAAATTCAACTATTTAGGTCCGCTTAAAAAGTTTATTTGATCCAAAAGTTTGAAACTTTATAACTTATTGTTCGATTAATTTCAATTATGTTCCCTTTTGAGAAGTTGTAAAAAGTTGTGTGGCTTAAATTTGCAACTTTAAAAAAGCAAAATAGCTCTTTTTTACAATTTAGGCTGCTAGAATAGCAGTTTGGGTGCCAAAAGTCTGATTAAAATGGTCTTGAATTTTAAAAACTTTTTGGAAAGTTTAATTAAAAGTTCACCTTGGCAGATTTGCACATCTTAGATTAATTCATTATATGAACAGAAACTACATAATATTCATGCATACATGAATTCATCAACATTCATTAAACCACTGCTTATAATTGTTATATTCATGTGATTTGAGTCCACTTAATACATTGTTCTAAAAGGAACTTGTAAAATAGTAGATAGTAAACACATTAAATTCTTGTTTCAAGATTAAGGTCAACCAAAGGAAGATATACTGTAAGTAATTATGGCCCACTTACTAAGCAGGTTTCTGCAATAAGATGCCTTCCTGTACTGTAAGACTCCATACAGCCCCTTGGCTTGAATGGGCGTTAAAGTATCTTCCAGCTCCATAAGGTGTAATGGTAGAATATGTAAATATGCCCATTTGTCCATTAACTACAATGTACTCAGTACTTCTGTACTTCTGTACTTCTGTACATCTGTACTTCTAAAAAACATGTTTATGGTGGAACGTCTCATGAAAGCATATTTTAAAAAATAGACTAAATACCAAGTTTAAATAAAGTGAATATTGGTGATTAATGCCTGTAAATAAAAGTATCTTTATTTTAACTTAAAGTGTAGCTATTCCAAAACAATGGAGAGATTCAATTTTATATAGTGAGATGAGGCTTCTTACCGCAGCAATATGTCAGTGATATTTTTTTTAAATACTATAACTATATGAAAGGGCAAAGAATAATTAATACCAAATGTTTTATTTACATGTTATTCATTATACTCTCTGACGAAGTGCTGTGTACAGCGTGAAACGCGTAAGAGTAGGTTTTATTTTGTCTGCACCATGTTGTCTTGTGCCCATTAAAGATTTTGTCATTAGCACATGCTTGGCCCCGGATTACCCTTTATTGCAAGGCTGTGCTCCATTCTCCTCCCCCCTCCTGGGATCATCTGCCCATGCACACGACGTGAGGCACACCAACAGATTAAGAAAACAACGACTTCATGTGATTACTGTTTCCCTACTTGACTTATATACAGTATGGGACTTTACTGGGATTGATTGTACAGAGATATTTATGCTCTAGGGAGGTAGCCAAAACCGGAGGAGCATGAGAGGGCTGGATATATTACCCCCCATCGGCACTACCCACCAGGACATTTATCTACACCTCCTTTCAATGAGCTTTATCCCTGTCTTCACCAGTTTTCATTGACTCCCTGTCATTTTTCATGATTTTGCTTCTTTAAGCAAGTTTATTTACTTCATCTATCTTTGAGATTGGTTGTCCCATTCATTTGTATGTGAAAAAGGAAACTTATCTAATAGTGGCGCTCTATATAAAAATACTAGCTATACATATAATCGTAGTGATAATAATAATCAAAAGGTGATACTTATGCAAACACATAAAACAGGTGCTGCTATGACCCAGTGAGGATTGCTCTGTCAGTCCTCGTGTTAAGAAGTAGGGATGAATCTCCGGGAAGTGCAGGGATATGTGAAAACAAAAATGTATATAGATAGTGCAATATTGCTGTGACAAATTAAATAAATTGGCTGATCTAATGCAGATGTACTCACAAGTGTGAGAAGGTTAAAGGCACGTAAAGGTATCTTTCCCAGAGTATGGATGTCACACTGTATTCAGGAAATCAATCTCAGCCCCATATACAGTAGAATCCAAGAGACCTTAGAAAAGAAGACTGGACATAGCGCAGACTGTATACCAAGAATTTATAAAAGGTAAGTGAAAGGTATTACACTCACATGATTTCAAAAGTTTAAAAGCATTTCGATCACACGCAGTGGATCTCAGCAGCCGGATAGATGGTGTATCTGGTTCCCCTCCTTCCGTGGCGTGCGTGTCACTGGTTTGCGTTCCAACTGCACAGGAAGTGATGTCATCGGCTTCTAGGGGTTCCGGCCAGTAGTACAGACGTCACTCTACGCGTTTCATCTCATCGATTTCATCATTATTAACATTATTTAAACATTTTTTATATCTATGCATTAGCATTTTTAAAGATACATTTCTGCATTAAATTTTCAACATTGATTGATTGTATTATTTTTTGGACCTCTGCATATGTAAGATGTAGAGGGATTAATTACATGTCTCTTTCTATCTCATGTGTATCCACTCAGTATAATCGTTAACCCAATTAAAATCTAGTTAGCCATTCACCAATGGGAACTAAGTTAGGGGTATATATGCATCCCACACCCATCACAAAGTCACTCCTGATGAAATCGATGAGATGAAACGCGTAGAGTGACGTCTGTACTACTGGCCGGAACCCCTAGAAGCCGATGACATCACTTCCTGTGCAGTTGGAACGCAAACCAGTGACACGCATGCCACGGAAGGAGGGGAACCAGATACACCATCTATCCGGCTGCTGAGATCCACTGCGTGTGATCGAAATGCTTTTAAACTTTTGAAATCATGTGAGTGTAATACCTTTCACTTACCTTTTATAAATTCTTGGTATACAGTCTGCGCTATGTCCAGTCTTCTTTTCTAAGGTCTCTTGGATTCTATATGGGGCTGAGATTGATTTCCTGAATACAGTGTGACATCCATACTCTGGGAAAGATACCTTTACGTGCCTTTAACCTTCTCACACTTGTGAGTACATCTGCATTAGATCAGCCAATTTATTTAATTTGTCACAGCAATATTGCACTATCTATATACATTTTTGTTTTCACATATCCCTGCGCTTCCCGGAGATTCATCCCCATTCATTTGTAGCATGGCTCCTATGGAACTTTTTTCTGTTGTTACTCTATAATAATTTTTTATATTATATTATATGGATTTATCACATATTTACATAGTTACATAGTAGATGAGATTGAAAAAAAGACATACAGTATGTGCATCAAGTTAAACCTGTTACATTTAGACGACAGAAACATTTCCTATATTTGTATTTACAGTATTTTGATACAGAGGAAGGCAAACAGAAAACCCCAGTGAGACATTATCCAATGATGGCTTCTGAGGGCAAAAAATATATTCCTTCCTTTCTCCAGTAATGGCAATCAGATTTCTTCCTGCATCAAACCCCTTCCCATGTTTACTTATTTGGTATATCCCTGTATAGCTTTCTTTTCTAAATAGATATGCAGCCTTTTTTTTTAAAGATATAACGATTGCATCTGCCATCAGCCTCCATGGTTAATAGAAAAGAAAAAGATGGCGCTAAGTGAGCTTGCAACAATGTAAGTAATGGTATTGTTATCACTATATAAAAGGAATGACGCCTGCTCCTGAGGTATATTAGAAGGGAGTCTTCAATTCCCATACGTATATAAAGAATAGATGAAAAGAAAATATACTTCAGCGCATGGAATCAATTAAAGAGAGAACCCTATGTCTCAGAGGCCAAGGAATTCCGAATAAGACCTCACTCTAGATGTGTGTGGTACCAACAGTAATTTTAATAAAAATAAAACAAAACAAAAACTTGATAAAACAATTATCCCACCTGGGTGCAGAATTACACCAACACAAAATTGAATATTAAATTAAACATAAAACATTCATCTTCTAAAAAAACAGATGCTTTTCACTCTGGGAAGCACCCCTTATGTACATATATTTGCATGCATATATATAACCATTTAAAATGTCTGCAATATTAGTGATCTCTATGCTAAGTCTGTACGTCCTTCCTGGGGGAATAATGAAGACTATTGAATCCTATTTGTAAGCCCCCCAGGTGTTACAGACAGAACCCAACACAGATAATCACCAAATATCTGACTCCAATGAGAAATCATATAAACATATTGTATCAATGAAACCAATGAAGTCCAGCTGATGGTATATAGCAGTCAAATTGGTTGATGAAAAAAGTAGTAATGCTAAACTTCTTCGTTTAGGGCACGCTATAAAAATGCTAGAATTAAAGATAAGTTGGTGTAAGTGGTGGTAAGAATAGTCAATCTTTGTGGGTTAACCATGCAAACACTTGAAACCTTCAACCAGCCAAATAAGTGGTATATGTGTGAGCAAGAGGACACATCTATTAAAAAAAAAATTGTTGGCGCCAACACTTTTAACATTATGGATACCACATGATCGACGGGATAGCTGGAATAAGAGATGTGAGGTGGAGGATGCAGACGTAAGATGCAAGACGCTGAGACACGAAGCCAGCAGCGCCGATTGGAGGCACGTCACGTGACCGCTAAGATACCTGCGGACGGAGAACTGCACTGGATGACAGCAGAGGAGGAAGTGGAGCAGCTAGTGGGTCAAAGTACCCCAAGGACGTGTGCAGCAAACCACTCGATTAAGCCAGAGGCGACAAGAAGCAGAGAGGAACTGCTCCCACCTGTAGTATCCCACAGATACTCGACAAAGAAAAGGTAGCGCTAATCTGAAGGAAGACCCGCAGCCTTTTATATAACTCTGACCCCCCGGGTCAGATATAGAACAGGAAAAAACGTTATATCTATGGCGCTGGGTCACAGGCATAAAGAAATTAGTAAAAAAGTGTTATACAACCAGTGAATGGATGTGCTCCGCTGGAACTCTTCCAATGAAGGCAGTGAATCATGTAAGAAAAACAAAAACAAACATAGTGTAATACAGTAACTATACAAAACACTTAACACTAAACAGACATCAGCTGAGACAAGGACTGTAATAAAAAGTATCACATTTAATAAAACAACATTAAAAAGATGGGTCACGTCTGCATCGAGGCCACAGAAGAAATGCCCGCTTACCAGACATTCATTAAATGCTTGCAGTGGATATATTGGAGAGTATCCCCTCTCTTACAGGCCACACCACGTGTTCTGGCGTCCGACCGGAGCTCCAGGGGAAAACCCTTTCCTGCTTGTGCTGCCGTGGGTCTCTGCACCTCAGGTATGCCGGCTGGTGTGTGCTGGAGAATCTGCAGTCACGTGTGCTGCTTGGTGGCAGGATACGTGCCGGTATCTGCAGCCCAGCAATAGGATGTGCAGCCAGATCTATGGGGCAGCCGCCAAAACCAGAAACCGCAACTGCGGAGTAGCTGTGGAGGAGGTCCAGGCAGTGTAGTGGATCCTGCAGTGGCAGCTGTGCAAACGTAAACCACCCTACGCGTTTTGGAAGACTGCGCTTCCTTCCTCAGGGGTAAAAAATTACTTTTTTGGATCCTGCAGTGGCAGCTGTGCAAACGTAGACCACCCTACGCGTTTCGGAAGACTGCGCTTCCTTCCTCAGGGGTAAAAAAGTACTTTTTACTCCGTTTTTGACATGTTATATTTGCATCGGCGGAGGGCCATTCAGAGACCATATTGCAATTGTCTCCTCCTTGAAATATACAGGAGCCAAAGAAGGTATTTAATACCTCTGCCTTTTCCTTATCTCCAATAATTTGCCTGCCCATCTCACACTGGAAGGGTCCTATATTCCCTTTTCTAATATTTTTGTTATTAAGGTACTTGAATTACTTTTTAGGGTTGATCTTACTTTCTATTGCAATCCTTTTTTCAATTTAATTGTTTGCTAATCCGATCGCCCTTTTGCAATTTTTTTGACATTCCTTGTCATTCTTATGTGATGTCTTCATCCCTTCTGACTTTAAGATTCTAAACGCCTGCCTCTTCCTTTGCATTCCCTCCCCTACCTATTTATTTAGCCACATTTGGTTAAACTTGTTTCTTTTATAATTATGACCCAAGTGTATATTATTATTATAGTTTATTTGCCAACATATCCTGCAGCGTGGTACAGTGGGGGTAAGAAGTTACATCAATTACATAAATAGAATGACATACAAATATGGACAAACAGGCGCCAAAAGATACGGAACATAATGAGGGACTCGCTCATGAGAGCTTAAAATCTGGAGGCTATAAAGGCAATGTTAAAACATTGAAATACTAATAAGTGTTTTTATCTAACAAGAATTAAAAACTGACAATCTATCTTCCACAATGTTTCCTGCAAAAATGGAATCCCAATTTATTCCTTGTAGATTATTCTTTAGTTTATTAAAATTTGCCTTTCTGCCTGCCTGCCTGCCTTTTTGTAAAGTCTTGAACCCACATAATATGTTTTTTCATAATTTATTTCAAATGAGACTATGGGCTCTATGCAGTAAGCGCCGAAAAAGTGCAATCGCCAACGGTTGCCGATAGGCCTTATTTTGGCGATTTGCCCTCGCAGTATTCAGTAAGGGCCGAATCCATGCCGATCCCTGCCGAATCACTGCGAAAGCAAAACTGCTGATGAGCCTGTGCCGAAACAGCCTGGCTCCCGATAACCTGCCGATAGGCCATTTCTGCCGATAGGTGTTTGCAGCAGAGAGAGACCAGCCGCTCTCTCAGTGCAAACATCGGAAAAATATCAATTATTTATTTAACAACTTTGACTCCTAGTGTACATGTGCAGGGGGTCTCCGAAGCTGAACCGCATTGGTTTCAGGTCCGGTGACCCCCTGCTTCCTGAGATACAGGCCCCTTTATGAGGTGCCGGTATCCCTCTGCATTTAAAAGTTCCGATCACGTGACCGCGGAATGTAAACAAAGCAGAGGGATACCGGCACCCCCTAAAGGGGCCTGTATCTCAGGAAGCAGGGGGTCCCCGGACCTAAAACCAAAGCAGTTCAGCTCCGGAGACCCTCTGCACATCCACACTATCAGTAAAACACACATATCAATAAACACTCGTTCCTTACCTTTGCGGCTATGTGCTACGGTAACGAAGCAGCATGAATATATTTTTAATAATAGTGTACTGTGAGAAGGGGGTCCCGTGAGCTGAACCGCATTGCTTTGTGGACCAGGGACCCCTGCTTCCCGAGTTACAGGCCCCGGTATGTGTCATCGGGTGGCAGTGTCGCCGCCATCTTTATAGCGTCCCATTCGCGCCGTGTCCGCTATAAATATGGCGGCGACACTGTAACCGATGCCCCAAACTGGGGCCTGTAACTCGGGAAGCAGGGGGTCTCTGAGCCACAAATCAATGTGGTTCAGCTCAGGGGACCCCCTGCTTCCGCACAATATGATTAAAATACATAAATGCTGCTTCATTACCATAGCGTATAGCCGCTAAGGCAATGAAGGGGTTAAGGCAGAATAGCATGTTTATTGGGGACATTTACTCCCAATAAACATTGCAATAAACAACACACACCCCCTGTGTATTTAAAATACATAAACAACAATAAATACATTAAATACATATAGCACTCACCCATTTCCGGCTGCCACGATGAAGGCCATCCTCATCTTCATCCTGCCCATGCCCCCTCCGCTGCTGCAAAACAGACACAAGAATGAAAACATCCAATGTAATGTCCCCTAACCCCTTAATCCCCATAGCGGTTATTAACCGTTACAGTCATTAAGGGGTTAACCCACCCTCACCCACCACTCGGGACGCCTACATACCCTCCCACACTAACCCCCCACCCCGTGAGGCCTAACCACCCTCACCCACTACCCACAAGGGAGGCCTACCCACATACCATTGGGGCCAATACACCCCCCCCCCCCATCCCCAGTACCAACAATAAAAACAATACACAGCCCCACAATAAGCATCATTCTATTTATTAAATACATTACCCACCCCCTGTGCCCCCCCATAAATACATGATTTATCCTTTTACATACAGGGTTCATACCCCAGCCGTACGATAGTCCCCGGCGGGCTGGCGGGGCACCTGACAGACCTACAGGGTATGAGTAGCTTGTTTCAAACAGGTTCTGGAGGCCTGTTGGTGGGTCCCGCCAAGCACCATGGCCCCCAGGTGGTCTCCTTGGGTCACCGTGGGCAACAAATGGGTCCCCACGGTAGGCCCGTGGATGTCTGGGAGCCCCGGGTCAGACCCACAGGTGTCTGCGGGGCCTCGGGTGGTTCCCACGGGGGTCTGGGGAATTCACAAGTGCTCACTACGGGTCCGCAGTGCCCCCACGGATGTGGGACCACCGCTTCATTCCCACAGACTACGGGTCTGCGATGCCCCCACAGATGTGAGGCCACCGCTTTATCCCAGCAGGTGTCACCCGTGGAACCACCAGCCTGATACCCGTGAGATACCCGAGGAGACCGCAGGTGATCTCCAGAGGTCTCATGCAGAACTAACAAACCTTCCCTGAATGTAAAAAAAATTAACCTGGCCTATACATTCAATACATACACCCCCCCCCCCCCCAAACACCTACAGTACAATAATGTGCTAAATAACTATTATCCAGATAGGGATAATAGATTATTTGCCCATTATTAAACACATTAACTAGCATATTCAAATAAATAAAGTGCTACTGACCGCATCAATAAGAATCCCCCGTCGCCAGCAACATCCTTGTCTTTCGTTGCCCACAAAATACATAGCCAATACAAAGCCAATACATTGCAATTACATTCCGATATCAATGAACCCCTTAAACACCTTATCAGATAATAACCGCAAAGGTAATTAAGGGGTTAAGCCACACTGGCCTGATACACACCCTTCACCCACTCATTTGTACAGTGGCTTCATCATGCAACTATATATATATATATATATATATACAGAGAGAGAGAGAGAGAGAAAGAGAGAGAGAGAGAGAGAGAGAGAGATACACACACATGATGAACCAATATACAAATAAATGTAAAAGGGTTATCAAAAACATGCTCTACTACAAATAACATTTCTCCATACAGACATACTACAATAAAATCAATTTCCTTTATAATCCAATCTGATCTTCCAATCAAAATCCTCAAATGCCAATCAAAAACCTCAAATGACAATCAAAACATTGCATTTACATTGTATATATGATGCATACAATCTATGCACCATATACATTCTGCAAATGAATGTTAACAATAACATATTCAAAACAACATACCAATACCTCCAAACAAGTATACTATTTAAACCAATCCAGTAAACATAAATCAATTAGCATTCATTAATTACATCCCTAAACAATTTACATTCCATCCCTAACAATTAAACAATTAACTAATTCAAGCGTTGAACAGAACACTTTATCCTGTGAAAAAATATACGTACCAACAAGAATACAATATACAAAAGCAAGCCTCACCCTGACCTAAAGTACACCATACAATAGCAACAATTACATCTATCTAATTTTAAAATACATTATACACACATGTATGCATAGCAGCATAGCTAAATTAATTTAAAACACAGCAAATCAAGCTTTTAAAACAACATCATTTCTTACCCTGTACTGTATGTATATATCGATCTAGACATACATACATACATACATACTTACATACATACATACATACATACAGTGGCAAGAAATGATATACCAAAAATAAATAAATACACATGTTAAAAATGCTTTAAAAAAAATTAACAAGTTAAATAAAATACATTTCTTTAGTTCACTTACCATTACTTTACCCACTCACTGACTCCCGTTGAACAGCTTACTCTCGAACCAATCCACGCACAGGAACCCATAAAATAACAAACCATAAAATAATAAACATTAAACTAAAAATCCAAAACAATCCACGGGTCTTCTATTTGTAATCAATCTTCATCTGTATTCTTCTTTCTTCTATCTGCGGCTCTCTTCCGGGGTCTTCTTGTCTTCAACGGCCACGCCCTGGCCTTCTTCTTCTGTAGGAGGTCCTTCCTCCTCGGCGTCTTGCTTCAAAATGAGACAACATAGGCTTTTAAAGGCCTATGACGTCACATTTTCGTCATGATTCCCACGGCCCTGATTGGGCCGTGAAAACCATGTGTTTTGGCCGAGAAAAAAAAAATGATGATGTCACTTAAAGGCAATGAAAGCATAGCCAATCAGAATGGCTTTGCTTCAATTGCCTTTAAGATGATGTCATTAAAAGAAACATGGCTGTCCTCACATGGTACGGTAGCCAATTGTGGGAAGCGTGGGAAGTCTATCCCTACTCTTATTGTCTCTAGTACCATGTGACAGGCTTTCAATGACGTCACATCCGTTCTTCCCCAAGCCTCTGTCACATGGTATACAAGAGCCAATCAGAGTTGGGATGGAGTTCCCACTTTTACTTTTAGTTTGTACTTTTATTTCCAGTGCTAATTTCTATACACAAAGTCTCTACATTTTCATCAATGCCTTCATAAACATTTCCCCTTATAATAGGTTTTAAATCTTATTTAATACATAAACATACTCCACCACCTCTTTTATTTGCTCGATTATGCCAAAAAAGGGAATAATCCTCAAAATGTACTGCATAGTCATGAGTTTCATCCCAACATGTTTCATTAATGCCTATTATATTATACTGCTCCCTTCTAGCTATTAATTAAAGCTCCTCCAGTTTATCTGTCAGGCTTCTTGCAATAGCAAAAATGACGCAAGGCTTTTACAAATCTGTACTACTATTATCTTATCTGCTTCTGAATTTCTACTCCAATTGATTTTAGTCTTTAGAATTTTACTAGTATTATCTGTTCTGAAATTGGTGCATCCCTGCATGCAAAACTCCCAATTTCCCCGACTCCACCCACGTCCATGACCCATAGCTATTTTTCCATTCCTATCTATTTTGTCTAGTCCATTACCTCTTGCTTGTCTCTCCCCCCCTCGTAGTTTAAAATTTCCTCCAACATTTTTAACACCTCCCCCTAGCAAAGTAGATCCCTCTTTGTTGAGATGCAATCCATCTCCACTATAAAGATTGCTCCTCTCAGAAAAGAACTCCCAGTGCTCTAAAAACCCCAAACACTCCTTCCTATACCACTTTCTTAGCCATGCATTCATCTCCCTAAGTTCCAACTACCTTCCTGGGGTAGTGCATGGTAGTGGTAGTATTTCTTAACATACTACCTTGGAGATCCTTGCCTTTAAGCTTGCGGCCTAGAATCCTGAAATTATTTTTCAGAATCCCCCATCTTTCTTTAACTTTGTCATTGGTGCCAACGTGTACCAAGACCATCGGGTCAAACCCAGTTACTCCCAACAATCTATCTGTCTGATTCACAATAAAACAAACCTGAACACCTGTTCAGTTCATGCGGTCACGTCAACAGATAGCCCTCTCTACCCTCCTAATAATGGAGTCCCCTACCACCACAATCTTTCTTGGTCTCTGAGTATCCTGATTCCCCTCTGTGCTGGAGGAACTATTCCCCTGGCTGCTAGAGGAATCAGTCTCCGACAGCCTTGCCATTCCTGCTTTGATGCCCCCAATGTCATCCCTTAATCTGGCAAATGTATTGAAATTGGTCAGCTCAGAACTGGCCTGTCTCTTCCCTCAGATTCCTCTTTTAACTGTTACCCAGCTATCTACCTCTTCCTGGCCCTCAGTCACTCCTCCACCCTCTGCATCACTAGTCAGAACTAGGGCCAGATAAGTGATCAATAAACTCCTGTCAAAATTGTCAATATCCATCAAGGTTGCAAGTTGCCTTTTCAGATCAGCCAACTGAAACTCCAAAGGAATTACCTGCTCACAACTCCCACAGCGGTATGCTCCCTGGAACAGTTGATCCAAAGGCACATGTGGCAAGATGTGCATTGAGTGGCATTGTCAATCCTGATCATTGCTGCAACTATAGAGTATTACGTGCTAGTAATGTACTGTACTTCTGAATAGCTTGTTTCACACCTTCCTTGTTTTTACTCTTTCTAGTTATAACTCCACACTTAATCCAACTGCCCTTTAACCACACTACATTTCACACCCAGTGCTTTGTGGTAAATTATGTGAAATGTTCAAAGTTAACGCATTTTGATGTTTAACAAATGAGCTGATTTTCACAACCCAAAACTGTACATTATTAATTATTTGGTGGTAATAACAAACAATATTGTGCAATCACATTTTTTTTAACACAGCTGTATTGACCTTTATTAAATCTAGCCCAATGTCTTTATTATATGCATGTTGTTTCATCAACAATACATTAGTATTTTTAAATATAAAAAAGACATTGCTCAAATTAAGTGACATTTCCCTGGATGCAGTGTAAATGTCAATTTGATATATGCCAATAAACCAGTGAAGTCATTTTTATTTATCAAATGTGTGTTCATGCACATTAGGAAAATATTTTTTTGGTTTTGAAACAGATGGGCTTTTTTTTACAATATGCTGGTTATAAAGGAAAACCTTTTCATGGTACTGTATGGTTGGTTGTAATTTTGTTCTTGTGTAGGGATGCAGCATTGATCTGTTAATTATTGTCTAAGTCTTGCAAAAATATATAGTGCTGTTTTTAAATACAAGTATACTAAGTACTGTTCCATAACTCTACTCGTCCTATATTATTATGAATGCTGTGATATTTGTATGTGCCGCTGTAGAACAAACCCTGCATCAGTATTGTAAACAGCAGAAATATTATCTTAATCTTTGACTGTGTTATTCTTTAGACTAGTAAACACTTTCTATGGTGTAATGGATTAAATAGGAAAACAGCACCACCATAGATATAAAAAGCAAGACATTATTGAAAAGCAAAGCAATTGTGCCAGAGAAACCTAAGTAACCCCCCTGTCCTAAATGAAACATTTAAATGTGTGATGGTTTCTAGCGCTAAATGCTTTTCTTATGATACAGCAAAAAAAGTATGCACAAAAATTCAGCTTTCCGCTTAGTCCAATGATCCTATGCAGCTTTGTAACAGCTTCCTGTTCATGCGAATCCTCAGCCTGTAACTGTGGATAAGTATTGCTATATGTCATGCATATTTTAATAATTTTTCAAGCCTTTATCCATTACAATTGTAATATTGCATTATCATTGTTTTTCTATACACATTGTGTGCATGTAATTCTGTATATTGAGTAAAAATTACACTTTGTTTCATAATTTTTCTGAGTCTCTTTAAGAATATTTTTTTTACATTGAGTGCAGGGAACCATCATAAATGTAATTGTTACCAGGGCCACCAAAAGAGGGGGTTTGCCGGGGTTGGCGTCCCGGCCCGGTGGGTCAGGGGGCCCGGCCGCCCAGGCCTCCTGCGCGGCCGTCAGGGCTGCCAACGGTGGGGAACAAAAGATGATGGCTGCTGGTCACGACCGGGCCCCCACTCTGCATCAGATTCAGGCCTTCTTGTCCCAGCCTTTGACGTCAGAACGCCGGACCTCTCTGAGGTCAGCCCACCCAACTGGTGTGCGCTGACTGAAAGCTCAGTATGGGACACAGAGTGAGGAGGCCTGCATCTGATGGCCAGTCGCAGCCGGGTCGCGACTCTCTGCCGGACCCCGCAGCCACCGCTCAAGCCCGCAGCCACTGCCGGACTTTGCAGCCACCACTGGTCCCCACAGCCACCGGTCCCGACCATCCCAAGGTATGTCTACTTTTTTATATATGTATTGGGGGGCAGTGGAGGTCTTTATATATGTATTGGGGGGGGGGAGTGGGGTCTTTTTATTTGTATTGGGGGGGGGTGTGGGGGTCTTTTTATATGTCTTGGGAGGGAGTGAGGGTCTTTTTATATGTATTGGGGGAGTGGGGATATTGTTATATGTTTTGGAGGAGTGGGGGTCTTTTAATATGTATTGGGGGAGTGGGAGTCTTGTTATATGTATTGGGGGATGTGGGGGTCTTGTTATATGTATTGGGGGAGTGGGGGAATTTTTCTATGTATTAGGGGGTTTGGGGGAATTTTTCTATGGGTTGGGATATTTTTTATATGTATTGGGGAGGGTTGTTTTTTTTATATGATGTGTGTCTATGCACACACACACACACACACACACACACACACACACACACACACACACACACACACACACACACACACACACACACACACACACACACACACACACACACACACACACACACACACACACACAGCATATAGCCAATAGCCAATAGCCAATAGCCAATAAAGAATATCACTACTGAGCACATTCACGTCCTAGACAGGTCTGCAACACATTGTGTGACCATTTGCATGTCATTTCCAAGAATCCCTTGCTGCAGTGGGAGCACTGTAGGCTAGGTGAAAATGGTTGAAAGGCAGGATTGCAGACCTTTCTAAGACTTGAATGTGCTTTTAAGTGATATTCTTTATTGGATTTATTATAACGGTGGAGGTTTTTTTTGCCTTTTTCACCCACTATAACTTAAATTGTATATGGTAAACCTACCCATCCTAGAAAATTGCAAAGCTAGTACAACCAACCTCATACTGATGAGACCCATTGAGGTTGAAACATGTCTGTGAATGGTTTGACTGGCTTTGCACCTTGTCCCATGCTGTGCTTAAAAGCTGTGTGAACAGCATTGCATTTGCTTATATGGGCTCCATGTGAATATATATGCATCTCATCCCATGCTTATTATCTTTGCATCTAATCCCTTTACATCTAATCCTATGATATCATACCCATCCCTGTAACATGGTCTTATCCCTGTTAAACAGGCTTGCTTCTAATTCAGCAGTGTGCTGGTTAATTGCTGGTGCAATCAACCCCACCTGCTAATCACAGCTCTGTGATATAGTCTGTTCTGAGACAGGAAGTGAAGAATCCTTAGTCTCACATGTGGGGCTGAACCAAGGAAGGACAGACAGAGATTCCTGAACTGACAGTTGGAGCTGACACAGGAAAACAGATAAGCCTGCACACAGACACTGTCTTGAGCACAAAGGGGTGCTGAGATCAAGGCACCCAGAGACTTCTTTTACTGGACACAGGGGATCCAGGAGCCTACCAGAGACTGACATGAAGGGCCACCTGCTTTAAGGTATCTCTTGAGACTTTGGGGAATAGGGTCGTAATGGGATTATCCCTCCAGCCCATCAGATAGGGTCTGGGGAAGTAAGTTAGCCCTTACACAGGGATAGGCGTTTGTTGTTTATGTTGCTTTCATATGTTTGCTGTGCTATTTAAGGAAACAGGCAATACCGGTCTACAGGTAATAACAGGTCTACCACGGATCCTTGCCCTGAGTGTATGGCCGGGTTCCCTGATGCCAATGATATGTTTTCGTTAACCCCTGCCGATCAGTTCTGTGAGGTTCCCCTGGAGAATACATATGTTGCTCTACCCAGCACTAATGTTCTTGTATCAGAGAATAAGTTCATTAGTTCTCCTATTTCTAGCTCAGAAGTCCTTTCTCTAGGTCTTGAGGGTTTTCCAGCTTTAACCCCTGCCGAGCAGTCCTGTGAGGTTCCCCTGGAGAATACATATGTTTCACTAGCCAACACTAAGGTTCTACTATCAGAGAATAAGTCCCTTTGTTCCCCTATTTCTAACTCCGAATCTGTCACTCCAGCTCTTGAGGGTTTTCCAGCTTTAAACTCTGCTAGGCAGTCCTGTGCGCTTTCCCCGTCAGAGAAAGAATCCCTAAATTCTGTTCCCAGGATTATTTCTGTATTAACCCCTGTGGGGCAGCTCTCTGAGTTTCCTTTGGTAAATCCCTGTTCTCTGCCAGCCATGGTCACGCCCCTAGCTTCAGACGAGAGATTCCTGGTCTCTCCTAATACAGAGAGATTACCTATGTTTTACTCTCAGGCATTGTTTGCATTAACCCCTGTAAATTCTTGCTGCCTCCAAGTTAATGCCTTCGTTTTAGCCTCAGAGAATGAGTCCACAAGTCAGACAGCAGAGGTTGCATTGAGGGATTCCCATAACCGTACGGAGTCCCTAGATATTCTTTGCTATAAATCCCCTGCTTCAGCTCAAGTTTCCGCAGTTTCGTCTCCGGAGACTTCGGCTAAAGTTCTGGTTCCTGATAAATGTATTCAGGAGTCAGGTTTTTCCCTAAGCTTGCTCGCAGAGTTCCTTCTCCCGGGTGTTTCGCTGAACCAGCCTGTCGCCCACATAGCGGTGATCCCTGCTTTAGCGCATAGTTCCCACATTATGGAGTCTGCAGTAATTTCTGGTTTCCCAGACATTCCTTACCAAATACCTACTTCAGAGACCAGTACAGTTATGATTCACCCCCGTGTACTGTCTGAGTTCTCCTCCTCTTTAAGCTTAGGGTTAAAAGCATACAGTAGTCTGTATGTCCCTCCTGGGGTTCATATTATGTTCCCAGGAATGTTTGCTGACGCACGGTTTTCTCCCAAAAGTGACGCTTTTTCATATAGATTAGTAAAAAGCTTGCACACTGTTTCCCTTTTCGCTGAATTGTGTCTTTCTAGTTTTGAGACTCTGAGAGGTAATGATTCTCCTTCTGATTCTGAAGCTCTTCCTACAAGGAGTATCCTGATTGGGGGTCCCCCTGATTTCTCTGTCCAGGCTAATTCTCCAGGGATCAGCATATCTGTGGTCACTTCCTTAGTACTGTCTGAGGTCACCATGCATATATTACAAGTCCTGGGGTTTAAATCTGAGCTATTTAGCTGTCCTGCCTTTGCTGAAACCCAGTCCCTCAGTACTGTGTCTAAATATGTCCCAGCAAACATGGGGTTACTCTGGGAAGAAATTAAAGCTCCTGTCTTAAAGGGTATTTTTTCTCACATGTCCAGCAAATCTAGAACCTCTGTAATTGTTTCTAAGTCACTTATCAATACATCTGATTTTTTCTCTAATCAAACCCAGACACCCTTACTATCTGTTAGGAGTCCTGGGATCAGAGATTTTGCACTAGAAAACACACCTATTCCTGTTTGTGTCAGGTTAGGCACCCCTGTGGTTAGGGCCATTGCAGTTTCAGAGAAAACTCCTTGTACTCCTAAGGTGCCTGTCATTAAGAGTTTTCATAAGTCATACTTGCTGCTTGTTGATTCTCAGGTCTCTGTCACTGAGGTACAGATTTCAGCTTCTGATGTTAGCTTCCCTCCCGCCACTACCCTGGCTCTGCCTTTTTCTCAAGTTCCTGATAGGAAAATTCCAAGGTCTATTCCTGATTCACTGACAATACTATCTTCCAATGAAGATTTCCCAGTATTGGAGAGCTCTACTGTTGTTTGCTTATCTGCTCCTGCTAAACCATGGTTTGGGGCCTCGGATTTTTCAGTTGCCCCTGTTATTTCCTCTCAGTTGGAAATACTCTGTACGTATCCCAAGATTTCGGTCCCTATGCCTGGTTTACTGCATGCCTTGTCACCTTCCATACCAATACCGGGAGATGCTTCCAACCAGCCTATACCCTTACTAACCATTACCTGGGAGCCTTCTAGAGGAAAAATTCCTCGCAAATTCCAACATACAGTGGTCAGCCAAGACTTTTTCTGTTACAAAGTCCCTCCTGGTATATTCGATCAACTAGCAGGGCCGCTGATCCTAGATTCCGATTCCTCTATTAAGGACTGGGCTTTCAGTGGGGGTCCTTCTTCCGTTTCTGCTCTGGAGCCCTCTGGTTCTTCACAGCCCTGGATTTCCAAGACATTTTGCGAGGCGAGCCATGTACCAAGGATGTTTCTTCCATCTATCTCATATCCTAGAACTGTACTCACCAAAGAACTGCTCGTTTACGGATATCCTTTCCACCTAAGGAATTTTAGGAACAACTCAATGTCCCCAAGACCCATGGATGACCCTGTCTGGCCGCAGTTCTCACCGGGGGGTGGGAGTACACTAAGGGTTAACCACGAGTCCCTGGACCACGATTCTAACCCCAATCCTAGACGGTTCAGCAACAATTCCCAGTCCTCCAACTCTATGAGTGTTCATGTTCGCCCGGAGGTCTCACGTGAAGGGGGGGATACTGTCAGGAATCCGCTCCGCGGGTTACTGGTTACCTTACCTTGCAGACCGGTGCAGTTCTGGAACAGCTCTCCTGATGTTTGCTGCAGCCTGGATTCACTCACCAAAGCTATACACACTCCCTCTGGTATCTACTGCAGCTGTGCAGCCTATTATGCAACCTAGACTTGCATTCATTCATTGGAGCAATATCTTCACACCCCCGCTGGGGATTGGCCTGCTGGCCTTTAAGTATTGCCTTCCCATAATGCTCCTTGCCGAGCATAGTCCTTACCGGATGTCACCAACTATTCTGCCACAAGCTCTTGCTTGTTCTCTTGTGCTGAAGCGGAGGTTTCCCTTGCGTCCTTCAGCTTCCTGTTCTCCTGTGCTGAAGCAGAGGTTTCGTCCCTGCGTCCGTCAGCTTCCTGTTCTCCTGTGCTGAAGCAGAGGTTTCGTCCCTGCGTCCTTCAGCCTCCTGGATTCCTGCACTGAAGCGGAGGTTTCGCCCCTGCGTCCTTCAGTCTCCTGGATTCCTACACTGAAGCGGAGGTCTCCCTGTGTATCTACAGCTTCCTGGTTCCTGGGGCCTACTCTTTCCCTAATCTAGAGAGGCCGTGTCCTGGTTCCTGCGCTGCTACAGAGGATTCCCTAACCCGCTCAGGACTCTTGCGCTGTAGCGCTGGTTTAACCGTGCAGCTAGGCGGTGTGTAAATCTGGTCTGTCTTCCACCTCCTGAGACCAGTACCATGGGCCATGGTCGCCGCACGCGCAGAGAACCCCCCCGCGCTCATAAGCCGAAGCGGGGTTCTCCTGACTCCCTGTTGCCGAACTCTTGCTTGGACAATGTTTATTCTGACGTCTCCTATCCTGACCCTGGCTTGTACAACGACGATGCTGTCTTCTCCAATCCAGACCCTGCTACGTACGACTATGAACTGGGCAATCCGGATCAGCCTGCGAGGTTTAAGGTCGGTGCTTTTACAACCCTACCTCAGCCACGCGCTCCGACCCGAGTTTGTGGCGAGCACAACCGTGACACATTGGGAACATCAGGAATGTGATCTTTTAAAATAGAATCATTTTTTAATATATGCCAATGTTTTTTAATGACATTCTTAATTTCATAAGCATTTTTGTTGTAAGGTGTGAGGAAAGACATTTTAAATGTTTTATTAGTCGCATTATTCTTTACTTTATCTACCAAAAGATCTTTTCTTTGGATAGAGTCAACTCTCTCTATAGCTTTGTTCAGAGTATGTGGATTGTAATTACGGTCTTTAAATCTATTGATAAGAATCTTAGATTGTTGTTGATATGTGTGTTCATCGCTACAGTTTTTTTTTAATCTCCTTAGTTGGCCATATGGGATATTTTTGATCCATTGTGGGTTGTGGCAGCTTTCTTCTAGTATAAAGTTGTTGCTGTCCACCTTTTTGAAGAAAGTTTTTGTTTTAAGATCCCCCTTTTCAACAAAAATCACCAAATCTAAGAATTCTATTTCATTTTTACTCCATACATGGGTAAATCTGATATTACGATCATTATTCTCTAGGTAAACGAAAAATTTACTCAATTCTTCCTCGCTTCCTTTCCAGATGAACACTACATCATCAATAAATCGATGCCAGGAGACTAGGTTTGCACCTGAGGGCATGGGTAGGCTCTATGTAGTCCTCCTCCCATATCCCCATAAAAATGTTAGCATAACTCGGGGCAAACCTAGTACCCATGGCCGTTCCACATCTCTGCAAGTAATATTTATTATTAAACCAATAAAGTTTTTTTTCAAGATTAAAGCGAATAAATTCCACAATAAAATCTAATTGTTCCTCTTTAATATCCTCATCCCTTCCCAAGACTCTCTTTACTGCTTCTATCCCATCATTATGTATAATTTATGTATATAATGCCGATACAACAGCTGTAACCAGGATATAGTTTTCCTTCCATTTTATTCCACTTAAAATTCTAATGATATCTGTAGTATCCTTAATGTAAGATTTAAATGTGGATACATATTTGGAGAGGAAACAATCTATATACTGGGATAGATTATTAGTCAGAGAATCAATTCCTGATATAATAGGTCTACCAGGGGGATTTAAAATATCCTTATGAATCTTGGGTAGAAAATAAGAAAGGGGTAATTTAGGTTTATCCTTACACAAATATTTAAATTCATTGTCATTTAAAATTCCTGAATCTTTCCCTATAATGTGTAATTCTCTAAGCTGTTGAAGAAAGGAGAATGTGGGGTTGTGGTCAAGGACTAGATAAGTATTGGTGTCATCCAGTATTCTGTTTGCTTCATTAAGATACCATAATCGATCCATGATCACAACCCCACCCCCCTTGTCAGCTTGTTTAATAATAATCTCGTCATTCGTCATAAGACTTTCTAAAGCCTCCCTTTCAACTCTTGTCAGATTTGGTTTAGACATGTTACATTTATTTGTTAATTTTGTAAAATCCGCTAAAACCATCTGGTGAAAAACTTCTAAAAAGTGTCCCTTGTTATGGCTAGGATAAAATGTGGATCTTGGTTTGAGATCCGTATGTTTAAAACCATTTGAAAGTCTATTTAATGGCAGTAGATTATCAGCCCCATTGGAATCCCTATTAAGAGATGATTGATGCAGGAAATGTCTTTGAATATTCATTTTCCTAAGAAAAAGATTAGCATCAATAAACAATTGAAAATTATTAGGTTTAACAGTAGGTGCAAAGGTTAAACCTTTGGAAATTACCTGTTTTTGAGATTCTGTTAATTCCAATGAGCTGAGATTAAAGATATTGCCATGTCTAGGTCCTTCTACATTCCTAACTTCTAGCAAGTTTCGTCTTCCTCTTCTTCCTCCTCTTTTTCCTCTATCCTTCTTTTTTTCTGGCTCATGTTTATTTCCATATTTTCTAATGGGGCAAAGCGATTGCTTGTCTCCCAAAGATCTAGAAACTGGCCTGATTCTAAAAAACTAGTCTGGGTAGATTGAATGTCAGGATTAATAATATTCTCTTTACTTGGTTTCACATTACTTTCTCTATGTGGAGTATGATGTATTGTTACCTCTCTTTTCTGTGTAGGTTTGTGATATTTTGTAGTATGCTGTGGTTTGAAACTTGATGCTAAGTTTATTTTTAGTCCATTGTTGGAGGAATTAATAATTTCCCTTTTTGAAGCATCATTTTGGATGTTATTAGAATTGTTACGCTTACCACTGGTTTTATTTGTAGTCCAATTTTTTCTATTACCTTTAGCGTAATCTTCTACATCTCGTTCATACTTCCTATCCTTATTATCTTTCAAATTTGTCTCCAGATTCTCTAATCTTTTCTGTAAAGTTTTATCATTCTCTTTAAAGACAGGATGGCTCATTAGGGGATCTATTCTCTCTTTAATGATGTTTATATCTTTATCCAAAATGGCCATTCTCTTTTTATGTTGTAATATTCTCTGTTTCATTAGATCAAATGAGGCGTGGTCCACGATGCCCTCCCAGGCTTCCATGAACACCGTATCATCTAAATTGAATGAAGGAATCTTTTTAATTCTGAGACCTCTGGGAATTATTTTATTTGTCAAATATTTATTTAAATATAACATGTCAAACCATTTCCTGGTATCCTTAAATAAAAGGGCTTCAAGTTTTGTGAATTCTCGGTTAAGGATTTCTCTCTCACTTAGTGGTGCAGACCCCATCTGGTGAGCAGAGAAATCAATATCATTATTTCTTAATTGTCTTCTAGTGAAGACATTTGAACTGGAATTTTCAATATTCGATATACAATGTAATATACGGATGCAGCCTCTTGTCCCAGAACTAACAGATATAACGTTTGTGCAAAGGGAAAGGGAGTGAACAGGGCGCTTCCAAGGAGTGAAAATAAAAAACAGTGTTTGTAAAAATTATGGTAAAGCACAAATGTGAAACACCTAAAACCAATTGATAACCTTCACCACCAAGTGATAATAGGTAAATACAAAATATACAAATGGTGATTTGCAGCTCAACTTCCTCAAAGGGGACCATTCCATGTACCCAGATGATGTGCAACTTTTCTTCTTGGAGAGGAGGAGCACAAAGTAGCTCAGTGATATATGTGAATAAAAAGATAAAGGCAAATATAGTGCAGAGTGTAATGCCTATAAACAATCCATCATGTAGCCTTGGGTAGTTGCACTCACAAAACTTGTAGTTCATATAAGCATGTCAGAGATCCTTCTCTCTCTGACTGGAGCCCTTTAAGTAGATGTATGTAGTGATTCTCAGGATATCCCTCAATGGGTTAATGGTATAGCATGGAAAAGAAAAAAGCCACAATAGTGCATACTATTTGACCAAAATATATTGTGTACAGAATGAAAGAGCAATTCAACCCACATTTGCAAAGTAAATAACAGGCATTGGAGAGGACAACTGGATAAGGTAGGACCCCGTCGGTGTGTAGCTTCACTGGCACTTCACTCGCTTCTCATGTTCTCACGATCAGAGCTCCGCATTCGTCACTTCCGGAATTGCATCAAAGGTGAGGGCGGAAGTGCAGTCTGCCTCTGAAAATGGCTCCGATTTGCCAGTCCTTCTAACCCCAGGTCCTCCAGCAATGCTAACGCTAACTCTTACGCGTTTCGCAGATGCTTCGTCAGGAGTTATAATTACAGAGTCTACTGAATGACTTTATATAGACCCATCAATCAAGTAATCAACATGAAAATGCAAATTTTAACCCCCTCAGGGCTCGAACATAGCGCGAGGTAAAAAAAAACAGTATTGTGTATACAAACAAGTCATTTAAGCTATAATACTTTAATGAAGCTAAAACTAAATAAATAAATAATACGATAAATTTAAAACATATATAATAAAAATATGGAACAGGATTGAGCTAGAGGAAGAGAAGAGACGATATATTACCACATTATATAAAAAATATATATATAAAGCCATAACACATATGTATAATGAATAACTAAAAAATAAATAAATAAAAGCATGAATGCACAAGGGAAACTAAATGGACAAAGAAAAAGAAAACAGAATAAGCTAATATAAGATTACATTTAATTTAAAAAGGCGTTGATATCTATATCCACATTTAACCCGTGCGGGGCAAGGGTTTGCATCTTGTGGATCCAATATGTTTCTCTCTTGGCCAAACTGTTTCATCTATCACCCCCCCTCCAATGGATACTAATGTGCTCAATATCTATGTATTTCAAACATTTAGGATCTGAGTTGTGAAATTCTTGGAAGTGTTTGGATACATTGTGGGTCATCAAACCTTTTTTAATATTACCCACATGTTCCAAAATGCGGGTGCGTAGTGGTCTGGAAGTGCGTCCTATATACTGCAACCCGCATGTACACTGTAACAAGTAAATCACAAATTCAGTTTTACAGTTTATGTAACTATCCATTTTAAATACCTCTCCTGTTTTCTTTGATTTAAATTGAAATTTTTCAATATGTTTGAAATGGCATGCTTTGCATGAATAGCATCCAAAGAAACCTTTTGGCTTCTCTAGCCAGGTGGAGGTTTTCCCATTAGTATTTGATTTGAAAGTTGTAGGGGCCAGTTTATTTTTCAGATTTGGGGCCTTTTTGAAGATGACACTGGGAACATCAGGAATGTAATCTTTTAAAATAGAATCATTTTTTAATATATGCCAATGTTTTTTAATGACATTCTTAATTTCATAAGCATTTTTGTTGTAAGGTGCCATGGATAAAAAGCAGAGTCAATCTGATAGAATGATTGCTAATCTATAGCAGAATTATGAGGAGGCACTGAACGAGATTACAGTCTTTCAGCAAGAGGTTCACAAGTGCCATAAAGAGGTGGAGGTCTCTCAAAATGAGGTTCCCACTCTCCGCATAGAACTGAATGCCACACACCAGGAGGTCAACAGTGTCTGGACATAGGTGGACATATCCCAGAAGGAGGTTCACATTCTCTGCACAGAACTGGATGCCTCACACCAAGAGATCAGCAGCTGCCGCACAGAACTGGAAGTCTCTAAAAAGGAACTTCACAGTCTCACTGTGATAATAATAAATATAGGCACTGTACCGTGTATCTGTGTTAATGGATGTAGCACTGAGCTTTGTCTGTGTTTCATGTTCTGTCTCTGGTTTTAACGCAGCAGATGATAAGATGGCCATAGTTGGTCAAATTTATCAATATTTTATCAAAAATTATGACTTTTACAAATTTTCACCAGATGCTCGTGTGTGGAAACGTGAAATAAGGAAAAAGTTCATTGATCCTGCAACCAGAGTTAGAGGAGGGTATTGGTGTGTTGCGCCAGATTTTCCAGTATCTTTGATCATGGAGACTTCAAAAGGCGAAAGGTCATGGTAAAACCAACTAAGATTTGTAAGTTCCAGGCCAGCAATGGAACAGCGCCGGCGCGGGTGCCAGCGCCGGTGCCAGCACCAGCACCGGCGTAAAATAACGGTTTGACCGTCAGTGAAAACCTGGTGACCGGCAACCCTTGCTATCTGTCCCCGCCAGGATACCTGCAGCCTGAGCAAGATTTCACGTACAGATACCAGCAAGCTTGCATGTACCAAAAAGATTTCCAGCTTCATCAGCTAATAACTACAGGTGTAGCAGACCCGCTGTCACCTGTAAACTACGTGTATAATCAAGAATACGGGACTGGTGGCAGTGGCTCGGCGCCAAACGATTGGCAAAGTCTATGGTGAGGGTACAGTACAGCTGCCGTATTTATTTATTTTTAAATATCAATACATAATGCACACAGTCAAGCGATTAGTTACTGCAGATCGGTCCGCTCTCTTATTTTAGTCACAATTTGGGAAAATGCAGTCCAGCAATATCATTGGCTGAGCAGCTTCTACATTAGATACTGAACAATTGGTGGACATCTAGGCGCATGGGCAAACTGTATGTCTCATTGGAACCTTTTTGTATTGTATTGTATTGTATGTTTTTATTTATATAGTGCCATAAATATACATAGCGCTTCTCAGTAGTAATACATGTTGTAATCATATAAATAACAAATAATATAAATAAAAGGTCATGGGAATAAGTGCTTCAGACATAAAAGTAACATTAAGAAGAGGAGTCCCTGCTCCGAGGAGCTTACTGTACAATCTAATTCGTAGGTAGGAGAACGTATAGAGACAGTAGGAGGGAATTCTAGTAAGTGTGTCTGCAGGGGGCCAAGCTCTATGTATCATGTGTTCAGGATTATCCACAGTGCTATTCATATGCTTCTTTAAGCACATGTGTCTTAAGGTGGGTCTTAAAGTTGGATTGAGAGGGTGCTAGTTGGGTATAGAGGGGAAGGGCATTCCAGAGGTGCGGGGCAGTCAGTGAGAAAGGTTTAAGACGGGAGAGTGCTTAAGATACAAAGGGGGTAGAACAAAGACATCCTTGAGAAGACCGCAAGAGTCGGGATGGTGCATAGCGAGAAATTAGGGCTGAGATGTAAGGAGGGGCAGAGGAGTGTAAAGCTTTAAAAGTGAGGAGGAGAATTGAGTGCGAGATGCGGGATTTGATCGGAAGCAAGGAGAGGGATTTCAGGAGGGGAGATGCAGAGACAGATTTAGGAAAGAGTAGAGTGATTCTGGCAGCAGCATTTAGTATAGATTGTAGGGGAGACAGGTGAGAGGCAGGGAGGCCGGACAGCAGGAGGTTGCAGTAGTCGAGATGGGAGAGAATGAGGGCCTGAGTCATTGTTTTAGCAGACGCGTAACAGAGGAAAGTTCGTATCTTTGTGATATTACGGAGGAAAAAGTGACAAGTTTTAGAAACATTTTGAATGTGAGAGGAGAATGTGAGAGAGGAATCGAGTGTGACCCCTAGGCAGCGTGCTTGGGCTACTGGGTGAATGATCGTATTTCCAACAGTAATGTGGAAGGAGGTAGTAGGGCCAGGTTTGGGAGGAAGTGTAAGGAGCTCTTGTTTTGCCATGTTAAGTTTCAGTCGGCGGATGGCCATCCAGGATGATATTTCAGAGAGACATTCAGAAACTTTGGTCTGTATAGCAAGAGTAAGGTCAGGGGTTGAAAGGTAAATTTGTGTGTTGTCAGCATAGAGGTGATATTTAAAACCAAAAGATGTGATTAGGTCACATAGAGAGAGTGTGTAAAGAGAGAAGAGAAGAGGTCCCAGGACAGAGTCCTGGGGTACCCCCAAAGAGAGATCGATAGAGAAGGAGGAGGTGTCAGCAAAAGAGACACTGAAAGTACGATGGTAGAGGTAAGAGGAGATCCATGATACAGTTTTGTTCCGAATACCATGAGTATGGAGAATGTGGAGGAGAAGATGGTGGTCCACGGTGTCAAATGCTGCAGAGAGGACGAGTAATATGAGCAGAGTGTAATGACCTCTGTCTTTGGCAGCATGGAGGTCGTCGGTTATTTTACTGAGGGCTGTTTCAGTAGAGTGAGCAGTGCGGAAGCCAGATTGTAGAGGGTCTAGAAGAGAATAGGTGTTGAGAAAGTGTAGCAATCAAGAGAATACCAGACGTTCAAGGCGTTTGGAGGCAAAAGGCAGGAGGGAAACAGGTCAATCGTTAGAAGGACAGGTAGGGTCAAGCTTGCTGTTTTTGAGCAATGGTATCACAGTTGCATGTTTGAAGGAGGATGGAAAAGTACCAGAGTAGAGGGAAGAGTTAAAGATCTGTGTGAGCATAGGTATTATAGAAGGAGAAAGAGGTTTTAGGAGATGGGAAGGAATGGGATCAAGAGGGCAGGTGGTAGAGGGAGAAGAGGAGATCAGCAGTGACACATCCTCCTCTGAGATAGCAGAAAAAGAGTCCAGAAAGGCAGAAGGAGAGTTAGGAAACAGTGTGGGATGGGAGGAGGCAACAGATGGGATGTTCTGACGTATGGATTCCACCTTTTCCTTAAAAAAGTCAGCAAAGTTCTGAGGTGAGATGGAGGAAGAAGAGGAGGCAGCCGAGGGTGGTCTGAGTAGAGTGTCAAAGACAGAAAAGAGTCGACGTGGGTTAGACTTGTGCGTGTTGATTAGTGATGAAAAGTAGGTTTGTTTAGCCTGAGAGAGGGCAGAGTTGAAACAGGACAGCATAAATTTGTAGTGAAGGAACACTGCGAGCGTATGAGATTTCCTCCAGAGGCGTTCAGAGGAGCGAGTAGAGGAACGCAGCATGCATGTGTTGGAATTTAGCCAGGGCCTGGGGTTAGAAGGGCGAGGACGGCAGAGAGAAAGTGGGGCATGTAGGTCAAGAGAGGAGGATAAGGCAGAGTTGTAGTTCCTGATCATGTTGTCAGGGTCTGAAGTAGAACTGAGAGAGGAGTGGGTGGAGCGTAAAGTGGAATCAAAAGCTGGTAGGTTAATAGAGCGCACGTTTCTGCAAAAATGAGGGCGAGATGGAGATGGAGAGGGGAAGAAGCGTGATAGAGAAAATGAGATGAGGTGATGGTCAGAGAGAGGAAAAGGAGAAATTGAGAAATCGGTGAGAGAAAAGTTTTTAGTGAAAACCAGATCTAGGTACTGGCCATCTTTGTGGGTGCTAGCTTCAGTCCACTGTTGAAGGCCAAAAGAAGAGGTTAGACAGAGAAACGGGAAGAGAGGGGTCATCAATGTGGCAGTTGAAGTCCCCAAGGAGAAGAACAGGGGAGTCTGAGGAGAGAAAGAAAGAGAGCCAGGATTCAAAGTGAGAGAGAAAGGCAGAGGGGGGATGGGTAGAGGTAGGTTGGCGATAGATGACCGCCATGTGGACTGGGAGAGGCGAGAAGATCTGGACTGTGTGAACCTCAAAGGAGGGAAAAGCAAGGCAGGGGGGAATAGGAAGGGTTCGGTAACGGCAGAGAGAGGAGAGTAGGAGCCCCACGCCTCCACCCCTGCCATCAGGGCACGGAGTGTGGGAGAATGAAAGGCCACTGTAGGAGAGGGCTGCTTCCAGAGCAGTGTCAGACTGAGTGAGCCAGGTCTCAGTTATAGCAAATAGAAGCAGGGAGTGAGAGAGAAAGAAATCATGCACAGAGAGGAACTTGTTTGAGAGGGAGCGAGCATTCCAAAGGGCACAGGAGAAAGGGAGAGAGGAGGGAGGGTGGCAGGGGATGGGTATGAGGTTGGAGGGGTTAACACCAGAAGGAGTAGAAGTTGCTTGTGGAAGGCGAGGATGAGAGCATGTAGAAATAAGGCAGGGACCAGGATTGGGAGAGATATCCCCAGAAGCAAGGAGGAGAAGCATGGAAAGAAAGAGAATGTGTGAGGATGATTTGTAGGGGTGTGTTTTAGTACACGGTGTATAGCTGTGTGGTGACAGAGGGCGCAGGTAAGAAAGGAGTTCATGTGAACTGAGAAGTGGGGAAGAAAGGAGAGATGGGGATATATGAATAGAGTTAGAGACATAACGAGACTGGTGGAAGGAAGTGCATAATTTGAAAATAAGTGAGGTAACTGCAAATATAAAAAGTAAAGGCGGCATCACAGCAATAGTTAAGTGTTGAGATGTGCAGCCTTGGATGATATCCTCCTTTCCAACGTAGATCAAATGCAGGAATCAGAAGCAGTAGGTGGTGTCTACTTTTCCACTTCTTTTTGAACTTCCTTTTTAACTTCATAACTACTTTAAACATGTATACCTAAAAGCATTTCTACTTAAGAGCACTGCTGCAGGCAGATTTGGCTGCTGTGAGTTTGCTTATATACTTTTACAAAGTCACCTGGCTGGCCCAACCAACTTAATTAGCACATGTGAGGGACGTTCAAGCAAATGGTTTTTCTAAGATGGGTGTTGTCTTGCACAAGTGTGAAAGCTGAATTAAATTAAGACAGTAGGGGATGATTTGGAGACAGACAGATAGACAATTTGAAATATGTTTTTACCTAAATAGAACTAAATAGACAGCAGGGGAGGATTTTAAGACAGACAGACAATTTGAAATATGTTTTTACCCAAGGAAAGAGAAGAGATGAGATCAGTGATTCAATAGCCCCAACTTCCTTTTTAAACTTCATAACTACTTTAAACATTTCTACTTAAAAGCATTTCTGCTTAAGAGCATGGCTGCAGGCCATGAAATGCATATGTGTGTCATCACATTTAGGCGCCTGCGTGTATGTGAACGAGAGTTGCCCCCCCGAGAAAATTATTGTGGGGACTGACTGAGGGGACTGTGAGGACCGACTGTGGGAACTTCTTTAGGGGACTGACTAATTTTAACCAACCATTACAGTATGTGAAATGTTATACAGTACTTACTGCATGTTTTAGAAAACACTGACATTTTCATAAAAGGTTGCACAATGAAACAATGAAACAATTTAAAAAATATTCAACTTTGTTTTATTTTTTGGAGTTAAAACATTATGGTATAAATTTTGAACGATAGAACAATCTATCAGCAGCAATAACGGAAAAATATAACATACATACAGTATGGTACCAGTAATAATTTTATTTTTCCTCAGAAAAGAAACTTTGTCATCAAGCGGAGAACGGCAAATGGAGGGATTTCGATGGATAATATCGCTTTTTGGAACGTTACTTGCACATTGATGAATCTGATTTAAAAATCAAAGTACTGGAGGCAACAATTTAGTGACAGTTCCATTTTTATTGATTAGGATAGAATAACTGTGAGCTTTAAAGAAAACCTTAAACAGTATGCTGCTGTTTTCATACAGTATACATTATTTTTTAAATACTGTATAATAAACCCCAAAAATAAAAAATTATTATCTTTTATGCTATACAGTAAGTATTTATTCTACAGTATACAGTACTGTATGTGTATTCTATAGAAGTGTGTGGACGAAGCGCTAGTACAGCGTGAAACACGTAGAGGAGGAGGCTGTGCTGTAGCCTGCTTATTTACAAGTGTGTACTCATCTCAATAAAGCTTATTTTGTACAATCCTTGGAACTGACGTCAGACCTGCTGTTTGCTGTGGCACCGGACACTCTCTCTTCACTTCAGTATGTGTATTCTATACCTGTATTTATTGTTTTAATACTGCTTTGATTTAATGTGCATGCCTACAGTATACACTACAGTATGTCTCATGGAACCTTGTTGAAACGCATATGCCTGTCATCACATTTAGGCGCATGCGTGGATGTGAACAAGAGACACAACACATCCCCCGCCCAAGCCATTCATTAAAATTCTTGTGTTTACTAACTAATCCTGCACACACTTCAACAGTAGCAGTTCCCCACCCCCCAGTGGTATCAACTGGTTTAAGACACCAGTGGAGTAAGTACAGTACAGTAGCTACCGTTACAAAGAAGATAAAGATAGAATTTGTATTAGAAAGATAAAATTTGTATTATTCATGATTATTTGTATTTTTCATCCTGATAAAACAAAAATTCTTTAAATTCACGATCATTATTGAAACACCCCCACACCCCCCAAAGACAAAGAAAGAATGACAACAATTGGTAACTTATCAAAAACTTGATTCAAATTAGGTCTCTTTCTTTTTCTTTGAACTTTAATTACATTCACTTTGAATGTGTGGGTGGGATTCTTCAAGAAGGGGTTGGGTTTGTGTGTGAAATGGTTAGGGGTGGGCTACACTAGTTGCCAAGAAGGGCTTATCAGATTAACATATTAAATTTGGGAATGTGTGGATACAAATTTCAATACACATTGTAAGGCTTTGTGTCAGAAGTAGTGTGGAGGGGGAGGGGTTGTATGTGCTAGTTACCACCGGCCCTTAAACTTGAAATGCTCTTGGTACAGTATGTGCATGGATGAGTCATTCGAGAAGGGATTATCATACGTGCACATGCGTTACCGTAAACAAAGCCTCAAAGATTTTAATGAGTTGCTTCGGGGTTTAGGGGGTGGATGGATGAGTCATTCTCGCCAATACAAATAAATACAAATGAATGAGAAATGTGAGAACACGCTCGGGAAGAGTAAACTATTAAACTAAGCCACACAGCCAACAATTACAAATGAATGGTGTGGGAGAGGTGTCAATAAGCAGTAGAAATACTTTAGCCTTGTGTGTGCGCGGGGGGGAGGGGGAGAGCGCTGTATGCTGGATTATCAATTCAAAGAAATATTTTCAACAGTCATCATAATATTTTGATCCCCACACCCCCAAATAAAAATCACAGTATGCCACCCACCTCATAAAGTACGTACATGACTAGTGTAGAATTAAAAAGCTACAGTAGTGATTGATTCTCAGAATATCAAGAATTGTTATGCAAGCCCATGTCGAGAAATGAAAAAAAAAAATCAGACTTGAAATTCTAATTGAATGGGAGATCATACACGCATGCACATAAATGTGATGATACGCATGTGCGTTTCAACAAGGTTGCAATGAGACATACATACATGCGCAGAAATACAGTAGGATGAAACGCAAATGCGTTTCTACAAAGTTCCAATGAGACATTCACGCATGCGCATAAAATAAAAACATTATGAAAAGAAGAGCAAGCCTAGCAAAAGTATTGATTAATAAATAATACATATAGAAATGTGATGATTTTATATTCAGAAGAAGACGCAATGTTATATTTTTGTAATACTGTACTTCTTTTCCCTTTAGTATCATGTATACAGTACAGTATGTGTACTCATATTTTTTATGTGTATGGCTAAGGAGCCTCATAGTACTGTATATAGTATGAACTCGGAACGTTAATTAATCTCTGCTTCAAATATTAATCTTCAAATTTACAATTATTGTGCGCACACAATGACTTGCAGAAATGTACGACTGTAGGTTGAATTGCTATTAGACTTTTAAGACAACAGCTCGTGATCGCCCACTTGAGTTTCTAGACGGTATTGCAGACAACGCTAAAAAACGATCGCAAACGTATTGAAAGCCAATCGAAAAAAAAGTCAATTTCTAAACGGTTGGAAAATATAGTGTGTCTGGCCGCGGTTATCAGAGCGGCTAGGCTTTGGCTGCTTTAGAATAAAGGCTGGCGCAGCTGTATGATGTTTTGATGCACTCAGAAGGACTGCATGCTGAGAGGAAGACAAGGGGACAAGACCTCTATACCTGGGCACAGAGAGCACACAAGTATGCTGACCCAGGAGAACAGAGAGGCCTTCCCCTACAGCAACAACAACAGAAACAGATAAGACTTTCTTGTTGGACTTATATACATATATACATACACAGGAGTATGTGGATATGGGAAATGAATCCCCAATAGGTGCTACTAATGTCTTAGTGATATTGTGCAATATAGCATTGCAATCTAGGAAAGAGTTAACTTCGTATGCAGTAAAAGGCTTAGAAGCTCACTTGATAGCCATAGTGTGGGATATATGTATAATGGTATGAAGGCACCATAGTGGGTGTGTGAAATGTTCACTCACTGAAGAGAGCACACCCCACACCCACTAATGGGACAGCACACCTCAATCCCTAGGCATGAGACATTGTATAGCCATATACAATAGAACTGCAATAACAATATTGAATAAACTGACGAATCATCAAGTCCTGGATAGATGTAACGTGCCTCCTTCCGGTATAGGTAAATCCAAGTAGAAAAAGAGTGGTGGAGCACTGCTGAAAAAAGTAAAGGGCTGGAGGCTGATAGCAAGTAAAAATGCTTTAATTTATTGCATGAGTAGACCGGACTACAAACAAAGAAGGTATCTCTAACGCGTTTCACACTGTCAAAGCGCTTTGTCAAAGAGTTTGCATTTTTACTTGCTATCAGCCTCCAGCCCTTTACTTTTTTCAGCAGTGCTCCACCACTCTTTTTCTACTTGGATACACAGGAGTATGTATGTATATATATATATATATATATATATATATATATATATATAGTAAAGGACTGCGCTTAGGTATAGTGTGACAGTAACAGAATCAAATGCAATAATGAATAATCAAAAAATGTATAAAATAAAAAAACCTAAATAACAATAATGGTATCTAACTGTGCAATCAATACAATCACCAAATGCATAAATAGTTATAAAAGGATGTGCTGTGGACCCAATAACAAACTATGTCAAAGTTCCTCTGGAGTCCAAATGAAGTCCAAAAAATTCAAGCAACAGAAAAGCCCTATCAGGAAAAAGGCTGCTTCTTTAAAGGGCACAACGACCTCCCTCTCCACCTGCATAGAAAATAAAAGAAAAAAGCGCCCAATCCTAGTGCATTACTGTGCAAAATATGGTTTAATTCCCAATAAAAGACTCATAAAATGAACTCACAAACATAAAAGATAAAAAAGCATTGTATGAGTTATACTCATGCTCCAAAGGATCTGGAAGCACTGTTGCTCTGCTACTCTGCTCCGTGACTCCACCGCATCCAGTACAGCCCTCGTGTATCTCTGCCAGCAGGAACTCATGTTATCAGGCTCATCACAGTATTCTTTCCCCGGGAACAAACTTCCAGGTAGTCTAGGTTCCCACCGGGGACAATGTTTGTGGCGGAACGAACAGATGACGTCACGCCGTGCACGGAGATGTTCAGGCAGGAGAATGTCAAGCAGAAAACGCAAACCAACACTGACAGGATCCACAGCACACCTGGCCCTACGAGTTTCAACAGCTAAACTGTTTTCATCAGGGGATGGACTATGGATGTGTTAGACACATATATATACACTCACACATCCAATTAACTATGCAAAGATAGATTAGAAATCGGGTGTAAGCAATTAGCATAATAAAAATGAATCTGATACCTCACACATTAGAAAAACATATATGCAGCTATAGATTTAAACTATAATAGTCTTGATCTTACATGAAATAAACTTATAGGTAATGTATAATACATAATATAACCAGGCTTGCAATTGTCATTATCTTTGTGAAGTAAACAGACCATAAAATATCTATATACAATAAATATCTGAAATCAACTGAGTAAACAGTGAAAAGACTATTTTTGATGTTATCAATTTTTAGCTTGAGGAGAATGGACTTGATAATAATGCTAGGTCTATAATCTAAAAAAAAATATAATAAAAAATAATGAATACAAAATAAAAAAATACAACGTGAAACAAATATAACCCAAAAAGAACAAGATCAACAATTAATCAAATAAAATAGAAGGAGAACAAGAATATATATATATATCAATATGAATCATAAAAATATTAATACAATAATGAAATAAATACAACATGTGTTAAATATATCTTTCAGATAATACAGAATAATCTAATCAGTAAGATATTAAATGAACACAGAAAAAGGGGGATACCTAATTCATATGTATGCATATATGTACTCAATATGAGTGTGAGAATACACTCAAAGAAACAGCGAGGAAAGGACCAATATATGTGTATATAAAGAGACTGATTGTCTCATAGAATACCCCAAAGAAAGATAGATGAGCAAATAGCATATGTATCCAAGATCTACAGAGTCTCCGACCTGACCAGACTGTGCAATACAGTCACTCACACCTCACTTCTCATATTGTGAGTTGAAATGGTGATATAAATAATCTAAATATAAATGTATAGTAATTATAATGAAAATCGTGATATAAACTTATATGTGATTATATATCATTACCACCCTGTGTAGGTATCAATAAGGTGACCTATAATTTATAATATGTGAACAGTATATGTGAAAAAACATTAATGAAAACTACATGATATGTTGTGTCTAGTGTTAATAAATTTAAATCACATCTCCATATGAACTGACCCGAAGGGAACATGTCTAGCATGTTCAACCCAGACCTCCGTGTCGATCCACACGGGGAACAAAGACCACTAGGCAAAAGGGAAGAAGAAAGAGGGAAAACCAAATAAATCCCAGGATTCATATGACAGTGCTAATGTCAATACAATCATTCAGTCCTTCTGGACTAAGTGTATTTAATACATAGATCCAGTATGTCTCTCTTAAATTAAGAAGTTTATGCCTGTCTCCACTTAGAAGTGTTGAACTGATGGCCTCAATACTCATAACTTTCAAAGAAGAAGGATCTTTATTGTGTTTGAGATTGTAATGTCTAGATAGACTATGTGATTGTAATCCATGAATCATATTTCGACGATGCTCTAAAAATCCTACTTAGTGATCCCATCATAGGAAAGAAATTACCCTCAAAAATATCAATTGTCTTTCAAAAAGCAAGAAATATAAAATCTATGGTAGCACCTAGTAGACTAAAAAAACTAAAGAATAATACTGATGTTATTCCAAGTATAAGTATAAAAGATGGGAATTTTTGTTGTAACCGTCCGAGATGCCTGACGTGTAAACATCTGTACAAATCTAATACTATCAGATCTCATTCAAATGGATCAATACATCAAGTTAAGGGTTACATTAACTGTGTGTCCACTTTTATCATCTATGCCATTATGTGTCCTTGTGGGATTCAATATATTGGCAGGACCAAACGGGCCCTGGCAACACGATTTTTAGAGCATCGTCGAAATATTATTCATGGATTACAATCACACAGTCTATCTAGACATTACAATCTCAAACACAATAAAGATCCTTCTTCTTTGAAAGTTATGGGTATTGAGGCCATCAGTTCAACACTTCTAAGTGGAGACAGGCATAAACTTCTTAATTTTAAGAGAGACATACTGGATCTATGTATTAAATACACTTAGTCCAGAAGGACTGAATTATTGTATTGACATTAGCACTGTCGTATGAATCCTGGGATTTATTTGGTTTTCCCTCTTTCTTCTTCCCTTTAGTGGTCTTTGTTCCCCATGTGGATCGACATGGAGGTCTGGGTTGAACATGCTAGACATGTTCCCTTCGGGTCAGTTCATATGGAGATGTGATTTAAATTTATTAACACTAGACACAACATATCATGTAGTTTTCATTAATGTTTTTTCACATATATTGTTCACATATTATAAATTATAGGTCACCTTATTGATACCTACACAGGGTGGTAATCACATATAAGTTTATATCACGATTTTCATTATAATTACTATACAATTATATTTAGATTATTTATATCACCATTTCAACTCACAATATGAGAAGTGAGGTGTGAGTGACTGTATTGCACAGTCTGGTCAGGTCGGAGACTCTGTAGATCTTGGATACATGTGCTATCTGCTCATCTATCTGTCTTTGGGGTATTCTATGAGACAATCAGTCTCTTTATATACACATATATTGGTCCTTTCCTCGCTGTTTCTTTGAGTGTATTCTCACACTCATATTGAGTACATATATGCATACATATGAATTAGGTATCCCCCTTTTTCTGTGTTTATTTAATATCTGTGAGGAAAAAGGTGAAAGACAGGCGCTACTAGATAGATGGAATCAGTGTATAGTAAATAAAGATATGATGCAAAGGGAATAGGTAACCCAACCCCTTGCTCAAACCTCACTGGTGGGACCTGTGTCACGGGTTCCAAGGATTAAGTATTTGCTCAAAACATGTTGTATTTATTTCATTATTGTATTAATATTTTTATGATTCATATTGATATATATATTCTTGTTCTCCTTCTATTTTATTTGATTAATTGTTGATCTTGTTCTTTTTGGGTTATATTTGTTTCACGTTGTATTTTTTTATTTTGTATTCATTATTTTTTATTATATTTTTTTTTAGATTATAGACCTAGCATTATTATCAAGTCCATTCTCCTCAAGCTAAAAATTGATAACATCAAAAATAGTATTTTCACTGTTTACTCAGTTGATTTCAGATATTTATTGTATATAGATATTTTATGGTCTGTTTACTTCACAAAGATAATGACAATTGCAAGCCTAGTTATATTATGTATTATACATTACCTCTAAGTTTATTTCATGTAAGATCAAGACTATTATAGTTTAAATCTATAGCTGCATATATGTTTTTCTAATGTGTGAGGTATCAGATTCATTTTTATTATGCTTATTGCTTACACCCGATTTCTAATCTATCTTTGCATAGTTAATTGGATGTGTGGGTGTATATATATGTGTCTAACACATCCATAGTCCATCCCCTGATGAAAACAGTTTAGCTGTTGAACCACTTAGGGCCAGGTGTGCTGTGGATCCTGTCAGCATTGGTTTGCGTTTTCTGCTTGACATTCTCCTGCCTGAACATCTCCGTGCACGGCGTGACGTCATCTGTTCGTTCCGCCGCAAACATTGTCCCCAGTGGGAACCTAGATTACCTGGAAGTTTGTTCCCGTGGAAAGAATACTGTGATGAGCCTGATGACGGGAGTTCCTGCTGGCAGAGATACACGAGGGCTGTACTGGATGCGGTGGAGTCACGGAGCAGAGTAGCAGAGCAACAGCGCTTCCAGATCCTTTGGAGCATGAGTATAACTCATACAATGCTTTTATATCTTTTATGTTTGTGAGTTCATTTTATGAGTCTTTTATTGGGAATTAAACCATATTTTGCACAGTAAAGCAGGATTGGGTGCTTTTTTCTTTTATTTTATATATATATATATTTGTTTGGGTGGGTGGGGAGGTGGTAATCAGCCTAGCTACCCACCCAATTAGATAGGGCATATACAGTACTGTCTAGTTATTCACCAATGTCAAGCAGGTTTTTATTTTATGTTTTGTGTTTACATTGTTAAAGGAACAGACAATAAAGCCTTATATTAATTTCATCTCTAACAATACCCTTATAATTAATTGAACAATTACATATAGATGTATCTGACGTTATTACACCATTAACACACAAGAAAGCACTGACATACTACCAACTAACACGAATAAGCACCCATCAACCACATCTTCTAATTTTTTAGAAGAGTGCCCACCAAGAGAACAGATATTACACAGAGGAGAGAAGGCCAGAAGGGGTAAGGGAGAACAAAGAGGCAGAGTATGAGGTTACAAACCCAAACTCAGATGGTAAAGGGAACTAAATCCAAAGACATTGATGACAAAACCCAAGTCATCAATCTCACAAACTTGACACTAAGTAAACATCAACAAAACATAATGATGAAGGCACTATCCTTTGCACCTACAGCATAATTTGATGTCTTTGACAATGTAAAATACATCAATTTATTTGCTCACAAACTCCATAATTATTATATTTTATAATTACAAGAAGCCAAGAAAAAAAGCACAAGAACGCACCAAGGTAAGAGTATGATAATGTAATGTAACAACAAGAATGTATAAACTTACATATGAGTAAAACTTAATTCATGTCCAGGTCTGAGTGATATCCTCATCCTTTAGGCTTCACCATAGATCAGGCAAGGGGGCGATGTCCAATTCCTTTCGGGTAACAGTCCCGCGCGCTGGGCTGTCTCCGTGGCAGTCACTGCAGTAACACCTCCGCGTGTGTCAGCGTGGTGTGTAGCGCAAGTGCGCATGCATGGAAATGAAGCCCCCTATAGCCGTCCGTAGATGCCAGTTTGTTTGAGGGATCGCGACCGGAATGAATACACTTGGTGTATGCCAGCCACAAAGATAAAGGTAAGCTGGTTAGACAATTTGTGACATGTTTCGTATAACAGGTATACTTCATCAGGCTGCCTCAGGGAGGTGCAGTGGGGAAGTGGCACTACATGCAGCAATACAGTATATACCCTTAATCACCCTTGTGACACATCAATAAAGCAATTAAACCAAACATAATGGCTCCCAATAAGTAGCAGCTGATGGACTCCCGCCTGAAGTACATTTTAATTAGTTATAGCGCCCATCTTGGATTGTGGAGATCCGATGGCACCAGTGACACTGTGGTGTGACTGCGCAAGCCCCTGCAACATGTTGTTTATGGTTGCATAGCAATGTGATAGCGCCTCCAGCATTAAGTCTGAACTGTATGCAGGTAACGGAGTGCTCCGTGGCAGTGGCAGCATGCGCTAGCGCTTCCTCTGCTCCTGACTGAGGTTGCATGAGAAAGCGTCTCTGTCGCCAGGCAACAAAGCCATTGTCAGACAAATGCCTGAGCAGAGGCAGAAGCAGAGATATGTTTCCTCGGGGAGTTCTGAGAATAGTGCTGTGAAAAAACATGTGCAAAAACCCTTGTAATAAAGTGACAGAGGTGAATGGGGGAGACAAAACATAACATTTAACACATGATGATGCTGGAAAAGACAGTTTGATGCAAAACCAATGAAAGTACATAAATCCAAAAACTGGGGAGGATACTGGTGAAAGAGATAATCATGATGTAGACATCTCCAATGAGCGGCATGGGTGAGCTCGGTGTGCGTAGATCTGTCCATTGATCTGGAGTCACAGTGGAATACTTTTATTGCACAGTTGCTACCAAGTCACTGTAACCGTAAGTGCATCCAAGAGGATGTCCCCCTCTTTGATTGTATTCCAAATGGCCACATCTGGTTGTGACATTTTAGGGTCAGGTGTATCCCAGTGTGCCCAAAGACCATGGGGCATGCTACATTGTGTCGTAGCTCCACAGTCCTTGTGTAAAACAATTGATATCTCCTTCTTGGTTATGTAACCATATGATGACAGCATGTTATGGCTTGCTGAAATCAGATGCCCCTCTTGGCCATATGCAGGTGCCTGCACAGCACTAATATTAGAGGAAGCAGTTTAGTGAATAGTCTTCATTTAAACCCCTGGGTTTAACCGTATCCAATCCATAGATCATTCTCGCTTCCAGTTGAAGCAGGAGTTTGTTACGATCCCCTCCATGTTTAGAGGTATACGCTTGTAGAATAGGCAGGTACCTAATAGTTGCGAGACCGTGATGTTTTTCTTTGAAGTTTCTGGCAACTGGTTGATGTTTGAGGTCCTCTTTATTTTCAGTGTCCGCTAGAGCTTTGCGTATTGATGAGCGGTGTTGACAAATCCTTTCCTTGAACATTCGCAATGTTTTGCCCACATAATATAGTCCGCACGGGCATCGTATGATGTATACGACGTAGCGTGACTCACAGTTTAAATAATCCTTGATCTTAATCTGATTCCCACTATGGGGATGTGAGAATGTTTTTCCTAAAATCAGGAACTGGCAATTGATGCAGCCATGGCATTTGTGCACGCCAGCTGGTCTTTGTAGCCAAGAAGGTTTGGTAAGGTATTTTGACACTGGATCTTCCTGGGTAAGGTAATCCCACAGGTTCCGACCCCTTCGTAGCAAAACCGTGAGGGTGTCTTGAAATGTCGTCCAATGGCCTTATTATTCTTTACTATGAAAGTAGCCGTTATAAAGATTCAAAACAAAAACAGAAAGCGCAAAAGATAAACCAATTGTAATACTAATGTGAAATGAAACCCTGCAGGGTCTGCAGCTCCCCCCAAAACGGTCTCCCAGTCCGTATGTATGAAATAGCAAAAAAGAAATGAGGCGCAAACAACTTCAGGAAAAATCGCCTGTGACAAATAAATGTGTGCTAAAAGTGAGCACACACATTCCCAAAACACAACCTCCCGGTACAGGAAAAAAATGCCAGATTACCGAGTGAGAAAAGCCAAAAAGAAAAAACATAGTGTAATGTTTTAATGCTGCCATGCATCAGAAAGCATAAATTGCACTCACAAGATTGATGATAAAACAAGCAATGGTTATTGTTTAAATGAGGACACCTGTGCCTCTCGATAGCACAATCCAGGGCTATCTGGTTAGATGATCCTCCTCTCAGCTGGCTAGTATCCAGTATGATGAGAGTACCTGCTGGGCTTGGAGGAATTTGCACATCTCGTTCCCCGAAATCTCCAAACAATGCAGGTCTGTCGGAACTCCTCACAGTGGCTTAACCACAGATAGCAGGATTGCACAAGTCTTTAACAAAACAATCTCGGTGCAAAACTGCAGCTACTGTAGGTGAACAAATGTCTAACTTTATGCACCTGCACAGAAGCAGATGCATTAACCCTACGTGTTTCACTGTTCTGACGGATTCCTCAGGGGTTAGAACCCCTGTACAGGTGCATAAAGTTAGGCATTTATTCACCTGGCTGCAGTTTTGTACCAGCTTGTTTTGTTATGGACTTGTGCAATCCTGCTATCTGTGGTTAAGCCACTGTTAGAAGTTCAGATGGACCTGCATTTTTTTTGAGATTTGGGGGAATGTGAAGCGCAAGCACCTCCTAGCCCAGTAGGTACAATCATCATACTGGATACTCGCCAGCTGAGAGGAGAATCGTCTAACCATATGCTGTGGGAGCAGTTAAGCCCTAGGTTGTGCTATCGAGAGGTGCGGGTGTCCTGGTGAAAACAACACCCATTGCTTGTTTTATCATCAATCTTGTGAGTGCAATTTATGCTTTCTGATGCATGGCAGCATTAAAACAGATTAGACTATGTCCTTTCTTTTTGGCTTTTCTCACTAGGGTATAAAGATTCAGTCAGTGACTAGAATGAGACAGAAACATATTTGTCATCTCATACTAAGAAGGGTGTCACTGTTTCTCCAGCAGTGCTTTCGTCTTAATAAATTAACGCATCGCGAAAGAAAGACCTAAGACTACAAGTCTGCTGACTGCAAAAGAGAAATGCCATGGGATAGTCAGAATTGACTTTGTTAAGGTTGTGGTGCTGGAGATTAATTGTGCTGAGCTAGATGCAGGTTGTCAAGCTAGAGACCGGGAAGAGGAGATTGCACAACACGTAGAAGAACTCATTGCCAAGTGAGTAAAAGAAGAATTGATGAAATGGAAAAGTGAATTTGAGTGAGAAGTCCTCCAAAGGGTTTAAGAAGCTAAGCTTATCATGGTAAAGAGACAAAGTTTAATGCTGGCCCATGAACAGCTCCAATTCTCACCGCTCTTTGCTGCAAAGAGAATGACATCTCTGGGTTTCGCTGGAGGCCAAGGAAATAGTCCTACAGTATAAAAGACACAGAAAGAATTAAAGCAGAGTTCGAGGATTTACTGGACTGGGTGTTAAAGAAGAAACAGAGGAGAAGAGATGCAAGTCAGAATTCTTCAACAAGGACATTGATGTGTTTGAAGAGCTGTCACCCAAAGACAGCACACATGTTAATGTCTAATGGTGACAATGGGTCTTTGCATCTCCTGAAAAGATTACCTTAAGGAGCTCTGAGTACTAGCCTGAAGATAGGGTACACAGTAGCTCACCCCAGCAGGTTGGAGCTGAGGTGGAGGATATGTGAGGAGTGAAGTGTTAACTTCCCCACTGGGTGGCCACAGACTACACCCTAGCTGCTAGGCTGTATGTAATTAGTTCATGAGTTTTTCTAAAGGCAGGAACTTACATACAGTACAGTCAGTGCTTCCAGATCCTGCAGCGGCAGGTTCATGCTTCTCAGGGGAATGTCTGGAGAGACTGCTGGAATGCCACTGAGGCTACCTATTCCAGAACGTACAGCTACAGGTCAAGAGGTTGTGGGGACTGCTCAGAAGGATGTGCCTGGGAACTGCAGTACCCTACGGCATGAACAAGGTGAGCCACAGGGAATGAAGCTGTCCAGAAGGATGTGCCTGGGACAAGGCTTGGACATTCCCCTCTTACCCCCGTCAGGTGAAAGCTTGGAGCCAGCATATAAAATTACCTGTGCATGTCCGTATTTACTATATTTGGTAAGGGATTTAGCCCTCCAAATGCTACTGTAGTTAGGGACTAACAATGGTGTTAGTTAATGCTCTGAGAGGTGCAAGGCATTTTGTTTGGTTGTTGTTTTGTTTTATGCCGTTAAGAATAAACCTGCTAACAGATCCTTATGCTTCCTGCCTTTAATGTGAAAGCAAAGATCCTGCAATGTTGCTGAGTTGTCACTACAGTATATGTATATGTGTGTATTTGTGCTATTTTAAATATACTTCTCCTGTTAAATAATGTTTTTGAGATGCTGACACAGGAAATTGAAAAAATCCCACCTTCTGGAGTTAATGTAAGCTTTACCGACGAAGGTTATGAAGTGTTAGGGGAAAAGAACACAAGGACATATTTGCACAGAGGGACTGTTTGCATTTGACATACTATACAGTAGGATCTTGGTAATAATTGTATTGGTGCATTCTGCATTTGGAAAAGCATTTTGAATGATATAATGTTACAGTTGTAGAAGTTCACACAAATGTATAATTAGTTTCTTCTGTGATGGAGTGACAAAACGAACCTCATTACCGTGCATTATTGGAAGCTGTGTAGCTAGGGGCCAGATATTGATATTCTAGAAGTCAATGTAGCATTTAGATGGTTGAGATTTGTTTGGTTTCATCATATTGTTCAAGCTAATTGCATAGCAGGTTACAGTTTTCTTAAGGCTTTTGCTGTTTGAAATAAAAGTACTGTTGATGAAATTGAACATTGCACCTATTTGGTCAGATTTCCTGTTTTAACTACTGTGTCATATAGTTTGTCCAGTGTCACAAGTCTACCAAGTTTAGTGGATAGCTGACAAGATGGAAGGGTTTATAAGCTTGGTGACTGCAGTTTATTTTCTGAAGGATTTGTTTTATAGAAGAAACATGCTGTCATGAGAATGCATTCTATACAGTGGCGGCTGAGCTGAGTCTAAATCGGCTAGATCCGCGGCTCTCAGATAATCTCGGTCAGGTGCGTTTTTTTATGGTTTTGTCCGGAGGGAATTGCGTTATTGTAGCGCTCGTGATATTAGCATTTTATTCTGCTGTCTGCAATACTGCAATGCCGTGTAAAAACTCAGGGGGGGCGTTTGCGAGCTGTTGTCTTGGAAGTCTAATACCTTCGCGGTTCAACCTACGTCAGTACACAGTCTGTGTGCACGCGCAGTAATTGTAAATTTGCATATTTAAAGTATACATGCATTTGCAGTGCTGTACTGTACAGTATGTCTCATTTGAAAATTGTTGAAACGCATAGGCGTGTACAGTACTGTAACAGTGTCACATTTCGGCATATACAGCGCTCTCCCTTCGCTCAGGATAATTAACTGCACTGCAGGGTATTTCAACTTCTTATCTTCTCTACAATGCAGTACATCTCTCCCACACCATTGCTTTGAATGTGTGTCTGGTTTCAATCACATTCCGGCTTGACAGCAGGTGATTACTGCGCATGCGCCTGTAACTTCGCACACCAGTGCTTGCTTGAGTGAGTGACCAAAAAAAAAAAAAACATTTTTTTATTCTAATTTTTTTTCTCTACAAGCCCGCAAAAATTATGTTGATACTGTATTACGATATTCAATCTGTGCTGTAGCTTTTGACTGCGACCCTGTGCGTTTGACTGCACATGGTTGATTTGTGTGCTTTTTAGGTACTGTACTTGGGGGTGTAGGGATCATATTATTATGATAAACTGCCTTTTGAAATTAAAGTATGTCATTATCTTTGAACTTCATGCAGCTGTACCCTGTAGCCCCCTCCCCATGAACACACACAAGGCTCGCTCAAGGATTTGAAACTCCACAGAGTCATTAATTTTCTGAAGCTTGACATTGTGTTCTTAATCCGTCCATAGCCGAGCGTCAATCACCTCACTGCGCCTGCGTATAATCCTCTTTGAGATGGGAGCTAGCTGATTACTGCACATGACTCACCCAACCCCCGCCCCCAACCCTTTGAGGCTTTGTTTACGGTAACGCTTTGGAAAATCCCTTCTCGAATTTGAAATGTAAATCTGATTTGCACAGCATTGTGAGAATTGAGAGTTAAAAAAAAACATTAACTGATTCATGTTGTTTTGTCATTCATTCTTTTTCTTTGGTGTACTGTAGGTGTGTGTGGGGGGGGGGCTGTCAATGATTATGATTAGCAGGAATGTAAATAAATATTTATTTTATTTTATCAGGAACCAAAAAATTAAAATATAAAAATAATCACGAATAATACATAATGCAGTCTTTATTAAGTTCTTCTGGCAGATTGAAATTGGATAAACATTTATAAAACATTTATAAAACATGGATAAACATGAATAATGCACATTTATAATAATATTATTTAATAATATATTTTATAATATATATATAGTAATATAATTTTTTCCGTCTTTATCTTCTTCCTCATTCTGCAGTAGTTCATTGAGAGAGGAGAGGTTTTGTGCACATAATTACTGCTGTTTATATACTGTACACTTGACTGTACAAACAGATTAGACTGTAAACAACACCCCCCTTTCCACCAGTCCATCCTTTTTTCCTGAAAAGACAAGAAAATAAAAAATTAGTGCAGTTATGTGCGTACTGTATTATGGCATTGTGTGATGTTTAGTACTACAGTAGATGGCTGGTGCAGCTTTCTCTGGAAAGAAAAAAATTGAGCAGTTAGGTGCATACTGTATTATGGCATTGTGTACTGTATAGCTACTCCAAATTGGACTACAGTAGGCAGTTAGTACTGTCAAACTAGTCTATACTGGAACTACTGTATACTCTGACTACTGTTAAATACACTGTAACCAGATGGCTGGTGCTGCTCTCTCTGGAAAGAAAAAAATTGAGCAGTTACTGTACTGTAGGTGCATACTGTATTATGGCATTATGGCATTGTGTATGCAGTTAGTACTGTCAAACTAGTCTATACTGGAACTACTGTATACTCTGACTATTAGGAAAGAAAAAATCTCTGCCACACTTACCTGTATCATACTGTACTTACAATACTACAGCACAGTACTACTTTCCTGATGCTTACCCATTACGCGCGATCACAATGGGCAACACAGTCGCAATATGGTCAATATATTTATTGCAGCGTTCCACGGGGAGTACATCATTCCAAAAACTCAGTATGCCTTTCGCCAACTCATCCTTTTTGGAGGGTTTCACCACTTTCCGGATATGGTCCTTCAGCTGATGCCAGACCATTTCGATCGGATTGAAGTCGGCGATCTGTTATTGGAAAAAAAGGACAATTAGTTTAAGAGATACAGTACACAGTAAAAAGAGTGGGAAAAATATGAGACACGTCACCCAGTTGATACCGCGCTTAAAGATATGCGCTGTTGACGCGGTGTGCTTCGTATCATTGTCCTGGTAGAAACGGTGACCATCCGGGAACTCGCGTGTGATGTATTCCACTATCTCAGGCACAATTTTGTCTTGGAAGAAAGCTTTATTCATGATTCCTATAACAAGAAAAGAAAGTGCTCAAAAAACTGCACAATAGTACAGTACAGTGCATAAGGCTACATTATATTTGATATATTTTACCTTCAAAGATGACAATGCATCCTGGTCCACGCCTAGAGATGGCACCCCACACATGCATCTTCACGGGGTGTTTTGGCCGCGGCTTCATAGATATGCGACCTTTTTTGTGGAATGCAAAGGTGGCAAATCTCTCCAGCGCTACAGTAGACTCGTCAGTGAAGATGCAATACTGGAAAGTTTCCCCACTGTCGATCCATGCCTGGGCCTGGACCACTCTTTTGATTTTGTTTACGTCCCTTATCATGGGGTACGCTCTGAAACGACAACGAATAAATAATTTTAGCGGTACAGTACAGTTTCTTAAACAACACTTTTACCTCCTGTAGTGTCCAGTACTAACCTCACACGTCCATATTTCCATCCAATTCTGCATCTCATCTTCTTTATGCTGGTCTCGGATACAGTCAGATTGTGATTTTCCTGCAGAGTGTATTTGACCCTTAATGCACTCGTCTCATCATTTTTCTCACTAATTTTGTCGACCAGAAGAGCTGTCTCCCTACAATGTAAAGAAAAACAATCCGGTAATTTACAGTGCAGTAGGCCACAAGCACAGCACATCATTTGGTGTAAAAATAGTATACAATGAGATATTGTTCTATAAATATGCAGCAATATAAAAAATATATACTGTATACTGTTGTAATATAAATCTACCGAAATCACAAAAATATTAGATACAGTAGATCTACTGTACAATATTTTATATAAAAAAAACATTAAGTTATATACAGTAAATATACTTACGCGTTAGTTACCCTTGGTGCCCTTTTGCGTTCTCTGGTTTTTCCGTGTGCATGATAGCTCACGGTGGTTGCTGGCACAACGATGCCAGAAGTAGCTAACCAGCGTTGGATAGCAGCAATTCGGTGTCTTCTCGTTTACATCTCCTTAATTCGCACGCTGAGCTCCTTGGAAATCTTTTTAACAGGCATTGCTGCGAGTAGAAAGAAATACAAACACAAGAATGTATATTCGATGTTTAGTCGATGTGTATTCAATGTGCAATGAATCCATAAAATGGATGGTGTATTTATACGGTAATGACCCACATTAGAGTATGCCCACTTTCAACACCTGTACCTCGTCGCCATGCATAAAAGGTTACACACCTTGCATAGCCACCCACTCGATGATCTTTATCTGAATTTGCCCTCGTCCCGATACTGCATTATGCCATCTGCTTCCATGGATCAACTCCGATTCTATGGACGCAGGAACCCACTCGCCTCTGCCGTGCCTGTCATGCAGAAAAAGCGAAAGGCGGCAGCCGTTTCCACACCAAGGCCAAAGCGACAGGCTAAGGCCAATAAGGAAAACCAGTCAGAAACAAAGCTGCTCAAAGCTCAAAACAGAGAGTAACGAAATGTAAATAATAAAGTCAATGGTGTTATGGACAACTGAGGTAGCAATTGAGGGGGAATATAAACGTGGGTATCAATATATGTTGCTTGGAGAGGTGACCGGGGGCAACACTGTGCAGTGTAGGAGTTCCAATGGACACCGCTACCTGGGATAAATATAAAACAGAGAAAAATGTGTTACCTCTGTTAATCCCGTCATGTAGCACTCCGTTTTGACTGCATTGTTGTCCGGTTGGCGGCGTGGGCGTCGTTGTCTCCAAATCAGCTACGGTTCCTCTCACCAACTCTGTGGAGCTCCCGAGTGCCGATAGTGCGTGTATCCACTTCCGTTCCGTCCGGGAACGCTCCCCTCACTCTGCAAGTTCCGCAGATAGTGTACTTGGAACACAGATTCCCATATCCTCATTACCTCAGTGCGTCTATTCAATCGGTAGGCAATACAAAAGAAGATATGGATTGGCAAAAGACTGCAGCGTCCAAAAAAAGCACCCTCAGCTCACCAGATGTCAATGGATAAAAGCGTTTATTAAGCTACATAAAAATGAAAAAAGGACAAACAAACTACAAAGAAACACAACCTCCTATGCGTTTCAGGCTCTAAGAGCCCTTTCTCAAGGGGGATAGTTGGGACTGTGAGTTAAGCTCCTTAATATAGCCCCTCCTGTGCACTTGAAACGCAGCTGTGGTGAATAATCATTGATTGTAAATGCATAAGTTGTAATAACAATATCAGACACACATGATATAAAGCATCATTGAAGTCATAAGTCTTAATAAAAATCAAGAAAATATATGTATATATTGTGTATAAAGTGTGGTTGTTCAATAGTTATTGAAATTCTATAATAGAAACACACAATAATTCAGATCTATGGAAGAAAAAAAATCCCAATTAGTGGAAAGTAATTTAAACACAACATAATACATACATTATAAACACAATAAATACTCCAATCTAGTGTAATGAAACAAAGGGAATACATAAAGGGCTGTTTAAAAAGAAAGTTTCACTAGAGGTACAATGTATTATAGATGGTAAATGTAGAACAAAATCAATTTAAAGTAATCCACATTAGAAAAAATCCAGCATCAAATATTATAATATCAGAAAAGATTGCATAAACCAACTTATCTATTAACAGCATAGTTCTCTTAATATAGGGGATCAAGGATTATATAGAAACCTGATGAATACATTACTTAGTGAAGGATCTATATATATAAATCCCATGTAGCGGTGTCCATTGGAACTCCTACACTGCACAGTGTTGCCCCCGGTCACCTCTCCAAGCAACATATATTGATACCCACATTTATATTCCCCCTCAATTGTTACCTCAGTTATCCATAACACCATTGACTTTATTATTTACATTTCGTTACTCTCTGTTTTGAGCTTTGAGCAGCTTTATTTCTGACTATTCATCATATTTGCTACTTGTTTGCTCACAGAGAGACAGCACCACTACAGTTTAAGAAGCATCATGGACTCTGTAGTATATCAGCTCACCAGTTATTCCTTTTTTCTTATGTAACTACTCATGATTTTAAAGGACTTTTTCTATTAAAGATATTTTTTATTTTTGACTACACACATTTTTAAAATATTTTTTGCCTTTTTCTGAAAATATGGACTTTCAATATACTTGATGCCACTTGACTGCAGTCTGATTGGATTAATTGTTTTGTTAAAAGTACTTTTATAAGCACTTATTTGATTGAATCAACTTTCCCACCAGACGACAAGATGGATTCAGAGACAGAGACTGATGCTGGAATAGAGTCTACCACAAAGACACATTTTGCATTTAATTGCTTTGATCTAACTGATAGACTTAAGAAAGCTAACTCTGTATTTGATAAAGATCATGATTTATTATGTGAAGATGCACCAGATCTGAAGAAATATTTTATGCAATTAGAAAAACTAATTTCACATGATCGAAGGGTTTGGTGGGAAATAACCACACTTGAGAATTATCAAATGACAAAGAGAATCCCAAGAGGTTTAAGAATGAAAAAAAACCCTACCTTTGGTTTTGAAAATTATGAGTTTGAGAGACAGTGGAGGCTAATATTAGATGACTGTTCTCTCATTGATTTGATTATTTCCCACAGACAAAAAGAGAACATTTTGGCTAAAAAAGAGGTGCAGAAACTACAAGATAAATTATTAGAGTTCACTCACATGAATGAATTTACTGAGTTCGATGAGAAATTGCCTGTGAATATCACTAAATTTGAAAAAAATCTGATGCAAGCCAAACAAATTAAATATGATCATGATAGACTTGATTACGAACGTAATCAAGTCTATCTATGGCAAAAAAACACAGCTAGTCCAAAAAACTCAGAAAAAACAATCTGGTGAAAATAAAACACTGGGACAGAATAAACCCACTAAATCTATCTTGAAGAAAGCACAAAAAATGAGACAACAGAATAGGGATACAACAGATATAGACACTACAGACAATGAATCTAATGCACATGGGGTGTCCTTTTCTGAATATGATTCATTAGCTTCTTCTACTGAAGAAAGTTCTATAAAGGGACACACAAGTAGTAACCCTAATCTCATTTCTAAACGCCAAACTATGTAAAAAAACAGAGAAAGAAGAGACATAAATCCAAAGCCAAACATAGGGGGAAATCCATCGAAAAAGAGGCGTCAATAAATATTAATGATACTAATGTTATCAACTTATCCCAATATGTACTAACCACATTTGAATTGCAAGTCTTGGATCTCGGTTTTACATTTGCTCCAGACAAAGATTTTGATCTTTTCTCTACAACAGTAGATTTATTTAAGTTTATTAGAAAGCTTTCTCTTAAAAGATTTTTTAAACAGAAATAAATAAATATAGAGAATCCACTGGAAAGGGCCACTATGAGTAATGATAATACCGATGGTACACAAACTGGGATATCTGATATAAATAACCAACTTACATTTAAGGATCATTGTTTTTTCAATGATATGATGGAATTGTTAGACGAACATAAATCACCATGTGACCCCAATATGAATTTTTTAGGATGTACACCATCAGGATTGCACAATAAATCCAAATTCTGTCCAGACAATATAAAAAGTACAGCAATTGATCTGTTAAGTCAAGCAGTACAGAGAGATTTGCTCTTGCTATCTAAAGGCATACAATTTATGAAACAACCGAAAAAACGTGATAATATGCACCCAGAACTAAGAAAAGCGATATCTACCCTTAAAGATAATGATAATATCGTAATTAAAAAGGCGGATAAGGGAGGCGCAGTCATAGTTCTGGATTATGCAGATTATCAAATAGAAGCACTAAGACAACTAAATGATAAAGCTTCTTATGAAATTTTGCCTTCAGATCCCACGAGCAAATTCATGTATGAATTAAATGAATTATTAGAAATAGGTAAAGATCTTTGTGTTCTATCTTAGAAAGAGTGTGACTACTTACATTACTTGCATCCCATTATCCCGGTTTTTCATCACCTCCCTAAGGTACACAAATCCCTTGACGCACCACCTGGACGTCCAATAGTTTCAAGTATAGGGGCACTGGGTGAACACTTATCGATTTATATTGATTATTATTTACAACCTATTGTACACACCCTTCCCTCTCACTTGTTAAACACTTCACATCTCCTCACGTTGTTTTGACATTATCCATGGTCTTCGGACTTCCTTTGGGTTACCCTAGATGTTTCTTCTTTATATTCTATCATTGCACATACACATGGCATTGAAGCCACAAGTTATTTTTTAGAATTAGATGCATCACTATCACCACTTCATATAGCTTTTATATTAGATTGCATTTATTTTTTACTCACACACAATTATTTTATATTTTCAGGGACTTTCTACCTCCATACACGTGGGACTGCCATGGGTACATGCTTCACACCTTCCTATGTGAATCTTTTCATGGGCTGGTGGGAAGCAACCCACGTGTTTGGAGATAGAAGTACCTTTCGCCATCATATTCACTTTTACCGTCGATTCATCGACGATCTTTTGTTAATTTGGAGTGGTACTGTTGAAGAATTACATTTATTTATTGATTATATCAATTTAAATGCATTGAATTGGAGTTTTACATCACAATACCATTCCACTTTTATACACTTTTTGGATTTGAAACTTTATGTAGGTCTTGATCAACAGGTACATACGAATATTTTCCGGAAAGAAAATGCAAAAAATACGTTATTACATGCAAGAAGTGGACATAGTTGGAGTCTTTTCAAAGGTATCCCCTATGGGCAATTCATACGCCTAAGGAGGAATTGTTCGAATTTGGAAGATTTCCATTTGAGATCAATTGATTTAACTGACCGTTTCCTTGCTAGAGGATACAATCATGATATTTTACAGGAAGCATATCAAAATGCGCTTCAAGAGAATAGAAATGATCTCATATGTAGATCTATAGAACAGAACAACATAACAACATAAAGAGAAATAATAAAACTCAAACTAAACATGATGTTAGCCGTTTAAATATGGATACTCCATATTTTATCACAGTATTCAGCAGGCAAGCAGATGCAATCAAAAATATTGTGAATAAACACTGGTCCATTTTGACCATAGACCCCCTACTAAGAGGTATTACCACAACTAGTGCACAACGCCAAATAGTGAAGTAAGTAATAGAATGTATTACAATGTTAAAGGGGTAATAAATCTGCGTACATCAGATAGAAATAACATGTGCATTTAGTGCATAACACACTGGTTACCACTCTGTAGCTGTAAAACAGGACGGTCTGGCACTCAGCTGTCTCTGCAGGAGCCTCTATGATGGTTCTGGGGCATGGGATCCTTCATGCACTCCTCACACAGCAGGACGCTGCTCACAAGGGGATTCCTTTCAAGCAGACTGGTAATACTGCAGATTCAGACACTTAGTGGGACCGCTCCTCAACCGGCGATATACTGCCTCCAGGGGAATTCCCCTACAGTCCCCCGTCTCTCCTGTGTAGATTTGCTGCTTTTCCCAGCTGCTATGATCTTAGGGCAGTCCAGAGCTGTTGGAATTGCTCTGCAAACACTTCGCAGCTGCAGGGGCTTACACAGCGTGCCATTAATGCCATAATTTAGCCTATATTCATCCTTTGGATTTGTATCACTATCAGCTTATATTGGCTGCCACCGTGCTAACTGAGCGATTTCTGCGCCGGTAAGAGACTGTAAGGGACTCTCCTTCTTCCTCCCTATTGATTCCTCCATTGCCACGAGAACTGTGACGTCACTCCGCTATACCACGTGAGGGAGCGGCATCGTGGCACGCTGTGTAAGCCCCTGCAGCTGCGGAAGTGTTTGCAGAGCAATTCCAACAGCTCTGGACTGCCCTAAGATCATAGCAGCTGGGAAAAGCAGCAAATCCCCTTGTGAGCAGCGTCCTGCTGTGTGAGGAGTGCATGAAGGATCCCATGCCCCAGAAGCATCATAGAGGCTCCTGCAGAGACAGCTGAGTGCCAGACCGTCCTGTTTTACAGCTACAGAGTGGTAACCAGTGTGTTATGCACTAAATGCACATGTTATTTCTATCTGATGTACGCAGATTTATTACCCCTTTAACATTGTAATACATTCTATTACTTACTTCACTATTTGGCGTTGTGCGCTGTTTTCTTTTTGTTTCCATTTCTTAGAGTGTGTGGGGTGCTGAGCCACCCCTAATGTTTATAGCAGCAGACGCCCTTATCAACCACACGGTTATGTTATAATTTAATTATTTAATCACTTATTCACTGTGGTATTGTGGTTTACTTTATTTATATATGGTTTAGTCACTGCACTGTATTCAATTATAAGGAGATAGATAGTAGCGCACAGTTTATTTCTGTATTACCACAACTAGACCTAGGTTTGTCACAGACTATAGGCAACATGGTTTCCCCGAGTGTAATTGTAACAGGGGACTTATCCCTGTTCACAAATATGCCTCTAATCCAGCAGTATGGTGGTTAACTGCTGGTAGCAAATTAACTAACAACACCTGTCTGATTACAGGGGGTAGCAAAAGCCTGCCTTTGAGACAGGAAGGGACACTCCTTAGCTCTAAATGAGAGCTCACCTTTGGAGGGACAGAGCAGTGTTCTTGAGTCTCCCAGGAGAGACTGACCAAGAGAACACACATCTCTGGAGCTGACCGGTCTTGAGCTCTGCCCAGCATAGCTGATTGCAAGGCACCAAATAAGACTTCTAAACCTGGATGCTGATTTTCTTTGCACGCATGGGTGCGGTTCCAGGAGAGCAGAGAAGCTTACTCTACAGCAGCTAACAGATAAGACTTTCATTATTAAGAGACTGCTTACACTGGCGACACACTTTATTCGAACTTGGCTAGTCCCACGAATTCGGGTATACCCGGGTGTATTGAGGTTTGTGACTATTTTCTGTCCGAGTGCATTGAGGTATTTTCCAGGCAGGGATTGAAGCATTTTATTCCCGCTGGCTGCAAAACTGCACAGTATATATATATATATACTGCATTACAATTCATGAATTTATGCCATCTGGTAGACACGCGAAGCATTGCAGCCTATTAAATCCTAATCATTATCATTTAACAGATCAGCCGCCCATCAGCCAGGCATGAACCCAGGCTGGGAAGGCAAATGCAACGGGGCTTGTCAGAGGTGAGGAGCGGCGCATTCCAGGTATCTGCCAGGTACATACCGGGTATTTGCTCGAATAAAGTGTGTCGGTGCAGTATATTTGCTTATTTCATGCTATGTGTTTGGGGCCGGGAGAAATGTTTAACTAACGGAGATGTGAATTATTTGCATGGATTTCACTAGAAATACTCCCAAGTGAATAGAAGCTTTGTTCCCTCCCCTGTGTTTGGATGATTTCCTGATGAAAAGGAAAAGGCACAATAAAGCCTATTATAATTTCACCTTATAAAGTCTCCAATTGTGTATCACTGTGAAAGTCCGTCTACATATGGTGTCCGAAGTGGGACAAGAGGTGTCTTTGAAATTAAAAAGGACCGGAGATTTTTATGTGAAATTTTTTTGTTATGCTTTTTGCCTACAAACAGTCTGAGAAAAAACCTCATGCAGCAGAGATCAGAGTTAAAGGGATACACACCACTGAAACCACACTGCACTGAAACTTACAAAACCACAGATGGACTCTTTGCCCCAATCCCTACAGGAGAGAGACTACAGAAGTAGCTAAACCTTATTTAGCCTATCACAAAGTGTAATATGGTCATTGAAATAGGGGTTTTGCCTTTCAGCCATAGTCAGGGTTCAAGAAGTGAGTCAGCCCTTAAAAGGGATAGGTGTTTGTTGTTTTCAAAAGTTTCGCTGAAGCAGTGAATACAGATGGTCACCCACGAGTGGTACTGATTTTGAAAATAAAGGTTGCCACACCGCATAGGACTACCAGCTGTGAATGGAGTATATACAGAAAAGTGTGAAAATTGATACAAGACTGTGTTGAAGCAGGGGAATTTTTAGCAAACAAATGCTGAGTGTAAAATTGCCCTATAGGGGAAAAAGTGATTTCTGAACTGTGTAAAAGGTTTTTCAAAACCAATTGCGGAATGTTGAGTCACCCTGCCGTGAATGAAAGAAATAGTCCACTGTAAAGAATTTTTTTTTTCTGCAAGAAAAAAAAAGTCTGCCTATATATATCTTGGGAGCAAAAACAGACACCCAAAGTGTGAAGTGTGAATGCCATAATACCCAAAGATGAGACTGAAAATTACTGAACTCAGGCAGAAAAATTCTGTTGCTGAAGCGGAGAGATTGCACCTAGCAAGTATATGGTGTAAAGCAAATAGACTTTTTACCTAGCAACTGCACATCTTGTATACCTGATAAGAGAAAATGCATGCACAGTACTGCTAATATTGGAAGAAAAAAAAATTAAAAAAAAAAAAACTACCCAAGAAAGAAAAGTCTACAGAGATGCCTGTGAGAGCTACGACCTCTACAAGCAAAATATGCCCATCTGTAGGACTACCACAATTGGGGGTTCTAGCAAATACAGTGGCAACAGTTGCAATAGCGCCTCCTGAGGTCAGGAACAAAATTACACATGATAGCCTAAAAATGGAGGACAAGATTCAGCGTTCCTGTAATGAACCCTACCCCACGGAAGAGTGGCTCTTCCAGTCCATTAAACCCAAACCGAGTCACACCCACAAAACACCCCAAGAATGGTGACGGTGCCTGAACTCGGCACGAACAGAAAAGACCGCTCCCTTTGATGACGAATATGATCAGCAGGAGACAGAGCGGGAGCAGTGGATCACCGAATATTTCCATCAGCTATTACAGTTGCAAGAAAAGCCGGGTGGATCCAGTGACGCTGTAAAAAAACTTCAAATGAAGATGGAGACCCCAGTATCCCTGAGGGGACGGTGTCATCCAAATCAAAAAGGAAGAAAAAGAAAAGCGGTTCTTCACTTACCGTGGAAGTAACAGACACGTCCGCAGATCCTGTGGAGAAAATGGGGAACAGAGTTGCCCTGCAGCCTAGAGAAAATGGAGAATTTGTCCCACGGTTAACCGAATATCCAGAGGGCCCAAGGCAGAAGTCGGGTACCCCAAAGAAGTGTCTGTCCGGTGCCAACAGCTAGGAACCATCAACCAACCATCCCAGGGAAGTGGAGCCGGAACCAGTGAGTGACGATCCCTTGACCAGCCCTGAAGATGCACTGCAAACTGCCAGGCATAACTGTGATCTGCTCCGTGAAGAATGGAAAAGGGAGAGAGAAAATAATGCTGAGCTACAGAAGACTGTGCTCACAATTTACTCTGCGTCCAAGACCGAATTGGACGATCTCAAGACTAAGCTAGATACTGCAAATGCTACTATTTCCGCCATGGATGAAAAGAGAGCCAATCTGATAAAATGGTGGCTACGCTAAAGCGGAAGTATGAGGAGGCACTGAAGCAGATGACAGTCTTCCAACAAGAGGTTCAGACACTCCGCAGAGCACTGAATGCCTCACATCATGAGACTAACAGCTGCCGCACAGAACTGGAAGTTTCCAGAAAGGAACTACACAGTCTCACTGAGGAGCTGGACATTGCTAAAGAAACTTTTGGTAATCTTGATACAGATATCAAAGTCTCTCAGAAGGAGCTTCAGACCCTAAACCTAGAGAAGGAAGTCTCACGCCAGGAGACTGTCATTCTCAAAGCAGATGTGCGTAAATGGAAGGAAGACTGCAAAGAAGCCCGGAAGAATACAGAGACTGAAAAAGGAGAAAATTCAAGATTAAAAAGAGAAAACTTAAAACTGAAAGAAGAAAATTTTCAGTTGACAGAAGAAGTCAAGGAAAAGTTTGAAGCAGAGCACCGACTGCAGAACCAACTGCAAGGTCTGCGTACACACCTCCAGTATGCTGAGGAGAAGCAGCAAACGCTAAAGGAAGAAAAACTGCAAGCTGCTAAAGAGGTACAAGCGCTGCAGGAACGTCTGAATACCCAGTACGTCCCCACTGAGCAGTATGAGGAGCTAAAGGCCACGCTGCATGTCTTCAGAGCATCATTGGAAGCAGAGCTTCGATACCAGGTGACTCTGTATGAGAGGGAGCGTGAGAAGGCTCAGAAACTGGTGCAAGAGCTGGAGAGACAGAGAGACTGTTCCATTCCCTTGAGTCAGTACACCAAGGAGAAAACAGACGCAGCGGTAACCTTGACGACAAAAATTACAGAGCTCCAAAATATGAAGAAGAGTCTGATACAAACTCAGAGAAAGCAAAGTGCGCAGATAAATTCCCTGAGAAGAGACTTGCAAGACGCACTCAAACAGGTTGAGACTCTGCAGACCAGTAACTTACAGATTCCTCCAATACAGAAAAAGGTATTGGCTCTGCCCAAGCACCAGTATCCCACAGTAACTAATGCCCGTGAGGACAAGGGTACAGTGAGAGTTGGGGACTCCACGCAACTTCAAAACAAAATTACGAAGTTTGAGCCACCTAAGAAAGCACTAGCCAAACCTACAGCTGCCCAACAGGCAACAAACAGAGGTAGGAGTGCAGAATCAAAGCCAGAAGAATCCTTGGCTGAGGAAGCTGAAAAAATAGGACGTTCTGTGGAAAAGGAGGTGGAGGTGCAACTCAGTCCCAAAGAAGCTGAATTGGCGACTCCGTGGTGTGGAGAAGCTGCAGAAAGACCGCTTCAAGAGCAGAAAACTCTAAGGGCTAGTCCTAACTGTTCTACAACTGTTGCCATACACTCTGTCTACAAAAAGAGGAGTGTCCGACGCAATAGAAATCTCATGACCGTGCACGCGATAAAAAGACTTTACATGGAAAAAGTCCTCCTCGAGCGACTGAGGAGTGCTGATCTCAAGCACCTTCGGGAGGAGACAAAAATAAACTGGAGAAAGGGCTCCAATCCCAGTGGGACAGAGAGTTCTCTTCCTCCATCCACTCTCATTCAAGTCTCAGAAAGATCTCGAATGAGAGTAGAAGAATGGGCTTTGGCCGTGGTAAGCCCGGGCTTCCCACAAACAGGGGAGGTATGTAACAGGGGACTTATCCCTGTTCACAAATGTGCTTCTAATCCAGCAGTGTGGTGGTTAACTGCTGGTAGCAAATTAACTAACAACACCTGCCTGATTACAGGTGGTAGAAAAAGCCTGCCTTTGAGACAGGAAGGGACACTCCTTAGCTCTGAATGAGAGCTGACCTTTGGAGGGACAGAGCAGTGTTCTTGAGTCTCCCAGGAGAGACTGACCAAGAGAACACACATCTCTGGAGCTGACCGGTCTTGAGCTCTGCCCAGCATAGCTGATTGCAAGGCACCAAATAAGACTTCTAAACCTGGATGCTGAATTTCTATGCACGCATGGGTGCGGTTCCAGGAGAGCAGAGAAGCTTACTCTACAGCAGCTAACAGATAAGACTTTCATTATTAAGAGACTGCTTATATCTGCTTATTTCATGCTATGTGTTTGGGGCTAGGAGAAATGCTTAACTAACGGAGATGTGAATTAATTGCATAGGATTTCACTAGAAATACTCCCAAGTAAATAGAAGCTTTGTCCCCCCCCCTGTGTTTGGGAATTTCCTGATGAAAAGGAAAAGGCACAATAAAGCCTATTATAATTTCACCTTATAAAGTCTCCAATTGTGTACCTCTGTGAACGTCCATCTACAGTAATCAAGAAAGATTTATTAATTACTAAAAAAGAATTCTTTCCTAAACTAGAAGGGTGTTTTGCTTGTGGGAGATGCAAAATTTGCAAATATGTCTTACGGTCTAAAGTGTTTACGAATATAGATAATACTAGATCCTACAATATTTCTTATTTTATAAACTGTAAGACAGAATACTGTATGTGATTTATATGCTGATCTGTGGGTGCAATAAGAAATATATAGGTCTCACGACTCGAATGTTTAAGTTAAGAATTCTTGAACACATGAGACTTATCCTGAAGAAAGATCAGATACATCCTGTGTCTAAACATTTCAGTGTATGCCAAGATGGGTCACTTAATAACTTTAAATGTTTTGCTATTGTACAGGTTCCAATACATTACAGAGGCGGAGAAGATAGAGTTAATACACTCTACCGCAGAGAGGCTCACTGGATTTTTACATTGCATACACTGATCCCTAAAGGGTTAAATACAGAGTGGGATCTGAAATATTTTCTTTAATATAATTAACTAGCTGAGAGACCCGGCGTTGCCCGGGATGTAAATGCGTAATAGGTAGTATTATTTATAACTCGTGGAACAATAGGGGTAGAAAGGGGAGCGGGGGGGGGAGAAAGGGGAGCGGGGGGGGAGAAAGGGGAGCGGGGGGGGGAGAAAGGGGAGCGGGGGGGGGAGAAAGGGGAGCGGGGGGGGGGAGAAAGGGGAGCGGGGGGGGAGAAAGGGGAGCGGGGGGGGGAGAAAGGGGAGCGGGGGGGGGGGAAAGGGGAGCGGGGGGAGAAAGGGGAGTGGGGGGGGGGAGAAAGGGGAGCGGGGGGGGGGGGAGAAAGGGGAGCGGGGGGGGGGAGAAAGGGGAGCGGGGGGGGGAGAAAGGGGAGCGGGGGGGGGGAGAAAGGGGAGCGGGGGGGGAGAAAGGGGAGCGGGGGGGAGAAAGGGGAGCGGGGGGGGGAGAAAGGGGAGCGGGGGGGGGAGAAAGGGGAGCGGGGGGGGAGAAAGGGGAGCGGGGGGGGGAGAAAGGGGAGCGGGGGGGGAGAAAGGGGAGCGGGGGGGGGAGAAAGGGGAGCGGGGGGGGGGAGAAAGGGGAGCGGGGGGGGGAGAAAGGGGAGCGGGGGGGGGGGAAGGGGAGTGGGGGGGGGGAAAGGGGAGTGGGGGGGGGGGGTGGAGAGCAGTGGGCATATGTATTGTCATAATTTATGTATGGGCATTTCCCCCCCCCTCCTCCGTGCGTCCGTCCCCCTGCTGGTTCGGCTGGTGGCCCCCCCCGTTCCCCATGACTCGTTCCCCGTGACTCCCCCCCCCCCCCGTTCCCTGTGACTCGCGCTCCCCCCCCCCCCCCGGCGCCCGCTTGGTCCCCCGATGTGCCGTCCTGCTGAGTGAGGCGTGCAGGCGGCTGCAGGAAGCGCCCTGTGTGGGCCTAAGACTCGCGCTCCCCCCCCCCCCCGGCGCCCGCCAGATGTGGCGTCCGGCTGAGCGGCGGTAGGAAGCAAGCGCCCTGTGTGGGCCTAAGACTCGCGCTCCCCCCCCCCCGGCGCCCCTCGATGTGGCATCTGGCTGAGCGGCGGTAGGAAGCGCCCTGTGTGTGTGGGCCTGAGGCTGAGGCGGGACACGCAGTGGGCCTGAGGCTGAGGCGGGACGCACAGAGACTTACCTGAGCGGGTGGTAGCGCCGGGGAGGTAAGGGAGCGGCTGGGGTAGGAGGGCCGCGCTTCCCGTCCGGAGCCAGTGCAGGACGGCGCTGTTGAGGGGGGGGGAGGGGGGTGGACAGAGGGGGTGTGTGTGTGTGTATAGAGCTGCTGTGTTGTGTGTGTGTGTGTGTGTGTGTGTGTGTGTATAGAGCTGCTGTGTTGTGTGTGTGTGAGTATAGAGCTGCTGTGTTGTGTGTGTGTGTGTGTGTGTGTGTGTGTGTGTGTATAGAGCTGCTGTGTTGTGTGTGTGTGTGTGTGTATAGAGCTGCTGTGTTGTGTGTGTGTGTAGAGCTGCTGTGTTGTGTGTGTGTGTGTGTGTGTGTGTGTATAGAGCTGCTGTGTTGTGTGTGTGTGTGTGTGTGTGGGCCGTCACTCCGCCTCAGGCCAATGAGAGGTGTGCGGGGGCGGGCGACCCAAGGGACCAATGAGATTTCCCCTAGGGACACCGGACATCCTGGCAGGCAAACATACAGTGCTTTCACTAATATAGTATATAAGACTAGCTGAGAGACCCGGCGTTGCCCGGGATGTAATGTTCCCGTTCCTCTCTCTCCTCCCCCCTCTCTCTGTTTGTCCCCCATTCACATCAATCCAGTCCCCCCCCTCCCTCCCTCCTTTACAGCTTCATGTAGCGTGTGTGCGTCAGTCACTGTGTGTTTGCTCGCGCGTCAGTGAGTCTGAGGCAGAAACACAAACACACACAGACTGACTGACGCACACACAGTCAGTGTGTGCCTCAGTCAGTGTGTGCGTGCGTCAGTCAGGCTTTGTGTGCGCGTCAGTCAGTGTGTGCGTGCGTGCGGCAGTCAGTCAGTGTGTGCGCGCGGGGCGTCAAAGGCAGGGGGGGGCGTCAAAGGCAGGGGGGGGCGTCAAAGGCAGGGGGGGGCGTCAAAGGGAGGGGGGGGGCGTCAAAGGGAGGGGGGGGGGCGTCAAAGGGAGGGGGGGGGGCGTCAAAGGGAGGGGGGGGGGCGTCAAAGGGAGGGGGGGGGCGTCAAAGGGAGGGGGGGCGTCAAAGGGAGGGGGGGGCGTCAAAGGGAGGGGGGGCGTCAAAGGGAGGGGGGGGGCGTCAAAGGGAGGGGGGGGGGCGTCAAAGGGAGGGGGGGGCGTCAAAGGGAGGGGGGGGGCGTCAAAGGGAGGGGGGGGGCGTCAAAGGGAGGGGGGGGGGCGTCAAAGGGAGGGGGGGGCGCCTCAAAGGCATGGATTCCTCCCCCTGCATGAGGGGGGACGCAGTGGACAGGAGGGGGGACGCAGTGGACAGGAGGGGGGGGCAGTGGACAGGAGGGGGGGGCAGTGGACAGGAGGGGGGGGCAGTGGACAGGAGGGGGGGCAGTGGACAGGAGGGGGGGCAGTGGACAGGAGGGGGGGGCAGTGGACAGGAGGGGGGGGCAGTGGACAGGAGGGGGGGGCAGTGGATAGGAGGGGGGGCAGTGGATAGGAGGGGGGGCAGTGGATAGGAGGGGGGGGCAGTGGACAGGAGGGGGGGGCAGTGGACAGGAGGGGGGGGCAGTGGACAGGAGGGGGGGGCAGTGGACAGGAGGGGGGGGCAGTGGACAGTGACACACACACACACACACACACACACACACACACACACACACACACATACACATACACACACACATACACACACACACACACACCTCAGTTGATGCGCCCTTTCTCAGTTCCGTTTGGCGCCGGAGGTGGGGAGCGACACCTACCTGTACTTCCGGGCGCCGCCACCGTCTGACTCGGCGCCGCGAGGGAGGAAGGGGGTCCGCCATCTTACGCGCCGCGTGGCAGCTGCGGGAAGCGAGGTGATTTGGAGCGGGGAGAGGTGATTTGGAGCGGGGAGAGGTGATTTGGAGCGGGGAGAGGTGATTTGGAGCGGTGAGGGGGGAGAGGTGATGCCGCTGGGGAGGGGGAAAGGTGATTTGGAGCGGGGAGGGGGAAGAGGTGATGCCGCTGGGGAGGGGGAAGATGTGATGCCGCTGGGGAGGGGGAAGAGGTGATTTGGAGCGGGGAGAGGTGATTTGGAGCGGGGAGAGGTGATTTGGAGCGGGGAGAGGTGATTTGGAGCGGGGAGAGAGGTGATGCCGCTGGGGAGGGGAGAGAGGTGATTTGGAGCGGGGAGAGAGGTGATTTGGAGCGGGGAGAGAGGTGATTTGGAGCGGGGAGAGAGGTGATTTGGAGCGGGGAGAGAGGTGATTTGGAGCGGGGAGAGAGGTGTGTGTGTGTGTGTGTGTGTGTGTGTGTGTTTTATTTATTTTTTTGGACCTTTGGCCCGTCACTCCGCCTCAGGCCAATGAGAGGTGTGGGGGGCGGGCCAAGGGGGTGGTGTGAGTGTGTGAGGCCAATGAGAGGTGTGCGGGGGCGGGCGGGCCAAGGGACCAATGAGATTGCCGCTAGGGACACCGGACATCCAGCAGGCAGGCATGCATGCAGGCAGGCAAACATACAGTGCTTTCACTAATATAGTATAAGATATATATAGATCCTTCACTAAGTAATGTATTCATCAGGTTTTATATATAATCCTTGATCCCCTATATTAAGAGAACTATGCTGTTAATAGATAAGTTGGTTTATGCAATCTATTCTAATATTATAATATTTGATGCTAGATTTTTTCTAATGTGGATTACTTTAAATTGATTTCGTTCTACATTTACCATCTATAATACATTGTACCTCTAGTGAAACTTTCTTTTTATACAGCCCTTTATGTATTCCATTTGTTTCATTACACTAGATTGGAGTATTTATTGTGTTTATGATGTATGTATTATGTTGTGTTTAAATTACTTTCCACTAATTGCGGTTTTTTTCCTTCCATACTGTAGATCTGAATTATTGTGTGTTTCTATTATAGAATTTCAATAACTATTGAACAACCACACTTTATACACAATATATACTTATATTTTCTTGATTTTTATTAAGACTTATGACTTCAATGATGCTTTATATCATGTGTGTCTGATATTGTTATTACAACTAATGCACTTACTATCAATTATTATTCACCACAGCTGCGTATCAAGTGCACAGGAGGGGCTATATTAAGGAGCTTAACTCACAGTCCCAACTATCCCCCTTGAGAAAGGGTTCTTAGAGCCTGAAACGCGTAGGAGGTTGTGTTTCTTTGTAGTTTGTTTGTCCTTTTTTCATTTTTATGTAGTTTAATAAACGCTTTTATCCATTGACCTCTGTTGAGCTGAGGGTGCTTTTTTTGGACGCTGCAGTCTTTTGCCAATCCATATCTTCTTTTCTCTTTAATAAAAAAAACCTTCTGCTGACCCCAAAGGCTAATGGTTTTAATAGTCAGCCTTATTATGTCAAGAAGAAATACGGTGATGTACTCTCAACTCAAAACAAATGGCAGCCAACCCATCGAACCCGCAGACCACTTCCTCCCATACACTTCGATGACTCTGCCGCTGCTGTCCCGGAAATCTTCAGCCCGTCTTCTCCACTACTCTTCCTCGACGCTGCCACCGCCCTCCCAGAGACCCACAGGCCATCTGCGCCAGTTCTACTCGACGACGCTGCCGCTGGTGCCTCTGAAATCCATGGGTCACTTTCTCCTTTGAGCTTAGATGACTCTGCCGCTTCTCGCCCAGACATCCAGAGGTCACCTCCTTCACCCTTCTACGATGACGCTGCCGCTTCTCTCCATGGAACCCCCATCTCATCCTCCGTAGCACCCATCCACCCAGATGTCCACAGAACGCCATGCACAAGAAGCAGCTCTTTAGACCGGATGCTGAATGGGATAAGTGTGGATATGCCCGGGAACTCTATTGTGCTGGCAAAGATAGATCTGCTTCTGGAGACCATGCTAAATATGGAGCAACGGATGCTAAACATGGATTAACGGATGGATCGATGGATGGAGAAGATAGAGGCTGACATAGCGGGGATACATCATTTGCTCAGTGTTCATGCCCCTGTTTCCCCGACGCCGGACCAGGAGGGTGGCATGGATGTGATGAATGGGAGCATCGACCACCATCCATCACCAAGGACACCCCCTACCCAATACGATTTTGTGTAAATGTATGCCGTTGAGGAGGACATGACAACCCCGTCAAGAGACAACATGGCGACCAAGACAGGAGGAAAGCTTCCTCCCAGACAACCTACCCTCGCCTGCCGCCACAAGCACACCTGCTCACAGAAGACTTACATTCGCTCGCATCGATACGGTGCCCGACATCAGCCTGCGCGATATGCCACCGGCACTCAGGGAGAAGTATAGGGTGATGAGTGCTGGTGCACCCCACAAGTATGCTGTTGCAGGGTACATGCAACTACACACGTGGGTTTCTTGACAAGGCTTATTTATATAGCCTTAAAAGATATACAGCACACAAAACAAAAATAGCTTTTCATCAGCAACAAACGAAAATGGCTTTTTCTTCCGCAAACCAAACAAAACAGTGTCTCTTTAGCAGACAGTCTATAAATCAGGCAGTTACCCTTTTCCTATGCAGGGGACAGACAGTTCACAATTCAACTACCTTGCTACTCAGACCTTGTTACAGGAATCTCTTTAGCAGCTTACTCCTCTCTTCTCAACAGCCAGGCTCCATGTGTCTACAGCCTGGATTTTAACCCTTGATTAGGCAGCTGGGATCCCACTAATTGTCCTGAGGTTCCCAGCTGAAGTTAACCTAGTCAGTGCTGCACTGCAGACTAGACATAGGTTTTCCAGGCAAATAACTGGTGGCTTTTATTTACCCTGTCACATTCCTCCCCTGTTAGTGTGTGGGTGGGGCTACGCACGGCTGAAGCCCGACCATCCACCCCTCTCTAGAAAAGAAGTCAGCATTTGCGTTCTCTTTTCCCGGCCTATGCTGAATCTCAAATGAGAAGGGTTGGAGGGCCATATACCACATAGTCAATCTAGCATTGGAATCCTTCATGCTATTTAACCACTTCAGTGGAGCATGATCCATCACCAAAGTAAAATGGACTCTTGCCAGGTAATGTCTCAAAGCCTCGATTGCCCACTTTACTGCGAGGCACTCTTTCTCAATCACTGAGTAGTTTTTTTCTCTTAGGAACAATTTCCTACTCAGGAAAAGGATAGGATGTTCCACTCCCTCAAACTGTTGTGACAAACCTGCCCCTAGCCCTATGTCTGATGCATCTGTTTGCACTATAAAAGGGCTGTTGAAGTCTGGTCTTCTTAGGATGGGACCCTCTGACAGACACCTTTTTATGTCCTCAAAGGCTCTCTGACAATCCCTTGACCACACCACTTGTGTAGGGGCACACTTTTTTGTGTGGTCCGTTAAAGGGGCTGCCACTTCCGAATAGTTGGGGATGAACCGCCGGTAGTACCCTGCTAAACCCAGCAGAGAGCGTACCTGCGTTTTTGTTTGGGGGGTCGGAACTTCTTTCATGGCAGCTACCTTGTCGGCTAGTGGCCTTACTTTTCCACCTCCCACTGCATACCCTAAGTATTTGGTTTCCGCTTTACCCAAGGCACATTTCTTAGGGTTGGCTGTGAGCCCTGCCTCTCTTAGAGATTTGAGGACCGCTTTCAGCCTATTTAGATGGGCCCGCCAGTGTTTACTATAAATGACAATGTCATCTAGGTAGGCTGCGGCATAAGTCCTATGGGGCCTCAGTACCTTATCCATGAGTCTCTGAAATGTGGCTGGGGCTCCATGCAGTCCAAATGGCATTGTCACAAACTGGTATAAACCCATGGGAGTGGCAAAGGCTGTTTTGCATTTGGACTTTTCCTCTAAGTGTATTTGCCAGTATTCTTTTATCAAGTCCAACGTGGATATATATTCCGCGTTACCAAGGGCGTCAATTAATTCGTCCACCCTTGGCATCGGATATGTGTCAAACTTGGATACCGCATTGACCTTTTGGAGGTCCACACAAAATCTTACCATCCCATCGGGTTTAGGGACCATAACAAGTGACTATACCACTCAATGCATGATTCCTCAACCACTCCTAAGTGTAACATTTCTTGTACCTCCTTCTCTACCAGAGCCCTACGACTTTCAGGAAACCTATAAAGATGGGAACGTACTTTTACCCCAGGTGCTGTCTCGATTGCATGGGAAATTAAGTTAGTTTGTCCTGGTAAGTCAGACAAAACATCCTGGAATTGTGTAATTATTGCTAACAAGTCCCCTTTTTGTTCAGAGGACAACTGTTTACCCATTGGGATTTTATCGTCACTCACGATGTTCTCCCGTGGAAGCTGAGGACCCAAGTCTGTTTCCTCCTCCACCGGGTGGATGAATAGAGACCGCTGCATCTTCCAGGGTTTCAGCAAGTTCACATGGTAAATTTGTTTACCCTTCCTGGACCCTGGTTGAGTGATCTCGTAATCCACATCACCCGTACGGCGGAGTACTTTGAATGGGCCCTGCCATTTGGCCAGGAGTTTACTCTCACAACTGGGTAACAATAACATCACCTGGTCTTCTGGGTGAAACACTCTCATGCGAGCATTCTGATTGTAATGTCTCTCCTAACTGTCCTGGGCTGATCTAAGATTCTCCCTGGCAAAATGGCCGACCACATCTAGGCGCTTCCTAAGGTCTAGTACATATTGCAGGGTATTCTTATAGGGGACTGCTGTTCCTCCCAGGACTCCTTTAGGAGGTCTAGGATAGCCCAGGGTTGGCGGCCATACAGCAGTTCAAATGGAGAGAATCCTGTGGAGGCCTGGGGAACTTCCCGCACTGCAAACAGCAGAAAAGGGAGAAGTTCATCCCAGGCTCTCTTCTCTGAATCTACAAATTTCCTCAGCATCCCTTTTAGAGTTCGGTTAAATCTTTCCACCAATCCGTCAGTCTGTGGATGGTAGACCGATGTCTGAACAGACTTGACCTCTAGTAACTTTAAGCCATCCTGCATCAGTTTAGCCATGAAATTTGTACCTTGGTCTGTCAACAAAACCTGGGGAAGTCCAACCCGTGAGAACAGTTCCAACAACTTGTTGGCTACTTGCTTCGCCGTTGCTGTTCTCAGGGGGAACGCCTCAGGATATCTTGTCGCATAATCAACTATTACAAGGATAAACCTGTGTCCTTTCGCAGAAGGTTCTAGAGGTCCTACCAAGTCTACCCCAATCCTCTCAAAGGGAACTGACACCAAGGGTAGAGGAACCAAAGGGGCTGGTTTTTGTCCCTTTGGACTAGTTAGCTGGCACTCCGGACATGCTACACATAGCTTAGCAATATCACTATGCATTCCTGGCCAATAGAATCGGGATGAAATACGGTACAATGTTTTATCCCTGCCCAGGTGACCACCCCAAGGGACAGTATGGGCTACAGTGAACACAGATTTAAAAAACGCCTTGGGAACCAATATCTGTCTGGTGACCTCCCCTGTTTGTGTCTGCCTATTAACCCTATATATCCTTTGATAGCTCAAAATGGGGGAATACTATCACCACCTGTGCATCTAAAATCTGTTCATCAATTTTCATCACCTTGTCATACTGTCTAGCAAGGACGGGGTCTTCCCTTTGCTTCTGGCGAAATTCAGGGAGGTACAGGTCTGGTAAATCTCCAGGGCCCATATCCCCCTCCCTTTGGCCATCCCCAGCCATCACTTGTGACCTCTGACTACTAGAATGGTCACCTTGAAACCCAGATTTCTGCAACCAGTCCTGTTTGTCCAAATGTCTTTGCTTCCAAGTCTTTTGAACCTGGTGTCTACTGGGAAAAAGGTCTGCCGAGAAGGGGAACAGTTTGCCAGGGTTCTCCTGAGCCCTAGAAGGAGGCTCCTCGTGAAAGACTGGGGCCATTAGATCCGAAAAGAAAGGCCAGTCCCGACCGAGCACAATGGGGGCAGGGAGCCAAGGAGCGACTCCTACTTCGAGGTAAGCCTCCTGACCTTTTACCTGTAGCCGGATTTTGGCCGTCGGATAATGTTTTACATCGCCGTGTATACATTCTATGCTCCATGGGGAGTCAAAAGAACACACGTTGGGCGGTAACAGTTCCTGGAGGACCAGAGTTTTCCCAGAGCCCAAATCTACAAGGGCCTGGATGTTTTTTCCCACAATCAGGGCTGGAAGTAGCCAGGGCTTGTAATTTTCCCCAGTAAAAGCTGAGGCGATGGTTCTGCTGAATGAACAATCCATCAGTGGACAGTACACATACCGGTGGCCTTGTTCTCCGCAGGCGGAACATGGAGAGGGTTTCCTCGCAGGAGGGGGCTGTGGATAGCGCTCCGCTGGACCGGTTACTGGAGACCAGGCATCTGGTGGATCCTGTGGGCGATGTCCTCGGAAGTTTCTCTCATTTTGCAATGAGCCGACATCCGGAAGGAGATGAGGGTCTCTGCGGGGACCATCATTTGGACTCCATCCTTGATGGAACAACTGCTCCTTCCGTTGGACTTGGCGGTTCCGTGACGGGCCGTAGGTTCCCCATTGATCCGACCTCCCTCTTTGGGCATCCGCAAGTGTCGGTTGAGTCGGGTACAGGACACTCGCCTGCTGCTCAGCCCCAAGGAAGTTCTCCACGAGTCGGACCGACAAAGCTAGGGTTTCAGCAGCGTGGCGTTTTACCCACGAGCGTGCGGAAGGGGGTATTATTTGTAGAAATTGTTCCAAAACCACCTGCTCCAGAATTGCCTCCTTAGTGCACTCCTCAGGTTGTATCCAGCCTGTACACATGTCCAATAATCGCTGAGCGAGGACCCGGGGTCTCATCTTAGCAGTGTACTTCATGATCCGGAACAGCTGCCGGTAGGTCTCTGGGGTCAGACCTAAGCGATCCAGTATGGCGGCTTTTACTTGGCGGTAGTCCATTGCCTGATCTGCTGGGAGACCCTGATATGAGGCCTGGGCTTCTCCTATGAGGAGCGGGGCCAAAGCAGTTGCCCAGCGATCTGAAGCCCAGCCCTGAGCTTCGGCAACTCTTTCAAAAGTCAGTAAAAAAGCCTCTGGATCCTCGTTCGGAGCCATTTTCCTCAGGAGTATCGGGGGTCTGCTTGCTGGCAGGGCCCTGGTATTGGGTCAGCAGCTTGGCCATTTGCTCCTCCTGTGCTGCCTGCTGCTGGGTTAGGAGCTGGGTTTGCTGCTGCAAAAGTCTTTCATCTCTCTCTGCTTGCAGCCGGGCCTGCTCCTGCATTAACTGTCCCTGCTGTTTGGTCTGCTCGCACAAAAACTCTTAAAAAATTCTTCCATTTTTTTCATTCTTGTGTGTATTTATGGCCCTTTAACTGCAGGGGCCTTTCAAAATCTCACTTCTTGACACCATATGTTGCAGGGTACATGCAACTACACACGTGGGTTTCTTGACAAGGCTTATTTATTTAGCCTTAAAAGATATACAGCACACAAAACAAAAATAGCTTTTCATCAGCAACAAACAAAAATAGCTTTTCATCAGCAACAAACGAAAATGTCTTTTTCTTCCGCAAACCAAACAAAACAGTTTCTCTTTAGAAGACAGTCTATAAATCAGGCAGTTACCCTTTTCCTATGCAGGGGACAGACAGTTCACAATTCAACTACCTTGCTACTCAGACCTTGTTACAGGAATCTCTTTAGCAGCTTACTCCTCTCTTCTCAACAGCCAGGCTCCATGTGTCTACAGCCTGGGTTTTAACACACCTTGATTAGGCAGCTGGGATCCAACTAATTGTCCTGAAGTTAACCTAGTCAGTGCTGCACTGCAGACTAGACATAGGTTTTCCAGGCATATAACTGTTGGCTTTTATTTACCCTGTCACATATGCCTTGTTACTTTTTAAGCACCATGTGTCCTACTTGTTGTACTGCGACTGGGCCTTCAAAGTGAACTACGAAGGAAATCGCCTAAAATGGCGCTTCCCGACAATTTAAGAAAGACCATTCTGGATGAATTGCGGCGCTATTTTTCAATTACAGATCCTGTAATGAAAGGCGTTCGAGACTGCATTAATGGCGTTTTGCGCCATGCAAGGCATCGGCCATGGAAGGACAATCTGGTGGGGTACGCATTTGAGTGAGTGTTCAACGGTTGAAAATGTTTTGTAAATGTTTTGTTCCAGTCCCCGAGGGCCGCAAACAGGCCCGGTTTTCAAAGGTAACCCTGAAAACCGGGCCTGTTTGCTGCCCTCGAGGACTGTAGTGGTGCAGGCCTGACTGACTGTTTTGCACACCATCCCACTGTAAATGTTTTGACTTGCCGTTCTTTAATAAAGGAGATGTTGCGTTTTGTATATTTTATGAATAAATAATTTTTTTTAATCACAGGTAAGACCATACTGTTGTGTTGAACTGTTCTGTAATTGTTTTGACCTGCTGTACTTAAATAAAGGAGATGTTGTGTTTTTTAACTTGTATTAATAAAAAAACGTTTGTATTTACTGTACACAAGACCTGCACAATTCCAGTCCCCGAAAGCCGCAAACAGGCCCGGTTTTCAAAGGTTACCCTGAATATATATTTTATGAATAAAGAATTTTTTTTTATAACATGTAACTGTAAACCATACTGACTGACTGTAAATGTTTTTACTTTCTGAAAATAAATGTTTTCACTAGCAGTAAACCATACACCTGTTGATGTTTTGAATTGCTGTGCACTTAAAATGTTTTTACATTGTACAGTATTTGTAAATAAATGTTTTTGTACTTACTCCATCAATAAAAGAACATGTTGATTTGTTTAAAATTGTTCCATTGGCTCCTTTGATACTGTACAAGAGTATTAAAAAAAATAGAAGACACATACTGTACTGTACAGTGCTGGTACTGTATAGAAGACACATACTGTATGTACTGTAATACATGTAGAATAAATGCATACTTTTTATTTTTTGGGGTTTATTACACAGTATACTGTATATAAAAAAGTATTGTATACTCGGAAAACATCAGCATACTGTTTCAGGTACAGTATTCTATCCTAATCAATAACAACGGCCACTAAACTGTAAACTCCGGTACGTGGTTTTTAAAATCCGATTCAGCAATGTGCAGGCATTGTTACACAAAGCGATATTATTCATCGAAATCCCTCCATTTGCCGTTTTCTTTTCTGAGGAAAAACAAAAAGAAAAGTTTTAATGTAATGGTCAGCCCCCTAAAGAAGTTCCCAGTCAGTTCCACCAATAATTTTCTCGGGGGGCGTCTCCTGTTCACATGTGCATGCGCCTACCGTCGATGTGATGACACGCATATGCGTTTCAAGAAGGTTCCAATGCGCATGCACCTAGCGTTCCACCGATTGTCCAGTATCTGCAGTACAGTACTGGAGAAACCGCTCAGCCAATGATATTGCTTACAGGAGAATCGCTTGACTTTTGAATCGCACCGATATTGATATTGTCAAAATAAATAAAACACATAAAATAATACGGCAACAATACTCACCATAGAATTTCCCAATCAGCTGGCGCCGGCGCCAGGCCACTGCCAGTCCAGTATTCTTGATCATACACCTTGACAGTTGGCAGCGGGACTACTACACCTGTAGTCAGCTGATGAGGCTGGAAATCGCTTAGGTACATGCAAGCTTGATCGAAACTGCATGCGAAATCAGGCTCAGGCTGCAGGTATCCGTGCGTGGACAGACAGCAAGGGTTGTCACTGACGGTGGGACCGTTATTGGAAGCCGGTGCTGGTGCTGGCGCATTGCTTGCCAGCGACTGTCGTTTCTTAGTTGGTTTTAACACGACCTTTCGCCTTGTGATACACACCAATACCCTCCAATAAATTCGGGATCAATACGATAAAAACATGGATCGCTACATAACCTTTTCCTTATTGCACGCTTCCACACATGAGGAGCTGGCGAAAATTTGTAAAAGTCATAGTTTTCGATAAAATACTGATAAATTTGAACAACTGTTGCCATCTTATAATCTGTTGCATTAATCGCGGCCCATATCAAATACGCGTAAGTTCTGTCGGGTTTGTGGAAAACGGGCTGCACTTAAACACTCGTGGTGGCAGCTCTCTGGAGAATAACAGAAACTGGTCTTTGTCTTTCTTTAATATGAAAAGCCTAAATTGATACATTATTGTAACCTCTTCCTTCAGTCTCAAGGTCAAGTTACAATAGCACACTGTGGTATCTTTTTTAAACGAAACACCTGCAAGTCGACACATTACTGAAGCGCATGTGCATTACAATTCATGAATATCTGCCATCTGGCGGACACGCAAAGACTTGCAACCTATTAAATCCGAACCATTCTCAATAAACGCATGAACCGCGCATCAACCGCGCATGACCCGTGCTTGACCCGCGGCTGAGAACGCAACATGAATGCGGCATGCAACCTGTGAAGTGCGTCGCATTCGAGAAAAAATCCAGGAAAAATGCGGTGATGTTTTAGAATAAAATGGGCCGCAGCAGTATTACCATCCAAATATTGAATAGATCAGTGGTAGATATAAGATAATTCAGTGAGCAGAACAACTTTGGATTAAAAATATCAGACATCCACGGTTTAGTGAAGTTAAAAACAAAATCTCTCTACCATGTTATATCACCAGTTTTGTTTCTAATTCCGAAGATTTTCTCTTTTTCACTATCAAAAAAAAATCCTGCACGATATCTTGCATATTCTCAGTTTTGTATGTACTGCAGGGATTTATTATATACATATATATATATATATATATATATATATATATATATATATATATATATATATATTTTATTCTTGATATTTGCTGCATTTTCTTTAGTTTCCACAAAAGTCAATGAACTGACAATGATAATTTCATCTGCAGGTTGATCCATTTTCTTTACAAAAATGCATTTACACACCCTATCTGGATACATACTGCGTGTCATTTAAGCTTAATGAGTATTGATATCTTATACACCCTATGATAAGTTATGTAACAGCATTCCCTGCTCACTGCTTGCCAATGACTACTACTCATTGCTTCTGCAATACATTGTACATCAGATTTATGTTAGTATATTTTCCATGCATTCTTATACTGTACAAATACAGTACATTTGTTAAGATTCTGTGGGTGACTGTTACAAATGAGAAACTTGTACAATAAGGGTGTAATTATATACATCAGAACTAGAAATGTGTGAACCAGCCCAGATTAATTTTACTGCTGTTTAAACTTTCCAACTAGTTTGAAAGAGCTGCAAAAATGTTGATCAAACGTTTGGTACTAATAGTTCCACTCAAATTAGACAAATACTTCAAATTTTGATATTTTGCTTTTTTTAAATGCAAAATAGAAGCTCTGTTACTTACATTTTCTTTAGATCGAATTTAAAAAGTTAAAGTTATCCAAATGAATTGAGCAATGCACATTGACTTTAAGCACTAAACCTTGTTGCAATCTTTTGGATCAAAGCAACCCTTTTCACAGAACCAAAAAAGGTGAAATTCGCAAAGTTAACTAATGGGTGCAAAAAGCCAATCTCTAATGAGTACTAAGAATTTGCGTATAAGTGGAATTGAATTATAAAAGCATTTCCTTTAGTAAGGCTGACATTACTGCTTGTCATGTTTTTAGATGACAAACTTTTTGAAGCAGAACCCTCCTTAACTACATTAGTAGTGCATGGTAATTTTCTATTGTTTTGAGGTTTTTAGACATAAAGTATATGGTGGCATCGTATAAAATGCTGATATTGTTATTATTATTAGCCACTTACCCTAATTTTCCTATATATTAAATTCTATTTTTTAGGAACTATATATAAATGTCAAACTAAAGTCCAAATTAATAAAGAATATATAATAATTAATTGGTGTTGAAATTTTTCATAAAAAAGGTATGAGCAGATCATTCTGATTTACAATCGGCATCAAAATATTTTTTTTTAGAAATATGGGACCCTATTTTTTAGAGTATAAACCATACATACTGAAAACAGTGACATAGTTTTGGGAATGTAAGAAGCAAGACAGATTACTTTTTTAAATATTTGAATATGCCATGTGCAGTATTGTATAAAATCTACAGTATGGGAAAGTTATTAAAATTATTTCAAAAAACGATGTGCATGTATGAATGGCATCTCAGCCTTGCACTCCAAAAAAATGTCAGCTTTTAGAGGGAGAGTGATTAATAGCTTTAATAGAAACAAGTGTATCAAATAAATAGCATGAGCAAATTAAACACATTGATTAACTATCATTCACTATATAGCAATCATTTAATGACCCAGGTCTAATTAAAGAAAAGATTACAGTGGGATTAAATGTCCTGGGAATCTCAATAGCTATTATTAGTTATTCATCAAATCTAATGTGTTCATTAGTTTCTAGAGAAATTCAGTACAGAGAAAAATGGGCTATAAACTATGAATCAGGAGGGGCATTGAATGGTGAGAGTTGAATTACTTTGTTTTAGATGGCACATTGAATTCAGAGAACTTACAGTGTTGAGATGCTTTTGAGTAAAAGGCTTTCTAATACAATATTCAATTTCATTTATGTACTGGAGATTGTTATCTGCTTTTAAAGGAATGGGACACCACTGACAAAACACTCCATTAGTGAGACTGCGTTGTAGTATGTTCTGTGTGTATTAAATATGACTTAAACCTTTCTTTCATAAACTAGATCCCTAAGAAATATTTAAACCACAGTATTATTTTGTGGTGCAGTATAGTAGAAAGATTAAGATCACCCCAAACCCATTAATAAGACTAACTTATGTCACTCTGGCAAACATTTACACATCCACTGCACATGACAAAGATTTCTTCACATCACTTTTGGGTCTCTTACTCCTTCTTGCGGTGGACCACTCTATAATTTTAGGAGGAGACTTTAACATTGTGGAAAACCCAATTTTGGACAGAGCTCCATCATCAATCTAAAAGGTCTCTATATACAGTAACCTCAGAACGTATAATTATGCCAGTTATAGACTATGGAGACATAATATATGGCTCACCACCACAAACCCACCTTAGCAAACTTGACACCCTCTACAATTCAATTTTTCGTTTTGTTCTCCAATGCAATTACAACACACATCACTGTGAAATGATCAAAGAACTAGATTGGTCATCACTTGAGTCTAGGCGCAAAGTTCACCTTTCCTGACTTGCATTCAAATACTTTCTGGGCAAGCTACCCAGCTATCTGAACAAGCTCCTCACTCCAACCACATGCAGCACTTATCATCAACTCCAAAAGACTGTTCATGGTCCCAAGGCTCAACAAAGTATCCGGCCGCTCCTCCTTCTCTTACCGTGCACCCCAAAACTGGAACAACTACCGGAGACTCTCACATCCACCATCAGTTTAAGTTCTTTCAAAACTAAAGCTGTCTCACATTTGAATCTGGTCTGTAACTGTTACACTGCCGACACACTTAATTGCAGTGCGGCCAGATCCGCAAGCCGGGAGATTTCCCGGCTTGCTAGTGGCCGCCCCTCGGCGTGCCGCGCGTCATAGACGCGCGGTCACGCGTCTTCGGGAGCCTGCGCCCCCTGCACGCGCGTCCAGGGCTCCCCGAGGGAGCCCTGGTGTCCCGCGATCGCGGGACGGCGGCAGGGGGTTCCGGGGGACCCGGCGTACCCGGCAGCGGTAGGGAGAGCGCCCCGATCGGAGGGCGCTCTTCCGCTGCTTCGGCGCGCGCCCGTCACCCTCGGGCGCGCGCCAGGCTACTGCTGCGGCCAAGAACGGGCAAATGCTCGAATAAACTTGGCCGCAGCAGTACATACGCCTATAATATACATCTTCTCTAACTGTGCATGCAATGTATTGTATATAATGAATACCCTGTTCATTTATGTAACTGTATTTGTAACCATGTATTATTTGTCATGTTAACTATGTCCAGGACATACAGTACTTGAAAACAAGAGGTCACTCTCAATGTATTACTTCCTGGTAAAACATTTCATAAATAAATAAATAATGACATAACATTTTGAGAAATAAAAACAGCTGGGACTAATAGACCCCTGGAGAACTATGCACCCGCTGGAGACAGACTACATTTGGGTTTTCAAGACACACAACACTGCTTTATGCCTTGCATAGAGTAAATTTTGATCTCATCAGCTCTCTTTTAAAAAACACGCAAGGCCAAAATTGAAAATACCTATATTTCAGATCACTCACCCATATGTATATCTACACAATTCAGCTTTGCCCCTACAGGGAATAAAATGTGGTAATTTCCCTCTAAATTGCTCTGAAGACCAATTTAAATCTCTGCTCACTAATAAATGGTGGCAATTTGAGGAAAAAAACAAAAACAGCATGTAGGGGACAATTTGTACTTTAGGAAACCTGTAAGGTGATTATCAGAGGGGACATTAATTCTATTATTGCCTTTCAGAGGAAAAAAACAACCAAAAATATATCCAACTCAATCAAAAAATAGTATTTTCTAAGCACAAACAGACACCAGATCATCAGTCAACAGAGGGCTATGTTCAGACACACGGTGAGCTGAATGTTTCACTACAGAAAAGAGAGCTGCTGAGTCATAGGTTCTGTAGGTTTATGAGATTTGGAAATACTGCTGGTAAAATATTAAGCAATTTCCTATCCAATAATTGTACTTCCTGTATTATTTCAGTTTGAAGGACCACACCAGGACCATCCATTCATCTTCTAGTTAAATTGTGGCAATCTTACTGACATTTCATGCTAAATTGTATGAGGCACCCGCTTTTGATGCAGGTAAAAACAAAAACTTTTCGAGAGATCTCGCAAGGATCTCTGAGGAAGCCCAAGCTCAATTTAACTGTCCTATAGATTTTGAAGAGGTTGTTGGAGCAATTAAGCAAATGAAGTCACTCAAGGCTCCAGGTCCAGATGGTTTTCTGCCAAGTTCTATAAACATACTGTATGGTCTCAGAAATATCCCCCTATCTAGTTAAAGTATATAATATCATATTAACCAAAAATCTATGCCCATTTGCAGTGCTTGACAAATCACCCAAAAATCTACTCGCCGAACCAAAAAATCTACTCGCCACCTAGCCCCGCCCATTTCCCCGCCCCTAGTCCCGCCCCGAAAAAATTGAATAAATTCCTAGTAAGAACAACATTCGTTTTTGACATAAGTTTATTTATTGTATTATATTTATACTTTACTATAATTAGCCCTTGTTACGTGCGTGTGTGCGTGACTAGCTTCCTGCACCCATTAACCAGTGTCTGGATGTCCCCGCTTCACAATATCTAAAGCAGTAATCCCGCCTGGGATCTTACCTGATCCGCAGTGCCTCAATGTCCAGGTACCCTCATTCCCACAATGTTATATGTTAGAGGGGAGGTGTTCCCTACCTTTCTTCTGGGTTAGGGGGGATTCTGATGTCTCCCGCATGAAGCTTGAGAGTCAGATATGGAAGAAAGCAGTATAGGTTATTTCGGTGTAGGTATTTGGCAGTTCAGATATATAGGGTAAATAAGATATCCAGATCCAGAGTGTGGGAGACAGACAGAGAGGAGACAGACAGAGAGGAGACAGACAGAGAGGAGACAGACAGAGAGGAGACAGGGACAGAGACAGAGAGACAGAGAGACAGAGAGACAGAGAGAGAGAGAGAGAGAGAGAGAGAGAGAGAGAGAGAGAGAGAGAGAGAGAGAGAGAGAGAGAGAGAGAGAACAGACACAGACACAGCCACAGACAGAGAGGAGAGAGATGCAGACAGAGAGGAGAGAGAGAGAGAGACGCAGAAAGAGAGGAGAGAGAGAGAGAGAGAGACAGAGATAGGAGAGAGAGAGACAGAGACAGACAGAGAGGAGAGAGAGAGACAGACAGAGAGGAGACAGAGAGACAGACAGACAGGAGAGAGACAGACAGACAGAGACAGACAGAAAGACAGAGCCAGACAGACAGACAGAGAGATAGGGGAGACAGAGAGAGAGAGGGGAGACAGACAGAGAGGGGAGACAGACAGAGAGGGAAGACAAACAGAGAGGGGGGAGAGACAGAGGAGAGACAGAGGGGTGAGAGACAGAGGGGAGAGAGACAGAGGGGAGAGAGACAGAGGGGAGAGAGACAGAGGGGAGAGAGACAGAGGGGAGAGAGACAGAGAGACAACGAGAGAGGAGAGAGAGACAGAGAGACAACGAGAGAGGAGAGAGACAACGAGAGAGGAGAGAGAGACAGAGAGACAGAGAGAAAGAGAGAGGAGAGAGAGACAACAAGAGAGCAGAGAGACACAGAGAGACAGAGAGACAGAGAGAAAGAGAGAGGAGAGAGAGACAATGAGAGAGAAGAGAGAGACAGAGAGCCAACGAGAGAGGAGAGAGAGACAGAGAGAAAGAGAGAGGAGAGAGAGACAACAAGAGAGCAGAGAGACACAGAGAGACAGAGAGACAGAGAGAAAGAGAGAGGAGAGAGAGACAATGAGAGAGAAGAGAGAGACAGAGAGACAACGAGAGAGGAGAGAGACAGAGAGACAACGAGAGAGGAGAGAGAGACAGAGAGACAACGAGAGAGGAGAGAGAGGAGAGAGAGACAGAGAGACAACGAGAGAGGAGAGAGAGACAGAGAGACAACGAGAGAGGAGAGAGAGAAAGAGAGAGGAGATAGAGAAAGGGAGAGGAGAGAGAGACAGAGAGAGGGGAAAGGGAGAGATAGGGGGATGGAGAGAGAGGGGGGTAGGGAGAGAGAGGGGGGAGGGGGGAAAGGGAGGGGGAGGGGGGAGGGAGGGGGAGGGGGGAAGGGGAGGGGGGAAGGGGAGGGAGGGAGGGGGGAAGGGGAGGGGGGAAGGGGAGGGAGGGAGGGGGGAGGGAGGAGGGGAGAGTGAGGGAAGGGAGGGCGAGATTGTTATTTAGAGAAGAAATATATGCACCAATTAAATAAAAGTATCTTACAGTATGGCTGGAATTGTTCCTGCATGATCATGGTGCTCATCAGCCTTACAAACAAGGATGAAAACAAGAATTAAAAATTGACTACAAAAAATAAATAATTAAAAACTGTATTTATGCAATTAAAAACTTCTTTAAAAACATTTTTTTTAATCCATGAATTCTTCCTCACTTGGATTACTCTAGCCACAGTCATCTGATGCCTTAAAAGTGGTTTCATTGTGTCTTGCACTGTCTTGAATTGTGCAGTAGTGAGTTTAAACAGCTTCTTAAGTTTTGATAACAAACAAACAATTCGCAGCTCAAAAAGACAGCTTATTGTGTAATAGCAAAAGTTAATTCAAGAATATATGATAATAAGTAGATGGCATAGTATCCGCAGCGTTCAAGTGCAGGCATTGTATGATGTTATGCAGTATAATTCAACAACCAATGCTCTCTTGAGAGGATTGTGGACCTTGATGGGGAAAGGTAGAGCTTGCATGCTCTGTACCAACTGCTGGCAGGAATATTCAAGGCAGAGGAAAAATACTAATAATGAATTACCTCTGTGGTCCTGCTCGATATCACCGTCTGTTCCCGTCTCATTGTGGCCCCGGCATGACGCACTATGTGCTTGATATCCCGCACCGTCTTCCAGAGTTGAATGTAGTTGAATCTGAAAATCTTTGATCCTGCACTGCTGCTGCGGGTCCGTCCAATCAGGGGAGGAAGCCAAGAACACTGTAGAGGATTGGCGGACATCACAAGTGAGCCAAAGCACTCACATCTCACCGGGTTTGAACAAAATAAAAAAAGTTTATTAAACTCATATTAATAAAACATACTGGGGACAAAACAAAAAGGGTTCTCCTCCCACACTGTCATAGTGCTTTCTCAAGGACACTGTCATAGTGCTTTCTCAAGGAGTATGAGCAGAGGGTATGTTGACTGATTTATAAAGCCCTTCCTTTTGGCAAACTCAGCTGATTAAGATTGAGTTTAATCATGTCTTAGTGTTACGTGCAATAGCACATATTGTGATCAATTGTTTCATCAATGTGATGTTAATGTAAAAACTGAATTCATATATTGAGCAAGAAGATAAAAACTCTCTCCATTGCTTTCTAATTATTTCCTATGTTATTAACGTCTTCAGCTGTAGCAATTATTTTACCAACATCAGTTATTTCTACATTAGAGTTCATTCGGAAGTCAGGGTAAGTGTCACCAGAACCATCCACTGGGGGTGTTACACTCATTCCCGTCCTTCAATTCCCCCCACTCTGCTATCACACACGGCTATCTAGGCTTCTCTTCCTTCACTTCAATATTTTCATCTTCGTTGCCTGATCTGAAACTGTGCAATTTAAAGGTCTTAGATAACTATCAGAAAACTCAATATTTTCATTTTGTTCATCTGCATCAATTTTGTTTTCCAATAAAACAAAATATCAGGAAGAACTAAGCTTCCTGAGGTATTTCACTTCCATATCACTCTCTTGGACGCTTGCCCTTCAATGTGACTCATGGACATTTTCTCCTTCTGTGCATAAATTAGGCCCAGGACATAGTGAACTCAGCGTCGCTGAGCCGGGCTGAGCCGCGCTGAACAGATGCATGAAGCCCCTGCATCTGTAATCAGCGCGGCTATAGTTCCTCCCTCCGCATGCTTGCTGATGCGTGTGGAGTCAGAGAAACTTCCCCGAGACAGGCAAGTTTGAAATTTGCAGCTCGGGGAAGCGGAGGAGCGGTCACTTGACCGCTATAAAGCCCCTCCTTACAAACACATCTGAACAATTAAAAGGAAGTTATCAGATGATGGCATGTGCAAATAAACACACACATAGACGTGGAATTAAATCACCAGCTATACAAATTACATGTCATGTAGACAATACAATTTGAGTACATGCTGTTTTTGAATCACAATCCAGTGTAATTCATAATGTATAGAACAGTCAAATATCTATTTTTAATTAAAGTATTTTAAACCAGATAATAAAACCCTAAAACATGTAACATTCATAAAAAATATAAAGCACAATAACATCAACAACGAAATAACAAAATACAAATCAAGAATAATCCAACTAAACATCAACTGATGGAGTAGTATGACAAAACTGATTTTAAACCACAAAGAGGGGAACTCGTACTAACCATAAGCGTCAGCTGTTGCCCTGTGTGAACACGCATTGTCCAGATTGTACAAAAACACAGCAAACAGATCTCTCCACTGGCGCTTCGTTGTTGTCTCATTCCAGCCAATGGGTGAGTGCGCAAAGCTACTTCTCGTGACTTCTACGCATTTCACAACCACTATCATCATCACATTCACCTTCATTGTTGTTATATAGATGACCTTTTGCTTATATGGAGTGGTTCCAAGGAGGACCTTATTTTGTTCATTAATGTATTGAATTGGAAGATGCTTAGCTCAATCACTTGGAAAAAGAAAGACATTAATTAACTAATTTCAATCATCATAGAAGAAACAAGAGTGTTGGTCAGACGCAATGTACTTCTGATTTGGACCCTCCATATTTTATTACACAGTCTAGTAATCAGGCCTATCCAATAAAACATATAATAAACCAACTTGGAGTATACTGTCTATCAATCATTTAACATACTTTAACATCTGCTAATTCTAAATTTGTATTTTTAAAATCACAGACCCTGGGAAATATAATTTCTGCAAGAATGATCAAAACTGATAAAAAAAAAAAAATCCGAAATTTACTGGATGCTTCCCATGTGGGCGCTTTAAAATGTGTAAAGATGTACTGTATCTAAAACAAAAACTTTCAATAATATGGAGGTGTAAGGATTTGTGGGGGTAACGCATCCCGCAGGAAAAGCTTACCTCAACCCGCAATCGGGTGTCTCGCTGAGCCCTCTCTCCCTTATGTCTCCCGCGGCACATCAGAGGCTGTCCGTTGGTTTCGGCCCATGCACGGTCACCGCATGGCTGGAGAGACGGTCGCCACTGGTCTCACCTCTGGGCTCTGCCCCGTGATCCTGTCGGCGGCCCACAGTACGCATGGACTGTGTGCGGGTGGCACATGCATGCCAGCAAACAGACCTTGGCTTCCCTGCATCTCATCACGTCTGTCACTAACTCCTCCCCCACCTATCACAGTACTGCTTACTGGTAAGCCTTTCCCCTGCAGCCTGGCTATTGGTCCCGTGGTACTATATATGCTCAGTCAGTCCCTTGGCAAGATGGCTGAGCATAAAACAAAAAAGAGGTGTTGAAAACGCCCAAGCTTGTTAAACAATTAAACCTATACTAATTACACTCAAGTAATACAATAGTGCAACTCATACTAAAGAGCCAAGGCTGCCAGGAGAAACTGACCAAACCAGATCAGAAAACAGGTGTGGAAAAATATACAAACCGGTACCTTAGAAACAAAGTCCAAATAGGCTGATAGATGAACAGCGTGGAATCCTTATAGGGAGATAAGATCTTGAAGATCTAGACCAGCTTGGAAATTCCATGGATGGTGTCACGTGACATGTGAAATCAAACACAAAATGAATTCATATGCTTAAAGAATACTGCTAATAATATATTACATAGATATATACAATGACAGACCACAAACGTACACACATAAAACTTGAACACTTAACATACACCACACAAACACAGGCTAATGGAAACAATTAAACTGATTTAATAAAATGTAATATCAATAAAAATCAATAGATAATAGGAGAAAACTTCTTGTAGGCGATCCTGTTGTAAATCCAGAATCCTACTTACAGCACAGCAGTAATAATAAGGGTGGTAGTCCAACAATGGCAAAACAGCTCCTGCTCTTTCCTCTGTTGCCGGGGGGGGGAGAGATCTGCAGCACGTCCCACTGACCTGTACACTCTTTGGGGAAGAGCGGTTGTTCGCTTATTAGTTGGAAATATCCTCACGCATAGAATGCTGCGCATACAGTATGTTTCTTCAAAGTAGCTACGACCTCTGACCCAACGTGTTACGTTTCGTCACTTCCTCAGGGGTACACTTAACAGCGTATGAAGTGCGTACGACATTCCCTACCTCTGTGTAATTCACAATCTTGTTCCGTGTCTTGACCTTGGCTTCACCTGGACTCCGTACCTCTCTACTCCTGATCCCGGCTTACCTACAATGATCCACACCTCACCTTCCCCGACTTCAGCAAGTACCTTCGACAATCCGCAAATCTCCAACCCTGACCTCGGCAAGTACCTTCTATTACTCTGACCTATATAACACCGACCCACCTACCCACTATCAATCTTCACTCTGGATGCGCTCTTGCGGCAGATGGTTGGTGTTGTTTCAATCCCCACCTCGGCCTCGCTGTCATGCCCTGTTTGTGGTGAGCACTCTATTACAGAATGCTCAGCCCCACAAACATGGACCCCGCTTAGGTGAGGCGAGTCTTGAACACGCACGCTAGCATGTTATACAATATTTAAAAATATTTAGAACAAAACAGCCGATGCATGGAGTTGCTGCAACAAAACCTCCTGTCTCTCATCAACCAGGCGCAAACCCCTCTATCTAGTCCTTCGAGGGCGTCTGTTTCTGGCCTTACTTCGGTGTCCATGACCACAACCTCTGAACCACGACTTCCTACACCCAATCACTATAGTGGCGACCCGCATGGGTGACAAGGTTTTTTGAACCAATGTTTCCTTCAATTCGAGTTAATGCCTTCTCGATTTATTTCTCAAAGATCCAAAGTGGCGTACATTATTTCACTGCTTACCAATGATGTTCTGGCCTGGGCCTCACCCATCTGGGAACGGAGATCGGATCTCACCCACGATATTGCATGATTCACTCGTGAATTCCGCAGAGTGTTCGACACGCCTGGCCGCAAGGTAACTGCTGCTTCTTCTCTTTTGCACATTTCCCAGGAAACCGCCCTGTTGCTACAGTGGCGGCCGCCTTTATCCTAATGCGGCTGGATCCGCGGCGCTCTGATAATATCGGTCAGATGCCTTTTTTTTTGGTCCGGAGTGAATTGCGTTATTATAGCGCTCGTGATATTAGCATTTTATTCTCGCTGTCTGCAATACTGCAATACCGTCTAAAAACTCAGGGGGGCGTTTGTGAGCTGTTGCCTTCGAAGTCTAATACTTTAGCAGTTCAACCTACTGTGCGTCAGTACACAGTCTGCGTGTGCGCGCGCAGTAATTGTAAATTTGCATATTTATACATGCATGTGCAGTGCTGTACTGTATGTCTCATTTGAAAATTGTTGAAATGCATAGGCGTGTGGCGGGTGCTGTAATAGTGTCAAATTTCGGCATATACAGTACAGCGCTCTCCCCTCGCTCGACCCCGCGCACGCACAGGATCATTTACTGCACGGCAGGGTATTTCAACTTCTTATCTTCTCTACAATGCAGTACATCTCTCCCACACCATTGCTTTGAACGTGTGTCTTTCTGGTTTCAATCACATTCCTGCTTGACAGCAGATGATTACTGCGCATGCGCCTGTAATTTCACCCACCACTGCTTGCTTGAGTGAGTGACCAAAAAAAATAAAAAATTCTCCTCGTTTTTTATTTTTATTTTCTCCACAAGCCTGCAAAAACCATCTTGATATTACGATATTCAATCTGTGCTGTAGCTTTTGACTGCGACCCTGTGCATTTGACTGCACATAGTTGATTTGTGTGCTTTTTATGTACAGTATTTGGGGGTGTAGGGATCATATTAATACGATGAACTGCCTTTTGAAATTACAGTATGTCATTATCTTTGAACTTCATGCAGCTGTACCCTGTACCCCCATCCCCCACGCACACACACAAAGCTCGCTCAAGGATTTGAAACTCTTATCGAAAGACACCTCTAAAGAGTCATTCATTTTCTGAAGCTTGTCATTGTGTTTTTAATCTGTCCCTAGCCGAGCATCACCTCACTGCGCCTGCGTGTAATCCTCTTTGAGATGGGAGCTAGCTGATTACTGCGCAAGACTCACCCCTCCAACCCTTTGAGGCTTTGTTTATGGTAACGCTTTGGAAAAATCCCTTCTCGAGTTTGATATGTAAATCTGATTTGCACAGCATTGTGAGAATTGAGAGTTAAAAAAAACATTAACTGATTCATGTTGTTTTGTCATTCATTCTTTTTCTTTGGTGTACTGTAGGTGTGTGTGTGGGGGGGGGTTGTTGTAAATGATTATGATTATCATGAATGTAAATAAATATTTATTTTATCAGGACAAAAAAAAAATATATAAAACGCTTGCCATTGTGTTTTTAATCCGACCCTAGCAGAGCATCACCTCTCAAAGGTTACCCTGAAAACCGGGCCTGTTTGCGGCCCTCGAGGACTGGAGTTGTGCAGGCCTGACTGACCGCTCTGCACACCATCCTACTGTAAATGTTTTGACTTGCTGTACTTTAAGAAAGGAGATGTTGCGTTTTGTATATTTTATGACTAAAGAATTTTTTTTGATAACAACATGTGACTAAACCATATTGACTGACTGTAAATGTTTTTACTTTCTGTACATAAATGTTTTAGCTAGCAGTAAACCTGTTGATGTTTTGAATTGCTGTGCAATTAAAATGTTTTTACATTGTACAGTATTTGTAAATAAATGTTTTTGTACTTACTCCACCAATAAAAGAAAATGTTGATTTGTTTTAAATTGTTTCATTGGCTCCATTGATACTGTAACAAAATACAGTGTTTCTAGAATGTACACTACTGTCCAGGCATACTGTACTGTATACTGTGGGCATACTCAGTACTGTACATCACAAGAGTATTAAAAAAAATACAAGACACATACTGTATGTACTGGTATAGAAGACACATACAGTACCGACAAAGTTTATCCTAACACGGCTGGAGCCGCAACCCACTTTAAGACGCGGGTTTGTCGTTTTTTTTCGGGTGCATGCGCGTGTGGCGCGCGTGCCCAGGGCTCCCCGAAGGGAGCCCTCATTAAGGGAGATGTGGGGATGGTGGTGGGGGGCCCGGGGGACACGGTGGACCCGGAGAAGCAGAGGGAAGAGGCATCGATCGGAGGACCGATCTAATAGGCTCCGGCTGGCGCGCGGGAAAATTCGGCGCCAGCCTGGAATCTGCCGCGGGACAAACCAGGTAAAAGTTAGAATAAACTTTGCCGCTGCTGTATGTACTGTAATACATGTAGAATAAATGCATACTTTTTATTTTCTCGGGTTTATTATACAGTATACTGTACTGTATATAAAAAAAGCACTGTATACAGTACGGTCTGAAAACATCAGCATACTGTTTCTGGTATTCTATCCTAATCAATAAAAACGGACAATAAATTGTAGACGGTACGTGGTTTTTTAAATCCGATTCTGCAATGTGCAGGCATTGTTACACGAAGCGATATTATCCATCCATATCCATGAGATGACAAAGTTTTCTTTTCTGAGGAAAAAATAAATAAAAGTTCTGTGCAAGCTACCCATATTTCTGAACAAGCTCTTCACCACTACCACATGCAGCACTTATCACCTGAAATCTGACTCCAAAAGACTGTTCATAGTCCCAAGGTTCAGCAAAGTATCTGTCCGCTCCTCCTTCTCTTTCCATGCACCCCACAAAAGGAATAGTCTACCGGAGACTCTCACAGCCACCACCAGTCTAAGTTCTTTCAAAACTAAAGCTGTCTCACATTTTAATCTGGTATGTAACTGTTATATACACCTATAACATACATTATCTCTAACTGTGCATGCAATGTTTTGTATATAATGTATAATCCTTTTCACTTATTGTAACTATGTATTTGTAACCATTTATTTATCATTATAACTTTGTGCCCAGGACATACTTGAAAACGAGAGGTAACTCTCGATGTATTACTCCCTGGTGAAACATTTTTATAAATAAATGAATAATGGTAAAAGGAGGGGAAAAAGCGCACAAGCAAAACGGAGCAGGAAGGACCCAAAAACAAAAATGAATTAAAAGGGCACTTTAATGTGACAAAGACCCATCCAACGTGTTTCGAATGTTACAACGTTCATTTTCCATCTCGCTATAAATAAATGAAAGCTTTTAAATGCATTGATTTCCACTGTGGCTACCTAGGCCCTCAATGGGGATCTAGATACAGATGTAGTGAGACTTACTGTCCCGGCACCGCAGACAAACAAGCAAAAGTCTGAGGCACCAGGTACAGTGTCTGCCAGGATTTAGCTGCGGGGGATTCATGCTTCTTCACTTGATAGGGCTGAAGTCTGAAGTCAGCATGATTAAGCTAATGGCACCTCTCCCAGACCCTGTTCACTCATTTACTAGACTCACCATGATGTAGATGACCGAATTTGAGTATCTACATCATGAGGGGAAATATTCTAGGACCATATTCGGTCATCTACGTCAGGGGTTTGCAAACTTTTTTTTTTGAGCCTTCCTGCCTGCTCTCACCCCCTGCTCGTGCCCTCCTCCCCCTTACCTTTTCTCCAACATCGGCAGTGTAATTTGACATCACAACATCATATGATGTCGCATTGCCATAGCACGGCATTGCCATTTGACCCCGCGATGTCATTTTACTCTGTGTTGTCATGGCGACACATCGCCAGAAGATGCTGGAGAGAAGGTAAGAGACATACAGAGGCCTTGCATGCTCCCCCATCATTTTATTTAAAGAGCGGGGCCTCTGTAAGCGCTGCATCCTCCAGAAAATGTTGCGTTCCCCAGTTGATCTACGTCATCAACGGGGCTGGACAGGATATTTACATTTTACGATATTTAGTCCACAAGACAATAAGAAATAATACATCTAGTGTAGGTATGTGATTAAATTGAGTTTACCTTGATAGAGTTACAGTAGTAGGCTTAAATAGTGTTTTGATCAAAAGATGAAACTAGATGACTTCTTTGTTAAAAGACTTGGGATCAAAATATATAGCCAATTTAGAAGGAGTGTACTGTTGGGTTTTTATATTTGTTTTTCATAAATGTATTGCCAATTCCCTTTCCATACTGTAGGTTCATAACAGCAAACTCCATAAAGGTATAGAAAGTTATGCTCTATAGGGCTACTGATACATTCTGTTATAGGGGTAGGTCTGAGCTCACTCATTCTGTTTGCTAAAAAGGAAAACCAAAACAACAGACCGAATGAGCACTTATAATTCTTACCCAGTATCGGTTAAGAGCAGAATCTTTAACACCAGGAGTTAATGTGTGTGGGCACCCTAATCCCTCTAATTAGAGTACCTTTGAGCGAAATATCAGATCCCTTCTCTGCAATGCAAACAGAAATGGGTGCCGAAGGGTCTCCACAGTAGCACTTATAAATACAGACCTTTTCACATTTGACAATCTAGGAATTTTGGTTTGTTTTACTAGTATTTGTGCTAAAGCAAAAACAATCTAACACCTATGTAAATGTTTTAGTCACAAAAGTGTTTGCAAAGATAATGGCAAGTCATTCATATATTTATAGAGAGGAGCACAGCACTGGCAGATAACATCTGAAGGTTAAAACTAGCCCAAAGGTACATAAGACAGCACAGACAAATAGTGGTTTCTTGTTAACTAAGTCCTGAACTTACGAAAGTCCTTTAAATCATTGAAAATAAGGTGATTAGGTTATCACCTAATCCACATAATCATATGCAAAAAAATAAAAATACATTGAGCTCATTAACACAATAGTATTTCAAGATAACCCTGAACTTGAAACAAGTCAAAAAACTTTATTATTTAAGTCTTGAAATTGGTCTCTCTCTTTTTCTCTCCCTACATTGCTCTCTCTGTCTCTATCAATGGCTCTTTTGGGTGCTTTGTTCATAGCTACAGTACAGTTCTGAATTGTTCGAATAGTATGTTACTGTGTAAATGATACTATAATTTACAATGTTATACCTTGCATACGTGTAATGCTGTTATTTGACTACAGAGAAATGCCTCGACACCATTTGCGTAAAATATATTATTATACATTTTAAAGTTCAGCAATTGTTTTCTGTTATAGTTCCATGCACCTTGAGTATCCAAGGAGAGGACAGGGCAGAAAAAATGTAGAACATTCTTATTTTAGTCACTTTAGTTAGTTCTTCTCCAGCATCTGCGACCATACTGTAGATTGTTTATTGTTCTCTGTAGACTGTTAATTTATATCTACTGTAATAATCACCCAACTAATGTCAATTCATGACTCTAAAATAAGTATCGATCCCTTTGGGTACAAAGTTACAGTATTTCCTACCATATGTTCAAGCACTTAGATGCTCAAGAAATGAAGCACCGCTACTAAAAGACCTTTCATTTGTATAATGGCAATACAAGTTTCCAAGCAACTGTGAATTCCAGCCAAATGTCCACATTGAAAAAAATGCTATTCTTGCATAATCAACACATTTTTGGGTCAAATAATGCAGGACACATCTTTTGTGACTTTTGGTAACTAATTTGCATTGACACGTAGTACATGCTTTGTTAATAAAAACATATTATTTTACTATAAAAATATCAACATGGCTTCCTTCAATTCTTTTACATTCACCATGATAGCATTGTATTACTTGACAAGGCTCACTTTTGTTCTGGATTGGCTGGAAAACAGTAACTAAAGTAATTCAGCTTGCACATTCCAGTTATGTGCCTGAAAGTCTGTTTATTGTGCACACTGACCCCTAATGGAGCAATCATTTTACACACGAGCAAATATTCAAGTCACAATAGACTCAACCTATTTTTAAAACGGGCTGCTAAATCCAACTTTAAATAGATATCTACACATTTTTTATCATATATAATATTACAATATCTTATTTTCTACTTCAGATACAGTAGGTAAATGCAATTTTCTGTATGTGAAATAATCTCGCTGGTGTTTCCTTGCTTTAGTCATTAAATCATTCCAATGGCTATTTTTTTTTTAAATATAAATCTAATTTGCTCCTACTATAATGAAGACTGCGTGTATCTCCATGAGCGCAGCCAGCAGGCCCCTTGCCTACTATTTTTTGAAGAAAGCATATGGTTTGAAAGTGTTTGAAATCCACAAACAGCTTGCCTGTGTTACAGATCATCCATTGAAATCAGGACACATGCTATGCAGCTGAAAGCAAAGAGGTGCCATTAAAAATGATTCATATACCTTTGTCTTAATGAGTGCTGATGCTCGAGGTGTTAAATTACTTGATCAATAATTCCAGAGCAGTGTGGATTAAAGTACTTTGTGCAGAGGCATTAGTCTGTTGCAGCAATCTGTAATTTAGCACATATGCGCTTGTTTTAAGAAGCATAACAGTAATTACTTATTTTTACAGTCATTGCTTACCCCAATGCAGGGAGTAAACAGCCACATTGAGACATAGGGAGAAAATTCAAAACAGCACATGGTGGTGTTTTAATGAGTATTCGCATACTGTGCATGCCAGGTGAATTCCAAGCTTTGATTACAGTACTTTAAAACATTATATATTCTATCCATGTCTGTTTATTAGCTCTTGGTCTCTCTTGCTGTCATGGTAATTAGCTTAGTTAAATTAAAAATATTTAGGAACACACGACCCAACATTAAAAATGTCCTTGTTAGTTGTTCTTGCTAAAGAAAGTATTAAGGAATTCAAAAAAATCATACTGATAGTGTGTTTTCAAATGAGCTGTAAAGACAGCATCAAACCTGAATTTAAAAAAAGCACTCACATGCAGTCAATTTAGAACTAAAGAGAACCGTTGGCAGTGACAAATGTAGATTCGGGAACACCCTTCTTACAAAATTGTAAGGATTTTTTTCTTGTGTGTTCAAGTTTCAAAACAGTTTTGTAAACATGGTAAAAGTCTCATTTACGCTACCTACTCCTTCCTACCGGGACAGTTGGTTCTTATGCCCCCACAGTGCAAACTGTGTCAAATTGAGTATTTACGACGGTATGAAAATGGGTACTTGAAAAAAGTCAAACCTCTAGATTTACAAACCTTTCTTTTCTGGAAATGAATACATGTCCACTCTTGACTTAACGCAACCAAGCCAGAAGAAAAATACACAAATCCTCCCAGTTATTTGAAAGCTGTGAAAAACAAACGCAAGGCATTTTGCATTCGGGGATATGTACAGTATTACTGGCCAGTACAGCACAACTTAGCCTTATTTTCTCATTTGCATCCTCTGTATAAAGCAAATTATTAATGTATTAATAGATGCGAGTCAATGTGAATTAGGGGAATGTGGTACTTAACAATTATTAGGCCTTTAGAACATTTTTCCAAATATATGTGTAGCCCCCTTTCCCTATGATTAAGGGAACTACGTGTGCTGATATACCTGTTGGCATACAGAAGGCCTAATCCTCAGCTTCTGGGAGCCTGGGGTGATCTCTGTCTCTCTCTCTGCTCGGTGTAGCGCCTCCTCCTATGGGGGATCCCAGCAGCGTGGGATGATTCCACATAGGACTCAATAAACACTATACACTGGGTATAATATAACTTCTTTACTAACACTATTATAATCAGCAAACCCACAATACAATATCCACACACACAATGCTCAACACCCGGCGTTGTTCCTCACCCCCCCAAAGTTCTGAGAGTGCTCTAGGCTCAGTGTCCATAGGCCAGTCCCACCCAAAGTGTGAGGTAGCGCTGTGTGTCTCGTTGGTACACTTTAATACTTCCCTGGGCACTCCTGTACCCAGGTGTCACCATCGGGCAAGGGATGTGGGGCCTCCGACAAATCCCCTCACTCCTTATGTGTCCAAATACACCGCATGGGGTGAGCTCCAGCTGGAGTGTCTCACTCGTGTTTGAAAAGTCAGTCCTGGTGGTAGAATGATTCATCAACAATGTGAGGTAGATTTTCCTCTAGGCGTGTTCCCTTATGTTGTCTGCAATAACAGATAAAGAAAACACACCATTGCGCAGTATACAGACTCAATTGCCCCAACCTGAAGAGGAAAATCCCTACTTACAGGATATTTTCTTGTTCATTCGGGGGAGAGAATCTGTTCTTTGGCTCTCTTCCTCCACCTTGATCTCCACGGGCCCCTCGTGGTTCCTAAGGTGGCTCTCTTCAACTCGGTCTGCGTCGTCCCAGTAGCAGCATACACCGCAACAACCGTGGTTGGAGAAAATTGAAAGACAGCTGTCACGGTTGTGCTCGCCACAAACTCGGGTCGGACCGCGTGGCTGAGGTAGGGTTGTAAAAGCACCGACCTTAAACCTCGCAGGTTGATCCGGATTGCGCAGTTCATAGTCGTACGTAGCAGGGTCAGGATTGGAGAAGACAGCATCGTCGTTGTACAAGCCAGGGTCAGGATAGGAGACGTCAGAATAAACATTGTCCAAGCAAGAGTTCGGCAACAGGGAGTCAGGAGAACCCCGCTTCGGCTTATGAGCGCGGGGGGGTTCTCTGCACGTGCGGCGACCATGGCCCATGGTACTGGTCTCAGGAGGTAGAAGACAGACCAGATTTACACACCGCCTAGCTGCACGGTTAAACCAGCGCTACAGCGCAAGAGTCCTGAGCGGGTTAGGGAATCCTCTGTAGCAGCGCAGGAACCAGGACACGGCCTCTCTAGATTAGGGAAAGAGTAGGCCCCAGGAACCAGGAAGCTGTAGATACACAGGGAGACCTCCGCTTCAGTGTAGGAATCCAGGAGACTGAAGGACGCAGGGGCGAAACCTCTGCTTCAGTGCAGGAATCCAGGAGGCTGAAGGACGCAGGGACGAACCTCTGCTTCAGCACAGGAGAACAGGAAGCTGACGGACGCAGGGACGAAACCTCTGCTTCAGCACAGGAGAACAGGAAGCTGAAGGATGCAAGGGAAACCTCCGCTTCAGCACAAGAGAACAAGCAAGAGCTTGTGACAGAACAGTTGGTGACATCCGGTAAGGACTATGCTCGGCAAGGAGCACTATGGGAAGGCAATACTTAAAGGCCAGCAGGCCAATCCCCAGCAGGGGCGTGAAGGCATTGCTCCAATGAATGAATGCAAGTCTAGGTTGCATAATAGGCTGCACAGCTGCAGTAGATACCAGAGGGAGTGTGTATAGCTTTGGTGAGTGAATCCAGGCTGCAGCAAACATCAGGAGAGCTGTTCCAGAACTGCACCGGTCTGCAAGGTAAGGTAACCAGTAACCCGCGGAGCGGATTCCTGACAACAGCCTAGTGTACTCCGCAAATTTTATTTAACAATGTTAAAAAGCAGCTATGTTACACTCACATTTTGCGAGGGCAAACATGCCGCTCAAGAATGCCGTCCGCAGCCTGTGTCCACTCGATGGTGTGTTGTTCACGACGTCGCGCGCCAACCGATGACGTCAGCGGCGCAGCGCCCGAAGTTCTCCCCACACCACGAGATGCAACACAGGTGACAGCTTACAACGTGCACTGTACTAGGCTCCTCCTCTAATGGGGCCTGTATCTCGGGGAGCAGGGGGTCCCCGGACCTGAAACCAAAACGTTTCTGCTCCGGAGACCCTCTGCACATGTACAGTATAAATAAAACACATATATAAATAAACACTCGTTCTTTACCTTAGCGGCTATGCGCTATGGTAATGAAGCAGCATTTCTGTATTTTTAATAATATTGTACAGTGAGCAGGGGGTTCCCTGAGCCAGAAATCTAAACTCAGGGGGCCCCCTGCTCCTGCTCAATATTATTAAAAATACAGAAATGCTGCTTCATTACCATAGCGTATAGCCGCTAAGGCAATGAAGGGGTTAACCCACCGTGCCCGCTTTATTGTGGGTAGCGGGGGTGGGTGAAGGGGGTATTTGGCCCCTGGTGTGAGTTTAGGACTTGCGGGGGGGTTGCGGGTGCACTTAACCCCTTCACGACCGTAGCAGTTAATACCGCTACGGTCATGAAGGGGTTAACCACTCCCGCGACCCCCCCCGCAAGCCCAAAACAACCACCGTTGGGACTAATACTCCCTTCACCCACCCCCACTACCCACAATAAAAAATAATCACACACAGCATCCCCTCAATACATAAATAAATAAATAAATAAATAAATACAAATAAATACATTTGAAATACATTTTTATTCCTAGTGTAGATGTGCAGGGGGTCTCGGGAGCTGAACCGCGTTGGTTTCAGGTCGGGGGACCCCCTGCTCCCCGAGATACAGACCCCTTTATGAGGTGCCGGTATCCCTCTGCGTTTAAAAGCCCCGATCATGTGACCGCGGCCTGTAAAACCAAGCAGAGGGATACCGGCACCCCCAAAAGGGGCCTGTATCTCGGGGAGCAGGCGGTCCCCGGACCTGAAACCAAAACGTTTCTGCTCCGGAGACCCTCTGCACATGTACAGTATGAATAAAACACATATTTAAATAAACACTCATTCTTTACCTTAGCGGCTATGCGCTATGGTAAAGAAGCAGCATTTCTGTATTTTTAATAATATTGTACAGTGAGCAGGGGGTTCCCTGAGCCAGAAATCTAAACTCAGGGGGCTCCCTGCTCCTGCACAATATTATTAAAAGTACAGAAATGCTGCTTCATTACCATAGCGTATAGCCGCTAAGGTAATGAAGGGGTTAAGGCATAATAAACAATTAATACGTTCAATACATATTTTTAATGTCTGTGTTAAACCTCCCTGCCTTCACTGTAATCTATGTAAAACCCCCTCCCCCTATTCTCTCTTTTAAACTTCCCTGCAATCTATGTAAAACCCCCTCCCCTATTCTCTCTTTTAAACTTCCCTGCCTTCAATGTAATCTATGTAAAATCCCTCCCCCTATTCTCTCTTTTAAACCTACCTGCCTTCTCTCTAATCTATGTAAACCCCCCTCCCCCTATCCCCCTATTGTGTGCGTTAAGCTTCCCTGCAATCTATGTAAAAAAACCTCCCCTATTGTGTTTGTGTTAAATCTCCCTGGCCTGTGTTTCTGAGTGCAGTGTACTGTATGTAAATGTGGGGAGGGGGATCCCGTGTAAATAACCACACCCACCCCTGCTACCCACAATAAAAAAAAAATCACACACAGCATCCCCGCAATACATAAATAAATCTAAATAAATCTAAATAATTAAATAAATAAATACAAATAAATACATTTGAAATACATTTTTATTCCTAGTGTAGATGTACAGGGGGTCTCAGGAGCTGAACCGCATTGGTTTCAGGTCGGGGGACCCCCTGCTCCCCGATATACAGACCCCTTTATGAGGTGCCGGTATCCCTCTGCGTTAAAGGCTCCGATCACGTGACCGCGGCCTGTTAAACCAAGCAGAGGGATACCGGCACCCCCAAAAGGGGCCTGTATCTCGGGGGGCAGGGGGTCCCCGGACCTGAAACCAAAACATTTCTGCTCCGGAGACCCTCTGCACATCTACACTGTGAATAAAACACACACATCATTAAAGAATCATTCTTTACCTTAGCGGCTATGTGCTATGGTAAAGAAGCAGCATTTCTGTATTTTTAATAATATTGTACAGTGAGCAGGGGGTTCCCTGAGCCAGAAATTAATACTCAGGGAAGCCCCTGCTCCTGCACAATATTATTAAAAGTACAGAAATGCTGCTTCAATACCATAGCATATAGCCGCTAAGGTAATGAAGGGGTTAAGGCATGATAACCAATAAATACATTCAATACACTACCCACTACCCATGGCAACCTCCGCTGCTGCTGCTGTAAAACAGAGAAAAAAATTAACACTTTCAAAGTAATGTCCCCTAACCCCTTAATCATCATAGCGGTTATTAACCGCTACAGTCATGAAGGGGTTAACCCACCCTCACCCACCACTCGGGACGCCTACATACCCTCCCACTCTAACCCCCCACCCCGTGAGGCCTAACCACCCTCAACCCTCACCCACTAACTACCCACAAGGGAGGCCTACCCACATACCGTTGGGGAATCCCCCCCACCCCCCACCCCCAGTCCTACCGTGGGGAGCCAACTGTGGCCCACGGTGCCCCAAGGAGACCACCTGGGAGCCATGGTTCCGTTGTTCTGCGTGGGACCTCTGGAGACCACCTGCGGGAATCCTCGGGTATCCCAAGGGTAGCAGGCTGGTGGTTCCACGGGTGACACATGCGGGCATGACGATGTGTGGTCCCACTTCTGTTGGGGCACCTCCGACCCGTAGTCTGCGGGCATGACGATGTGTGGTCCCACTTCTGTGGGAGCACCTCCGACCCGTAGGTGCGGTGATGATGATGTGTGGTCCCACTTCTGTGGGGGCACCGCGGACCCGTAGTGAGCACCCGTTAGTTACCCAGACCCCCGAGGGAACCACTCGAGGCCCTGCAGACACCTGTGTGTTTGACCCGGGGCTCCCAGACATCCGCGGGCCTACCGTGGGGAGCCAACTGTGGCCCACGGTGCCCCAAGGAGACCACCTGGGAGCCATGGTGCTGGCGGGATCCACCAGCAGGCCTCCAGAACCTGTGTAAAAAGGGCTGCTGGTAAACTGTAGGTCTGTCCAGGTGCCCCGCCAGCCCACCGGGGACTAACGTGGGGCTGCGTTATGAACCCTGTATGTAAAAGGATAAATCTTGTATTTATGGGGGGGGCACAGGGGGTGGGTAATGTATTTAATAAATATAATGATGTTTATTGTGGGGCTGTGTATTGTTTTTATTGCGGGGACTGGGGGTGGGGGGTGGGGGGGGTTCCCCAACGGTATGTGGGTAGGCCTCCCTTGTGGGTAGTTAGTGGGTGAGGGTTGAGGGTGGTTAGGCCTCACGGGGTGGGGGGTTAGAGTGGGAGGTTATGTAGGCGTCCCGAGTGGTGGGTGAGGGTGGGTTAACCCCTTCATGACTGTAGCGGTTAATAACCGCTATGGTGATTAAGGGGTTAGGGGACATTACTTTGAAAGTGTTAATTTTTTTTCTCTGTTTTACAGCAGCAGCAGCGGAGGTTGCCATGGGTAGTGGGTAGTGTATTGAATGTATTTATTGGTTATCATGCCTTAACCCCTTCATTACCTTAGCGGTTATACGCTATGGTAATGAAGCAGCATTTCTGTACTTTTAATAATATTGTGCAGGAGCAGGGGGTCCCCTGAGTATTAATTTCTGGCTCAGGGAACCCCCTGCTCACTGTACAATATTGTTAAAAATACAGAAATGCTTATTTTTTACCATAGCACATAGCCGCTAAGGTAAAGAATGATTTTTTAATGATGTGTGTGTTTTATTCACAGTGTAGATGTGCAGAGGGTCTCCGGAGCAGAAACGTTTTGGTTTCAGGTCCGGGGACCCCCTGCCCCCCGAGATAAAGGCCCCTTTTGGGGGTGCTGGTATCCCTCTGCTTGGTTTAACAGGTCAAGTGATCGGGGCCTTTAACGCAGAGGGATACCGGCACCTCATAAAGGGGTCTGTATCTCGGGGAGCAGGGGGTCCCCCGACCTGAAACCAACGCGGTTCAGCTCCCGAGACCCCCTGCACATCTATACTAGGAATAAAAATGTAGTTCAAATGTATTTATATGTATTTATTTATTTATTTATTTATTTATTTAGATTTATTTAGATTTATTTATGTATTGCGGGGATGCTGTGTGTGATTTTTTTTATTGTGGGTAGCGGGGGTGGGTGTGGTTATTTACACGGGATCCCCCTCCCCACATTTACATACGGTACACTGCACTCAGAAACACAGGCCAGGGAGATTTAACATACACACAATAAGGGGAGGTTTTTTTACATAGATTGCAGGGAAGCTTAACGCATACAATAGGGGTAAGGGGGAGGGGGTTTTACATAGAGAGAAGGCAGGGAGGTTTAACACAGACATTAAAAATATGTATTGAATGTATTAATTGTTTATTATGCCTTAACCCCTTCATTACCTTAGCGGCTATACGCTATGGTAATGAAGCAGCATTTCTGTACTTTTAATAATATTGTGCAGAAGCAGGGGGCCCCCTGAGTTTAGATTTCTGGCTCAGGGAACCCCCTGCTCACTGTACAATATTATTAAAAATACAGAAATGCTGCTTCTTTACCATAGCGCATAGCTGCTAAGGTAAAGTACGAGTGTTTATTTATATATGTGTTTATTCATACTGTACATGTGCAGAGGGTCTCCGGAGCAGAAACGTTTTGGTTTCAGGTCCGGGGACCCCCTTCTCCCCGAGATACAGGCCCCTTTTGGGGGTGCCGTTATCCCTCTGCTTGGTTTAACAGGCCGCGGTCACGTGATCGGGACCTTTAAACACAGAGGGATACCGGCACCTCATAAAGGGGTCTGTATCTCAGGGAGCAGGGGGTCCCCCGACCTGAAACCAATGCGGTTCAGCTCCCGAGACCCCCTGCACATCTACACTAGGAATACATCCCAAAGTATCATTTATGTATGTGCATATACAGTACTGTATGTGTACAGTACTGTATGTTAGGGGTTATAGGGGCTGTTGTTATACAGTATATATATACTATACTATACTATACTATATACTCTCCAGTACTGTATATATATACTGCATTACAATTCATGAATTGATGCCATCTGGTGGACACGCGAAGCATTGCAGCCTATTAAATCCTAATCATTATCATTTAACAGATCAGCCGCCCGTCAGCCAGGCATGAAACGTGGCTGGGAAGGCAAACGCAACGCGGCTTGTCAGAGGTGAGGAGCGGCGCATTCCAGGTATCTGCCAGGTACAAACTGGTTATTTGCTCGAATAAATGTGTCGCAGCAGTACATGTAGATACTGTAAATGCAAGATAAGGATCAGCAAGGGTGTGCAAACAAGAAGACACAATGTCAGCAATGTTTTTCAAACCAATACTTGAAGAATTTTTCAAAACCCTGATTTCGGGAAAAAAAGGAATCTAACCTAGTGGTGAATACATGAATCACCTATGATTTTCAGGTGTCATGTTTATTTTTTATCCAAATCTAGACGGCCTCTAGTAACGAATCCCTGAACTTGCTGAAGCAAGAAAAAAGGGACCTCCATATGAATCTCAGCAGACCAAAGTGATGTTTAACAAATGTGTAAACTCTACAAAGAACAAAATAAATATAATAGACCTAGAAGAAGTTGAAAATTATGTCTACCTTGGCCAGCAAGTATCAATACATTGGACCCTTTATAATTAAATCAACAGGAGAATGAAGATGGGATGGAGTGCATTATGAAGAAATAAAACAACCCTTCAAGGGAACCTTCCATTGTGTCTAAAGAGAAAATACTTTTTCTTTGCCTGTGCAAATATATGGTTGTGAAACTTGGACCCTAAATACAGAGATAATTCAGAAGCTTCAGATAACTCAAAGAAGTATGGCGAAAGTATGCTGGGTATTACCTGAAGAGATAGGGAAAATGATAGTTACAAATTTACATAGTAGATGAGGTTGAAAAAAGACATACGTCCATCAAGTTCAACCTATGCTAAATTTAGACTATGAATGGCTTTTGGAAGCAAACAAAAGTCTGTGAAATCATCACAAAGGGGAAGAAACTAAAATGGTAAATGAAATTTAGGCTGCACCCTCTAATGCCCTCGAAATTTGGGCACTATTGCTATGCCTGCTTTCAACAAGCATTCCTATCGTATCACGTTTCTCCATATTTTTCCTCCTTACAGTCATATTATATATACTCTTCACTGCCTCCACCATTCTAGATGTCCACTCCTATTGGTCATTGGTATCCACTGTATCTACACTGCTAGCACTCATAGTGGCCCTCCCGGTTTAGGGGTTGTGCACCATCTAAAAGGGACCCTTTCCTCTCCATGCCCTCTGTGGATTTTTGCTTATGCTCCCCTTGTTCCCTTAGGACCTTGTTCCCTTCAGTTGCACCCTTGAAGGCTACACCTAGCACTACTGCCATTATTATCTTTTGCTGAGCGGTGGACTCTTTTAAGCTATTGCAAAAGTCCTCAATTGTATTTTATATAAATACATGGCTTTTATTGTTGATCCATCATCTTGTTTGAGTGCGATGATTAGCTTATTCGCAATCACTCACTGCTTTATGTTTTTAAAATGTTTGAAATCTTTGATAGTTTTCTTCACCATATCACAGATAAAGGTTTTTTCTTCTTGTGAATAATCTTGCAAAGCTATGTAAATTCAATCTTTGTTCTTTCATCTTTTGAATTTGTTTCATGTCTTGTAATTTTCTCATTAACTGCTTTGTCGCATCTGCTATTTTCTTGTACTGTTCATGGTTAATCATTCCTCCAGTTTTTAGCTATAATTTTAATATATTTTTCAAAATTGTTTGTGAAAGTACAGTATCCCCAGGCATCGCAAACAAGTTTAAATATTTTTTCAGGTCTATTTGAAATTATCTTCTGTTATTTTTGAAGTTCGTGATGTTGATTAGTTGTGTTGTGTTTTTGATCAACTTTCTTATTTCTATCTTCACATTAAGATGTACTGTCCTTTTCAGCAACTCAATTAGTGATCATTTACTGTGTCAAAACAGTAAAGGGCCGTCCAGTTTTTAAGCACATGCTTCTTGTTAGCTTGGAAACAACTAATTTAATTATTTATTGCCTTGTCCATTTTATATTTGATTTCTTCTTGAATAGTTTTCATGATATAGAAGGTTTTACACTCTGCATTTTTACCAATCTGTCTCCATTCATCCTTTTTCCGAATTGACTGATTCTTCAGTTTACTACTTTTTTTCTGTGTAACCTTATTTTGGCCAATAGGTCTTTCTCAAGTGACTAGACATACACCAACTGAGGATAAACCCAGAATATATACTGCTGCGGCAGACTTTATTCTTATTAATCACCAGCTTGTACCTGGCATGTTCCTGGAATGCCACACTGTTCACCCGGAGCATGCCGGGCTCCTTTTGCCTTCCCAGCCAGGAGCATGCCCGGCTGACGCGCGGTTGATGTGTTAATTGATAATGGTTCAGGATTTACTAGGCTGCAATGCTTCGCGTGTCCGCCAGATGGCATAAATTCATGAATTGTAATGCAGTATATATATGTCCCCAGACCTAAAACTAAAGCAGTTCAGCTCCGGAGACCCTCTGCACATCTACACTATGAATAAAAATGTATTTTAAATGTATTTATTTATATTCATTTATTTATTTATTTATTTAGATTTATTTATTAAATGTGCTGCTGCTGTGTGTGAATTTTTTTTATTGTGGGTAGTGGGGGTGGGTGAAGGGGGTATTAGCCCCAACGGTGGTTGTTTAGGGCTTGTGGGGGGGTAGCGGGTGCACTTAACCCTTTCACGACCGTAGCGGTATTAACTGCTACGGTCGTGAAGGGGTTAAGTGCACCCGCAACCAACCCCCGCAAGTCCTAAACTCACAACAAGGGCCAAACACCCCCTTCACCCACAATAAAAAAAATTCACGCACAGCAGCCCCACAATTAATAAATAAATCTAAATAAATAAATAAATACATGAAGATAAATAAATATATATGTATATATATATACAGTATATATATATATATATACTGTATATATACAGTATATATATAATAACAATCCCTATACATATACAGTATATACATATATATATATATATATATATAATATATATATATATATATATATATATATATATATATATATATATATATATATATATATATACACAGTATATACACACACATGAACCAATATACAAATAAATGTAGAAGGGTTATCAAAACCATACGGTCCTACAAACAACACTTCTCCATACAGACACACTACATTACAATGAATTTCCTTTAATAATCCTAACTGATCTTACAATCTAAATCACCACATGACAATGAAACACCTCACATTCCAATCCATACATTGCATTTACATTGTATAAATGATGCATAAAATCTATGCACCATATACATTCTGCAAATGAATGTTAACAATATCATTGCAAGTTAATACAAACACTTCCAAACAAGTCAACTATTTTAACCAATCATGTAAACAAAAATCAATATATACTGTAAGTACCAACCAGAAAACACAATTTAAAACCAAAGCTAACCCTTACAATACCAAGGAATACATCTATCTAATTGTAAAAAACATTATACATTATACACACATTGAAGCATTGCAATAAACAACATACAGTACAGTACATCTGTATCTCCCTGCCTTGAGTGTAATCTGTGTAAAGCCCCCTCCCCCCTAATGTTTCTGTTAAATCTCTCTGCCTTCAGTGTAATCTGTTTAAAGCCCCCTCCCCCCTAATGTTTCTGTTAAATCTCTCTGCCTTCAGTGTAATCTGTTTAAAGCCCCCTCCCCCCTAATGTTTCTGTTAAATCTCCCTCCCTGCCTGTGTTGCTGTGAGTGCAGTGTATGTAAATGTGGGGAGGGGGAGTGGGTTATAACCCCACCTCCTTGACTGTGATCTGTGTAAAGCCTCCTCCCCCTAATGTTTCTGTTAAATCTCCCTCCCTGCCTGTATTGCTGTGAGTGCAGTGTATGTAAATGTGGGAGGGGGGGGGACCCAATGTGCATACTGTGAGGTCTAACCACCTTCACCCCCTACCCACATACCGTTACCCCCCCCCATCCTGGCCATGGCCCCTCCGCTTCTGCAAAACAGACACAAAAATTAAAACATCCAAAGTAATGTCCCCTAACGCCTTAATCACCATAGCGGTTATTAACCGCTACAGTCATTAAGGGGTTAACCCACCCTCACCCACCACTTGGGATGCCTACATATCCTCCCACACTAACCCCCCCCGTGAGGCCTAACCACCCAGTACCCACAAGGGAGGCCTACCCACATACCGTTGAGGAAACCCCCCACCCCCACCCCCAGTACCCACAATAAAAACAGTACAGTGACCCACAATAAACAGCATTATATTTATTAAATACATTACCCACCCCCTGTGACCCCCCATATATACAAGATTTATCCTTTTACATACAGGGTTCATAACGCAGCTCCACGCAAGTCCCCGGTGGGCTGGCAGGGCACCTGGACAGACCTACAGTTTACCAGCAGCCCATTTTACACAGGTTCTGGAGGCCTGCTGGTGGATCCCGCCAGCGCCATGGCCCCCAGGTGGTCTCCTTGGGGCACCGTGGGCCACAATTGGGTCCCCACGGTAGGCCCGCGGATGTCTGGGAGCCCCGGGTCAGACCCACAGGTGTCTGCAGGGCCTCGGGTGGTTCCCTTGGGGGTCTGGGGAACTCACGGGTGCTCACTACGGGTCTGCGGTGCCCCCACAGAAGTGGGACCACACATCATCATCCCCGCACCTACGGGTCGGCGGTGCCCCCACAGAAGTTAAAATTAACAAGTTAAATAAAATACATTTCTTTAGTTCACTTACCATTACTTGCCCCCACCGATTCCCGTTGCGCAGCTTACTCACGAACCAATCCACGATCAGGAACCCATAAAATAATAAACCATAAAAAATAAACGTTAAACTAAAACGTTATGTGGGTAGGCCTCCCTTGTGGGTACTGGTGGTTAGGCCTCACGGGGGGGGGTTAGTGTGGGAGGGTATGTAGGCATCCCGAGTGGTGGGTGAGGGTGGGTTAACCCCTTAATGACTGTAGCGGTTAATAACCGCTATGGTGATTAAGGGGTTAGGGGACATTACTTTGTATGTTTTAATTTTTGTCTCTTTTTTGCAGCAGTGGAGGGGCCATGTGCAGGTGGGTAGTGGGTAGTGGGTGTGGGTGTGGTTATTTACACGGGATCCCCCTCCCCAAATTTACATACAGTACACTGCACTCACAGAAAACACAGGCCAGGCAGATTTAACTGACACAATAGGGGGAGGGGAGCTTACACAGATTAGTCAAAGCAGGGAAGTTTAGCAGATACAATAGGGGGAGGGTTTTTTACATAGATTACAGTGAAGGCAGGGAGGTTTAAAACACACAATAGGGGGAGGGTTTTTTACATAGATTACAGTGAAGGCAGGGAGGTTTAAAACACACATTAATAATATGTATGTAATGTTTTTATTGTTTATTCTGCCTTAACCCTTCATTGCCTTAGCGGCTGTACGCTATGGTAATGAAGCAGCATTTCTGTATTTTTAATAAAATTGTGCAGGAGCAGGGGGTTCCCAGAGCATTAATTTCTGGCTCAGGGAACCCCCTGCTCACTGTACAATATTATTAAAATACAGAAATGCTGCTTCATTACCATAGCACATAGCCGCTAAGGTAAAGAACGATTCTTTATTTATATATGTGTTTTATTTATACTGTACATGTGCAGAGGGTCTCCGGAGCAGAACCGCTGTGGTTTTAGGTCCGGGGACCCCCTGCTCCCCGAGATACAGGCCCCTTTAGGGGGTGCCGGTATCCCTCTGCTTGGTTTACAGGTCGCGGTCACGTGATCGGGACCTTGAAACGCAGAGGGATACCGGCACCTCATAAAGGGGCCTATATCTCGGGGAGCAGGGGGTCCCCCGACCTGAAACCAACGCGGTTCAGCTCCGGAGACCCCCTGCACATCTACACTATAAATAAAAATGTATTTCAAATGTATTTATTTATAGTCATTTATTTATTTATTTATTTAGATTTATTTATTTATTTTTTGGGCGGCTGCTGTGTGTGATTTTTTTTAATTGTGGGTAGCGAGAGTGGGTGAAGGGGGTATTAGCCCCAACGGTGGTTGTTTAGGGCTTGCGGGGGGTAGTGGGAGGGCTTAACTGCTACGGCCGTGAAGGGGTTAAGTGCACCCGCAACCCCCCCGCAAGTCCTAAACTCACACCAAGGGCCAAATACCCCCTTCACCCACCCCCGCTACCCACAATAAAGCGGGCACGGTGAGTTAACCCCTTCATTGCCTTAGCGGCTATACGCTATGGTAATGAAGCAGTATTTCTGTATTTTAAATAATATTGTGCAGGAGCAGGGGGTCCCCTGAGCATTAATTTATGGCTCAGGGAGCCCCCTGCTCACTGTACAATATTATTAAAATACAGAAATGCTGCTTCGTTACCATAGCACATAGCCGCTAAGGTAAAGAACGAGTGTTTATTTATATATGATTTTTATTCATACTGTAGATGTGCAGAGGGTCTCCGGAGCAGAACCGCTGTGGTTTTAGGACCGGGGACCCCCTGCTCCCCGAGATACAGGCCCCTTTAGGGGGTGCCTGTTATCTCTTTGCTTGGTTTACAGGTCGTGGTCACGTGATCGGGACCTTTAAACGCAGAGGGATACCGGCACCTCATAAAGGGGCCTGTATCTCGGGGAGCAGGGGGTCCCCCGACCTAAAACCAACGCGATTCAGCTCCGGAGACCCCCTGCACATGTACACTATGAATAAAAATGTACAGTACTGTATGTTAGGGGTTATAGGGGATGGCTTTAAAGACAACAGCTCGCAAACGCCCCCATGCGTTTTTACACCGCATTGCAGTATTGCAGCCAGCGGGAATAAAATGCTTAAATCACAGCCGCGAAAATAACGCTATATACCCCGGGAGAAAATGACACAAAACCGCACATCACCGGGATCTTCTGAAATTCGCGGAGCTAGCCATGTAAGAATAAAGTTGATCACCAGTGTATCCTCAACCAAAGACAATACAACAGGTGAAAACAAGTAAAAAATCACCCCAGCTGACCCCAATCCATCTCCCCTGATCAGTCCAGTAATCAGTCTGTGCCACAACAATTCGTGAGAGCCTCTTTCCGGTGTTGCGTTTCAGTGACGCCTTCCTCAATCCTGATAGGACTCCTTCTCTTCTGTGCATGCGCCGTCAGCGCTTGCGTTCCTGCGCCATCTTCTTCCGTGGGCCCGTCAGGTCTGACGTCAGCCATCACATCAGGATTGGTCCTCCTATTGTCGCGATACTTCGGGGGCTGCTCACACATCTTGTGAGTTTGTAAGCCTTCCCTCCTATAGCGTCGCGGCTTAGGTTGTCCTCCTGCGTCCTCCGTTGTCATGGTTACTATGATGTCATCCTTTCCTTCAGCTCTCCTCCTGTAAACGTGGGATATTTCTCCATGTCTCTTGATGAGTGATTTAAGTCCTTAATATGCATGGAAAGAATGTCATGTGTGATCAGTGGTGACATATCCAGTAATGTGAAACAGTGAAAAAAGTTGTAAGTGCAAAAAATATTAAAAACTTTAGAATGCTTGTCAATTTGTTCTGATACTTACTCACATGTAAGGAAATAACACCAACAGCAGCCATGCAACCTGAAAAACCTTATCTCCTATTAAGAAAACAGTTAAATGATATGTAATCGTTTAAACCTTTGGGGTGAACTTTATCTAAAGTATATGTCCAGTATGCTTCTCGTTGTAATAAAAGTGTATTAATGTCAGAACCCGTTGATTTTCTTTTTACATGCTCAATGCCCATTAAGCGAAGGAATGAGACTGGATGTTTGCAGTCTACGCAGTGGTTAATAAAAACAGTATTTTCTGATTTATTGTTGATCCTGCTTTTATGCTCAATAAATCTAGTCTTCAGACTCCTTATTCACAGAAGAGAAGTTCGGGTAAAATTGTTGACAGGCCTCTGCATTTAGATAGAACCATAAAAGAAATAAAAACAAGGTTCATAGATTGTGGACATAAAGCTTCTATAGTGGAAAATTCTTTGAGAAAAGAACAACTAAAGGAGAACAGACAAATGGAGAGTGAGGAAAAAATGACTTTTGTCAGCAAATACACCACTGCAAGTAGATTTGTCAAACAAACTATACAAAAACATTGGAAGATTCTGCAAACAGATCTTACATTAGGTCAAATTTGCAAAGAAACACCTAGATTTGCTTATCAAAGAGGAGAAAACCTCAAGGATATTCTGATTAAAGCAGATAAAAAGGAGCACTATGTAGGTTCGCACTTCCTTAGTGATCCGAAACCAGGCTGTTATAAATGTTTTAATTGTTCAGTGTGTAACAGTTTAATGACAGGCGATGTATTTTGTCACCCAAGAAGTGGTGCAAAATTTAAAATCAACAAACGCATTACCTGCACTACTATACAAGTTGTACAGCTCAACCCCCTTATAACGCTGTGCTTGGGGTCCAAAGAATCACATCGCGCTATAAGCAGATCGCGTTAGAAATAATGTACAATTGTATGCATTGTACAATAAAATATTTAAGCTACCAATAATCGTGTTGTAAAGTATTCATAAATACGAAAATTGGGAGCCACGCTTGCATCGCGTTATAAGCGGATTCGCAGTGTAACGGATCGCGCTATAACGGGGTTGAGCTGTATATATTATTAAATGCCCCTGTGGTCTTTTAAATGTGGGTAAAACAAACAGGAGTCTGAAGACTAGATTTATTGAGCATAAAAGCAGGATCAACAATAAATCAGAAATACTGTTTTTATTAACCACTGCGTAGACTGCAATCATCCAGTCTCATCCCTTCACTTAATGGGCATTGAGCATGTAAAAAGAAAATCAACGGGTTCTGACATTAATACACTTTTATTACAACGAGAAGCATACTGGACATATACTTTAGATAAAGTTCACCCCAAAGGTTTAAACGATTACATAACATTTAACTGTTTTCTTAATAGGAGATAAGGTTTTTCAGGTTGCATGGCTGCTGTTGGTGTTATTTCCTTACATGTGAGTAAGTATCAGAACAGATTGACAAGCATTCTAAAGTTTTTAATATTTTTTGCACTTACTACTTTTTTCACTGTTTCATATTACTGGATATGTCACCCCTGATCACACATGACATTCTTTCCATGCATATTAAGGACTTAAATCACTCATCAAGAGACATGGAGAAATATCCCACGTTTACAGGAGGAGAGCTGAAGGAAAGGATGACATCGTAGTAACCATGACAACGGAGGACGCAGGAGGACAACCTAAGCTGCGACGCTAGAGGAGGGAAGGATTACAAACTCACAAGATGTGTGAGCAGTCCCCGAAGTATCACGACAATAGGAGGACCAATCCTGATGTGATGGCTGACGTCAGACCCGACCGGCACACGGAAGAAGATGGCACAGGAACGCAAGCGCTGACGGCGCATGCGCAGAAGAGAATTAGTCCTATCAGGATTGAGGAAGGCGTCACTGAAACACAAAATCGGAAAGAGGCTCTCACGAACTGTTGTGGCACAGCATGATGACTGGACTGTTCAGGGGAGACGGATTGGGGTCAGCTGGGGTGATTTTTTACTTGTTTTCACCTGTTGTATTGTCTTTGGTTGAGGATATATATACTGGGTTTATCCTCAGTTGGTGTATGCTTAGTCACTTGAGAAAGACCTATTGGTCGAAACGTTGTGTGGCACAATAAATTTACTCTATTTAGAAAACCGTGGAGCGCTGGATCCTTCTTTCCTGAGTACATTTTGGAATATACCTGACAGGTACTTCCTTGAACCAGCAGCCCTGGTAAACTGTATACTTTATTTTTTTGTGGAGTGCAGCATAACCCCCCCTTTAAATAACCTTATTTTGGAGCATAGACTTGGATAATTTGAAGCTTGCATCTCTTTTTCAATTGAATTATGATTCAATACAATGTTACTTTTTCATTTCTATTTACTCCTACTCCACGGATTCTTCCATTTTTTACACCACTGTAAGTATGTAGGTATCTGCAACTTCACTAATGCCAACAATATTCCATTTAGGTGGTAATACAACTGTATGGGTTCCAAATCAGCGAATACGACCATTTTTAGCTAAAGACCTCCATTGACATCAAAAGGGGATTCTCAGCTGAAAACAGCTCGACCAGCCGCTTTGGAGTACACCATCGTGACTACGACTTTTTCCTCAAGGTTAACCCTCGTATTGCCACCTTTTACACCTTACCTAAGGTGCATAAGGACATAATACCTCCTCCAGGTCACCCCATCATTTCAGGCCAAAGAAACCTGACTGAGAATGCCAGAATCTACATAGATAAAAATCTTAGACCATTTGTCTCTTCATTACCTTCGTACCTACAAGATACTAAGGGCACTCTTAGGCTTTGTCTATAGTGAAAGCAAGAGCTACAGTGCTTCTTGCCTCGCGCCAGCTTTTCTATCCGGCGATGTTTGGACTGTAGGTTTTTGGATAGCGAGTGAGCAAGCGAGGGGGTGGGCGCGGTCAGGATGTGCGGTGGCGTGTCAAGGAAGTGTCATGCATGAGAACAAACCATTAACAAATTATAAAATGCATAATGCCATGCAATTTACCGAACTATTCTGCAAACATATATATACACTGTCATGCATGAGAACATGCCTTGTTAATTTTTTTTTATAAAATGTGATGCATTGAAATAAGCATTGTACACTACAAAAAAAATAAAAAAATAAAACTTAACAATTATATACAAGAACAGATGCAGTGGCCGTTATTCGAACACTTAACGCGTTGTATACCTCGGAATACCCATGTCATGGTGCAGGATTTCTTCCAACCTTACCACCTTAAGACGCGAGTGCAGAAAATGGCATTTTAGTGTTCTGGTTTTTAAACACCTGAAATTGACACAGTAGCACAGTACTGGACACATTACAATTCATTCATTTAATTGCATTTAATTGCACACAATCCATGAAATTCAAACAAAGCAACCACGATAAAAACGTGTGCCTGGGGGCGATTGGCCGCGTTAATGCTGTGTGGAGTACAGCAGCGCACACGAAAAAAGCTCAGTGATTTGTTCAAATAATGGCCACTGTAGCTGTAATGGATAATAAATCAGAAATTTCTCTCCATAATTAACATTGATATTTCTGTCATGGTATGAATTAAAGGTTCACGTTTGTAAACCTCAGAAATCACATTTTCAATAGTTGAGTTGTCCATATTCTCACAGCAAGCACAACTCAACTGACAAAAAATAATTTGAACAGTTTCCAGGAAGAATAGCTTACTAAATTTTCATTGGCTGTTAGCCGCTCACATGACCAGGCTGTCTCGCTGCAATAGCAAACAAGTTTGTCTCCTCTGCTTTTGGTATCCTTGTATCTCATGTGCACATGAAAGCTCGTGCTCACTATTGCCATGGGCTTTGTAATACACACGTTTGTTTGTATCGCGAGCTATGTAGCTCACTCCGTATCGTGCACTATGGATTAGACCTTAGGAATGTAATATAGCAGGGGTCTGCAAACTATTCATGCTGCGCCCCCCGCCTGATCCTATGGTGCCTGCGGCTAATGGATGGCCATCCATTTCCCCCTCCTTGTTCAGGACTGTAGTGTGTGACGGAGACATGGAGATTCTCTGCTTACTGTGTGTTACATACAGGTATCGCGGTAACGCGCAAACCCGGAAGTAGGGGAGCTACTTGCTGAAACTGGTTGATCCCAACATGCGGGACCAACCTACACCAGCTCAATATCCCCTACAATCTTCTGCACTACTAATGTGGCAACACGGAGCCTGATCGTCGGTTATCTACTGGACTGTGTATTTTATTTATGTAAGTTACTATTTAAATGTTATTGTATTGCTTAATATATACATATTTAACCTTGGTGCACTCCTGTGTTCTCTTTTTTATGCAATATGAACAATCTTCACTTCCAGAGCATTGATCGGGTCATCCTTGGTAAATGCAAGGGAGACTGGGATAGGCTACTGATACAGCGGGAATGTCGGTGGATATATGATTTACATACGAAACATCCTTCTGGTCTCAATGAGGGATTTCTCTATTTGTCCTTCATTTAAGACATTTATTGAGACCAGAAATTCTTAGGATAATCAAAGCAACTATCCTCTGTACATTCTCTACACAAGACATTCATCTTCTCAGCCCATTATACCATATACAATCTAACAGTATCTGCTACCTCATCTTGTATGATACATATCCTAGACTGACTTTAAATTATTCGTTGCTATGATTTACGGGTCAATGGGCATTCATAATTGACTACCCCAAAGAGTTCATTAGTTACCACTAGGGGGACCCTTGTCCTCCAGTAAGCAACCACTCATGCTAGGTGACGTAAGCGTAATCACCGGCTGACAATTTAATATCATGAAGCTATAACTCTGCCCCGCTGTTTGAGAATATATGTATAAATAGCACACTTATTCAAGGTAACACTACACCCTTGACAAAGCTGCCAAAGTGAAACATACGTCGGATACCAAACGCTGTCATGTCACTGCGGTCAGTGTATGCAGTCTATCCCGGGACACTTCACCCTGCAAATCAAGCTATCACTGCAGCTCATAACGCTGCTAGATAGAAGACGCTATTGTCTATATTAATATTCCTATAGTTTTTTTGCTGTGTACTGACCTATCGAGTTGTTTTTGTACACAGAGGGCATCCACCCATGGACCTGCTAGGTATAGATTATACTTACCTTACGTTCATTTATACACACTGATAAGTGCGTATAGAGAGTGTAAAACATCATCACTCTCCATTAAATGTGCATACAGTATTTTATCCTTGTCCCTTCCCTCTCCCTTCACTTTCTATGTTCAAAGGATGAGCCCTATACCGTAGACTCACCTTTTAGCAGCCTGCATATTCTGCTGCTTTTCAGCAGTCTCATCTGCTTTTGGTTCTCATTGGGCTGGTTGGAGCTACAATATCGTGACGATTCGCAACCTTAATGGCCGGAACTCACCTCCTCATCCTGTCACATCTGGTGCTCGGGAGTTGCGATCCTATGGTGGTTCCACTGCGAGTGCGTGCGTGGTCGACGCGCGAGCAACCCGCCTCTCGGGATCTGCCCGCAGTCTCCGCCCCCACTCCAGAGACAGACATGATCGGGTGGCCACCTCCTGACGTCAGTGATGCACGTGGGACAGTCTCCTCCTGGACCCGCCTCCACGCTCCATTCCCATTCACGTGACAGGCATGTGAGTGAGTGGCGCACGATCGGGTCGCTACCCCCTGATGTCGGTGACGCACATGGGACGAAGCTCCACCCCCATACCTGATCGGGCTGCACAATAGGGCGCACCTGCGTGACCCAGCAGCCTATCCCTTCTTCCCTTCTTGTTCCACTCCACTTCCCATTGGAGAGAAGCTCCTTTATATACCTGCTCAGCCCAGACACACATCGCTGAGCATAACCTTATGTGACGCTGTGTCTTGCTGAAATCCTGCCTTGTGACTTGCTGTAATCCTGCCTTGTACCTTGCTTCTTCCTGCCTTGTTCCTGTGGCTGCCTGACCCCTGCTTCGTATCTGGACTCTGCATCTCTCCTCTCCTGACCTGGCTTACGTACGACCATTCTGAACTCTCTACTCCTGACCTCGGCTATCCTCAATGACTACTCTCCACTCTCCAATCCTGACCTTGGCAAAGTACCCCAACGATCCGCTACACTCCAATCCAGACCCGGCAATTATAACGACTACTCTACCTTCTATACTCCTGACCCGGCTTGCAAGACCATTCTACACTCTAGGCGCACCCTCGCAGTTGAGGTTTGGCATTTATACAATTCCCTACCTCAGCCTCACGGTCGCGTCTGGTTTGTGGTGAGCTATGCTCAGCCACACAAACTTTGACCCTGATGAGGTAGGAAGAGTCCTGAGCACGCACGCCAACGTCTTGTCTAGCATTGAGGAAAAATTAGTGGCTAATGACCAACATATGCACACCCTCCAGGAGGACTTCAGATCCCTCACTCTCTCTATACATGAGTCTCGACCTGTTCCTAATCCTGTCACTCCTGGTGTAGTGCCTCTTATCATGTCTGCCTCCCATCCACTTCACAAACCCCGGCTACCTACACCCAACCACTATAGGGGAGTCCCATGAATGCCGGGGGTTCTTGAATCAATGCTTTATTCAGTTTGAGATAAATTCCTCCCACTTCACCTCTTCACGCGTCAAGGTGGCGTACAGTATCTCTCTTCTTACAGATAACGCACTTGCCTGGGCTTCTCCCATCTGGGAACGAGGTCTGATCTCACTCAAGACATCGGAGCCTTTACCAGGGAGTTCCGTAGGTTGTTTGATATGCCCAGCAGTAAGGTATCTGCTACTTCTACTCTATTCTATATTTCACAAGGTAACCGTTCAGTTGCAAAATATGCACTCGAATTCAGGACCATTGCCGCAGAGACTGATTGGAATATTGAATCCTTGTTGGCTGCTTTCTGGCGGGGGCTCTCCAAAACCCTAAAAGATGAATTGGCTACTTACGACCGTCCCACCGATCTGGCGGACCTTATCGCCATCTGCATCATAGTGGACCACCGTCTTCTGGAAAGGAGGTCAGAGAGAGCGCATCACCGGGTCCTCACGTCTAGGATCTCCCCTGTTCAGATGAGAACAACCAAACTACCACCAATGGATACTTCCAAACCCATGCAACTGGGAGGTACTAGTCTCTCTAATTCTGAGAAGCAACGTTGCAAGAATGCAGGTCTTTGTCTTTATTGTGGAAATCCCAGACATCCTGCCTATTCTTGTCCCAATAAGTCGGGAAACATGAAGTTCCCATGAGAACCAGGGGAGTCTCATTGGGAACACTTTCTCTCTCCACTATCTCTGTTGATAACCCCCTAGGATTCTCCTTTCCATTACTCTTTCAGGGGACAGGTTTCTTGCCTCTACCCTTGCTTTCCTCGATTCAGGCTATGGGGGCAATTTTATAGATCAAGGTTTTGCGGAACGTCACCATATTCCCCTCAGACGTAAGAAGAACCCCATAGGTCTTGAGGCCATTGATGGTAGACCACTTCAACCAGCATTCATCTCACTGGAGACTGAGGTTCTTCACCTTAAGATGGGAAGCGATCACCTGGAGAAGATTCAATTCAATGTGATACACACACCTTCCATAGGAGTAATTCTCGGCCTTCCCTGGTTACAGATCCATAATCCCCGGGTGGATTGGATGAACAAGGATCCCATCCTATGGAACTCCTTCTGTACCAAGAACTGTATCATGGAATCAAGCAGCATTTGTGTAACCACCACGTCCGAAGTAAAGGAAAGGGTACTATTGCTTGAGGAGTATGCTGAGTTCAGCGACGTCTTTGATAAGGTCAAGTCGGAAGTATTACCTCCTCATCATCCTTTTGACTGTCCCATTGAATTACTCCCAGGTACGTCTCCGCCCAGAGGGGCCTCTTAGCCATTATCCATGCCAGAGACCAAGGCCATGAGGGAATACATTGCAGAGAATCTACAGAGAGGATTAATTCGTAACTCTACCTCCCCTGCTGGTGACGGATTCTTATTTGTGAAGAAGAAAGATGGGTCGTTATGACTATCGAGGTCTCAATAAGATCACCATTAAGAATCGCTGTCCACTTCCTCTCATATCAGAACACTTCGACCGCCTACAAGGCGCTAACATTTTCTCCAAATTAGATTTACGCGGGACCTATAATCTCATCAGAATTCGTCAAGGCGATGAATGGAAAACTGCATTTAATACCAGAGATGGACATTATGAGTACTTGGTCATGACGTTTGGTCTGTGTAATGCCCCAGCTGTGTTTCAAGATTTTGTCAACGAAATCTTTTGGGATCTTCTCAATTCTTTTGTGATTATCTATTTGGATGACATTCTGATTTTTTCTAAATCCAAACAGGAACATGTATCCCACGTTAAACAAGTACTCCTTCATCTACGGGAAAATTGACTCTTTGGAAAATAAGTTATATCTATGGCGCTTGCACTGAGACACACTAAATAAAAAGGATATATACAACCAGATGGAGGGTAAATCCACTTGGGTTCTCCACGGGCAGGCGATCAGTCATGTGAAAAAAATAAATGAAATGACATAGTGTAATACAGTAACTAACAGTGACATAAAACACAACTAACAATTGCTGAAACAAACAGATGCTGAGACAAACAGATGACTGGGATTAGTAAATTACTAATTTAGTCAATTACTAATCCCAGTGCAAGCGAAAAAAGGATCTGGGGCCCATCTACTCCAAGAAAAATGTGAGTACTCACCAGCAAAGAGGTTAAAAATGATGCACTTTATTAAACTACATAAAATCAAAAAACAAACAGCACAGACACTCTCCCACGCGTTTCACGCCCACTGTGGCGCTTTTTCAAGGATCAGTGTCCACCACCGGATGCGGAAGCAGCCGCAGCTACCACAGAGGGAGACGCTTACAACAGTTCGGCGTCAAGACTGGAGCCAGACCGGGAGAGAAGCTGAGCGGTGATTTTAGTGAGTCGCGTGGACTCTACACCGGGCCAGGTCGGGCCAGGGCTTGGGACTGAGTGAGTACTTTTGTCCTATATATCTTTAGCCCTCTCATACATTACCCGTGTACTTGCCTTATTTGCCAGCCGATTATCCCCATACTCCGGTGTCAGCTCCTATATTTGCCCTGCTTGGCACTTCATACCTGCATACACGTGCTATTAGAGCATTCATACGGTTGCTGTTTTTTGTTTTAATTACTAATCCCAGTCATCTGTTTGTCTCAGCATCTGTTTGTCTCAGCAATTTTTAGTTGTGTTTTATGTCACTGTTAGTTACTGTATTACACTATGTCATTGAATTTATTTCTTTCACATGACTGATCGCCTGCCCGTGGAGAACCAAGTGGATTTACCCTCCATCTGGTTGTATATATCCTTTTTATTTAGTGTGTCTCAGTGCCAAGCGCCATAGATATAACTTATTTTCCATTCCATTATCTGACCTTGGGTGTCAGAGTTATATCACAGGCTGCTGGCCATTTCCTGGTGTTGGAGATTAGCGCTACCTCTTGCTTTGTTTTTTAAAATCGACTCTGCCAAACTCGAAAAGTGCAAATTCCATCAAGCATTTACCGTTTTTCTAGGATACATCATCTCCAATACTGGTCTTACCATGGACCCTGCTAAAGTCAAAGCGGTACTGGATTGGCCTCAACCCACCACTCTCAAAGCCATTCAACGGTTTCTAGGATTTTCCAACTATTATCGCAGATTTATTCAGAACTTTTCTTCCTTAGTAGCCCCTCTTTCAGCATTAACTAAGAAAGGAGCAGATCCCACATCTTGGTCTCCCACGGCCATTTAGTCTTTTTCTCGCCTTAAAAAAGTGTTCGTGTCCGCACCTATTCTTATCCATCCCGATCTGTAGCTTCCATTTCCCCTCGAGGTCGATGCATCTGATGTCGGTGTTGGTGCTGTTCTTTCTCAGAGGAAGACTTCTCAGTCCAGGTTGCACCCTTGTGCGTTTATTTCCAAAAAAATTATTCCGCTGAATGCAATTATGATATCGGGAATCGTGAACTCCTGGCCATGAAACTAGCAATCGAAGAATGGAGACACCTTCTGGAACGTACTAAGGATACCATAACAATCCTGATAGACCACAAAAATCTGTTATACATCAAAGGAGCCCGTCGCCTAGTCAGATTGTCACTTTTTTTCTCAAGATTCAACTTTATAATCTCCTATCTTCCTTGAAAGGGTAAAAAGTAAAGGACAGAACCGCCATCTTGTCTGCCTGAACTTTTCCCTGAACTAAGTGATATATGTACGCAAGAAACGACCTCCAGTTGTTTTCAGTTTAAAGAGAATTGTTTTGCTGGTCGTACAGTATGCCAGTACTGTGTTTTCTTACAATCGGCTTGCCCACAGGTTTTGTTTACAGAATGCAAGGCTAAATGGAAAGTCCCCAGGAAAAACTGTAATTTTAGTCATATGCTAATATTGTTACGCCTCTAATTAACACTTTATTTTCATGTATAAATAGCATTGCTTTTCCGCAATAAAGTTGAGATGAAGAATCAGACTCAATCTCTCTGTATCTCTTTCTTCATTTTCCGAGCGCTTGTACGTCATCAGATCAGCACCAAAAAACGGGGGACACCTGTGGGGAAGAACCAGGGTCCCCACGGCTGTGGGCACCCCGCGGATGCGCAGAGACCACCCAAGAGCCCCCGACCCTTGTGGGAACCACCCGAGGCCCTCAGACACCTGTGGGGCTGACCCGGGGACACCAAGACACCCACGGGCCCACCCATGGACCCCATTTGTAGCCCACGGTGACTCGCAGGTACCACCTGGAGGCCCACTGCACCTTGCGGGGACCACACAGAGGCCTCCAGATCCTGGGGTACTGGTGCACTGTGAGGCCTACGGACACCCGTCAGGACCACCAGGGACTCCTGTGTGCCTGGGGTATCAACCCTGTACATCAAATAATAAATCATGTTTTATGGGGGGGCACAAGGGGTGGGTTATGTATTGTTTATTAAATACAGTAATGTTTCTTGTGGGGCTGTGTATTGTTTTTATTGTGGGTAGTGGGGGTAGGGGAATGGGGTATTGTCCCCGAGGCTGGGTAGGCCTCCTGGGTGGGTAGTGGGTGGGGGTGGTTAGGCCTCACGGCTGGGTAGTGGGAGAGGGTGTTTAAGCCTCCCGAGTGAGTGGCCGATGAGGGTGGGTTAACCCCTTAATTACTATAGCGGTTAATAACCGCTAAGGTGATTAAGGTGTTAGGGGACATTAGATTGGCTCTTTTTATTCTTATGTATGTTTTGCAGCACCCGAGGGCATGGACGGTGATTAAGATGAGGATGGCCTTCATCGTGGCAGCCGGGCATGGGTGAGTGCAATATGTATTTATTTTATTTAGTGTGATTAATGTATTTGAAATGGGCAAATGCTTTATTATCCATATGTGGATAATAGTAATTTTGCCCATTACTGTAGTGTATGTGTTAGGGGGTGGGGGGGGAGGGGGTGTATTTATTTTAAATTATTGTTTATTTTATTGGGGCACACCATTGGTACCGCAGGCCCGCGGGGACCCACGGGGATCACCCGGGGACCCCTGCAAGGTCAGCTGGGGACACTCACCAGCCTGTTGTATGAATGGTGTGCCTGCAAAAACATAAACAAAGAAAGTCCTGCTCCTGTTGGGCCTGCCTGTTGCTGGCGTGCTTTTTCTTGCGCGTTTTTTTTTTTTTTTCAACATTCTGTTTATTGTGTTTTTCAAAGTATAACATACAGTTGTCACATTGTCAAAATAAAAAGCTTTCCATGGGACAAACAACATTCATACCGCCATTCATACCAACCTGGGAGAAGGGAGACAGGAAGGTGTGGGGGTAGGAAGGGGGCTGGGGGGGAGGGGGAGGGGGGGGTGGCCAGAGGAATCCTTTCTGATGTACGATGTTCTCCGCTCCTGGTCCATAGGTCAGGCGTTACGTCCTACTGTTTCGGCGAGGCACCGGGTAGTGAATATAGGGGGTAATGGATCTGTGTTAGCGTCCTCCCGTGGCGGGCATACTGTCTCTCTCGTATGTGGCTGATTGCAGCTTCTGCTCGCCATCCAAGGAGAACTTACCTGCCGCTATTAAAGCCAGATGGAGGCATTGCTCACCCCTGGGATGTCTGTCTGTGCCAGCCAAGGCAACCAGACTTTTTGAAACTTTGGGCCAGTGTCGTTGACCAGACTTGTCAACTTTTCCATCTGGCAAACAAACCAAATTCTATTCCGAATTTTGTCTAATGATGGAATTGCATTCTGTTTCCACAATGCTGCAGTCTCGCATCTCATAGCCGTAGCAAAGTGTGCGATCAATTTGTTCCCTGATCTAGATACGTCTGTCGTGGGTTTGCCTAGAAGGAACTCCCACGGATCTAGTTGAATTTTGAGGCCCAGCAAGAGCCTCTGTAGCCAATCTCTAATTTGGATCCATACGGGTCTAATTCGTGGACAAGACCACAGCATGTGTAACAGGTCCCCCTGTTCCCCGCACTGCTTGGGGCAGAGCGGGGAAGCGCCCGGCGCGAATTTTGCCAATCTAACTGGGGTGAGGTACCACCGCATTAGTACTTTATATGAGTTCTCCTTTAATGTTGTACAGATCGAACTGCTGGCTGCCGCCTTAAAAATCTCAGCCCAGTCATCGTCCTCCAGTGGCTCCGTCAGATCTGTTTCCCATTGTGTCATGAACCTGGGTTTGTGTGAACCGTCACTATCAGAACCGACCACCACCCTGTACAGAGCAGATATAAGTCCCCGTGTGTCGGTGCCTCGACCACAGAGCTTCTCAAAATTAGTTAACGGCGGTCTAATAGTGTGTTTGGTGTAAAATGCCCTGACCTGGAGGTATCTAAGAAATTCTGTGTTGGGAATGCCAGTTTCTGACTGTAATAGATCAAACGGTTTAATGGTGTCGCGTCCCTCCAGGTCTTTTAGTTTGTGGAACCCCCTGTTTTGCCAAAGTGTGAAGTTTTTGCCAACTAAACCCGGAGCAAAATCTGGATTCCCGTATAATGGGGCCATTAAAGTGTGTTTAGAGGTTAATGAGTGATTAGTTTTGGCCGCTTCCCAGACCGACAGCGAGTTGAGCACGGAGGACAGAGGATCCTTTAGGTCTTTCAGTCTAGCTTTTGGGTACCAAATTAGGTTTTCGATTGCAAGCGGGCAAGCGGGGCGCAGACCTCCTTCTCTAATGCCACCCAGCGTCTCAGCTCTAGATTCCCATGCCACTGTGTGATTTGGGATAATTGGGCCGCTTTATAGTATGCCAACAAACTCGGCACTGCCAAGCCTCCTGTCTCCCTGGATCGTTGCATAATTGTCATTTTTACCCGTGGTGTTTTATTTTACCAAATAAATTTTGTGACTGAGTTTTGTAGTTCTTTAATCTCTGATCGTACCACTGGTATCGGAAGAGTTTGAAAGAGGTATAGTAAACGTGGGAGAAGGTTCATCTTAACACAGTAGATTCTACCAATCCAGGAAATTCCGTAAGTGGACCATATTTTGAGCTCCTTTGTTAAAGCCGTAGGAGCTGTGGATAATTTGCCTGATAGAAAGTGGAGCTCTGTTTAGTAATATGTACCCCTAGATACTTTATCTTTTTCGGCTGCCATTGAAATTTAAAATACATTTCTATTAATTTCTCCATGTCTTTCGGCAAATTCAGACTGAGAGCCTCTGATTTAGCCTGATTGATCTTAAAACCCGATATGCTACTAAATTTTTCCAGTAGGGCGAACAGATTGGGTAGTTAGGTGAGTGGCTTTGTCAGTGTCAGGATAATGTCATCTGCGTATAGCGCCACCTTGTGTTCTTGTGACATAATTTGGATTCCGGAGATGTCTGGGTTGCTACGAATGTGCGCTGCTAGCGGTTCCACGCATAAGGCGAACAACAGGGGCGAAAGTGGGCAGCCCTGTCTGGTACCGCTTTTGATATTAAACAGCTCTGATGGGAAGCCTTGGTGTACTACCTTTGCTGCCGGGGTTGTGTATAATGCTTTAATTGCCCCTAATATTTTCCCTTTGAACCCAAATGCTCAAAGCGTTTACTCCATGTATGGCCAGTCAATCCTGTCGAAAGCTTTCTCCGCGTCTAAGCTTAGTGCTATGCCACGGAGCCCGTTGGTATTGATGAAATCAATAATATCTATTATCCTTCTGGTATTATCGTCCGCTTGTCTATCCCTAATAAATCCCACCTGGTCTGGGTGAATAAGCCTTGGCAGGATCGCACTCAATCTGTTAGCCAGTAGTTTAGAATAAATTTTGATGTCTGAATTGATTAATGATATCGGCCTGTAACTTTGGCAATTTGTGGGATCTTTGTCCTTCTTATGTATTAAAGATATCAACGCCTGGAGCATGTGGGCCGCGAAGGGTTCCCCCGACAATACCCCATTGAACATTTTGAGCATGTGCGGCGCTAAAATCCCTACAAATTTTTTATAATATAAATTGGAAAATCCATCAGGGCCTGGGGCCTTGGAGGGTTTTAGGTTCTTAATAACCCCTACCAACTCCTCTAATGAAAAATCCTTCTGAATCGCCTCATGCTCCAATCTGCTCAGCCTAGGGAGATCCGCTTCTCTCAGGAAAGACTGGAGTGTGGCGCTAGTTTTTGTGCTATGTGCAACCTTCTCCCCGTTATATAATTGCTCATAAAAAAGTCTAAACTCTTCCACTATTCATTTAGGGTTGGTGGACATATCTCCTGTTTAGGTCTTGATTGCCTGAATGTTATAGTTTGGCTGCTTATTGCGGATCCGATTAGCTAGCATGTTGTCCGGCTTGTTGGCTTTTTCAAAGAATTTCCTCTTTGTCCAGCTCATGTCCCTCTCGGCCCGGGAAGTAAGGAGGAGGTTAAGTTCAATCCTTACATCTTTCAACTCCTTTAAGATATCCCCTCCACCTGATCGGCTATGGAGTATGGAGAGCTCATGTAGCCTCTTATATAGTTGGGTCAATTTGGCCTCCCTTAGCTTCTTTCGTCTTGCTGCAAGACTGATCAACGTTCCCCTCAGCGTGGCTTTGTGGGCTTCCCATAACGTTATTTGTGAATCCACTGTACCCATGTTTAGTGAGAAAAACTGTCTGATCTCATCTTTAATTGTCTGCTCAATTTCTGGGATCTTAATCAGGGATACATTTAGTTTCCAATTTGCTCCGGGACTAATTGGTCTAATTTGTGTGCATCGTAGCTCTATTGATGCATGGTCCGACCATGTAATGTCATGGATTATAGTGTCGGATATTTGGGGGACCATTCTGCCCGAGACAAAGAAGTGGTCGATCCTACTATAACTGTCGTGGGGGTGTGAGTAAAACGAGTAACTACGTTCGCCGGGATGCTGCTCCCTCCAGATGTCAACCAGACAACCTCTCCGTAGTCGATCCAGCAGTGCTGTGACTCCTGCCTGTCTATCTCGCTCTTGTCTAGGGGATCTATCAATGCGGGGGTCCAGAACTTTATTAAAGTCTCCCACTACAATAACGTTTCCGACTGCCCATCTTTCAAGTTTGAGGAAAAATGCGTCAAAGAACTGTGGGTCACGCTCACATGGGGCGTAAACGCATGCTAGGGTCACCCTGCAATGCTGCAGAAGACCCACTATAATGAGATATCGACCCTCTGGGTCACGCTATTCGTTCAACCTCAAACGGGACTCGGTTGTGAAATAGTATAGCGACCCCTTTTTTCTTTTCTTTAGCTGAAGCGAGGTAAAATCGTCTGAAGTTTTTGTCTATGAATAAGAAAGTCAAACCGCGCTCTTGCTTCCTAACAGGATCTCGTAGTGGATCAACTCTTCCCTCTTGCAGCTGATGTGATGTGAAGGCACCCCTCCTCCACAGGTCCCGTCGCAGGATGGCTCCAAACGCGGGCAACAGCAGGGAATAAAACACAAAAGCGCACCGAGGGTCAAGATTTAATTAAAACATGTTAGTAGTAATAACAATAAAAACTTACATATAAGGGTAAGTACATCCAGTATTAAGGTGCAGAGGAAACAGTCCTGGTGGTGTCCTGGGCATAAAGAGATGGTGCAGAGGCTTACAAGGTAGACCCACGTGCTGGGGCTGCCTGGCTCAGCACCATATAGTTCTTACTTCCGGGTTGCAGCTTCTCGCAGGACCCGTGAATAGTAGCCCACTTCAAATGCCGGTTTCCCAGAGAAACTCACTCCGGCGTGCCGAAGGGTCTCTGGTTGTTGATGGGACAGCTGGGGGTAGGTACACCTGTGGGCTGACTTCTAGCTGCACCGTAGGGCTTTCGCAACGCGTTTCACACAGTGTTGTGCTTCATCAGGCGATATGTAAGTTTTTATTGTTATTACTACTAACATGTTTTAATTAAATCTTGACCCTCGGTGCGCTTTTGTGTTTTATTCCCTTTTTGTCTATGAACCCTGGGTTTTTACTTGAGCTATAGTGTGTCTCTTGGAGGAAGAGAACATCCGCTTTCCGGCGTTTAAATTCTGCGAAGGCTATTCTGCGCTTTTGTGGGGAGTTGAAGCCCTTAACATTTTGTGATATGAACGTCAGTGCCATGAGTGCGTGTATATGAAATCTAGGTATGTAGCAGAAGGATATAACCTACCCGTGCTTCATGTCCGCAAAGACCGCCAGTGACAGCTGAGTTGACGTGACGTGAGTGACGGGCCTCGTGTCTGCGAATACTGCCGGTGACGGCTGAGTTGAATCCATCTTGTCTTTGCCTTTGCTTTTCCTCTGGGGAGGTCTGAAGGTGGGGGGGGAGACAACGGGGGGGGAAACAAAAAACACAGAACCACACAACATTCACACATAAAACAAATTGATCCTAGACGACCTATGGTTTTCTGCCTGGGAATAGCAGTCACGCCTTGGACTCTCCCTCCCTCCTGTCCAGGCTCGTGGGGGGTAGTTCTCCCCATGCCTTCCCAGGTCTTTGACTGAGCCGCGGTGTAGGACCGCAGCCCCGTCAGAAAGGCACATGCCAACAGGCGGGGACAAGGGCATTCATCTGCCCCCCCGCCGGCGATGCAACAGTAGCTGTATAATCAGTAAGCTAACTATAGTGTTAGCCAAAACTTAACCCATACTAACTATTGAGCACTCCCTTGTTAACGCAGCTGTATAGTTAACTGCCCTATACTGCCTAAAGTGACACTCACTTGCTACCCCCTTGACTGTGTAAAGGTGTCAGCCTAAACTGCGGTTGACCCTGTCTCCCTTTGAAGTTTCAATACCTATCACTATATTTATATATTTAACCATATGTAACATTTTTAAAACTTTTAGAACAGTTCCTCGAGCCCTCCCCCCCCCCCCCCCCGACCGGAGTGCACTCTGTGCACCGGCAAGAATCTGGCAGCACCCCACCCCCCGCTCTTATTTAAAGAGCTACCGAGCTTAAACCCGGCCATAAGACTTCAGCCAGTCCCGGGACCTGTCACGTTGTTGTGTCCCTTCCGGGATCTTGTCCCTTTCTCCAGCTTCTTCACGGGGGAGTGCGCGTACCCCCTAAGAGCCCCCTCCGTCGCCTTCTATGGCTGTCAGTGGGACTCATCCGCTTCCGCGGCTGTCACTTCCGGGTCGTCCATGGTCTGGGTGGGTTCGCCCCCTGACGTCATCGCGGCAGCGTCCTCATATCCGCCCGCGAGCAGCAGAGAGGGAAGGCGTGTCCTGCAGGTGGAGCCGAGCGGAGCTCCCAGACTTCACGCCAAAACAGCTCCTCCATTGCTTCTTTCGCGCTTCTTCACCACCCTGACCCTCGTGTGCTGCTGGGCCAACATCTTGGTGAGTGGAAACGCTTATCTGTTCGGATTTTTTTTTATTTTTTCCTCTTTTGTCCTGTCCGCTCTGCTGTGGCGGGTCCAGCTTTTGTTAAGCTGACCGGGTCATCGGGTGATTCGCAGGTGGGACGGGGGGGGGGATGGAGGGGAACAGAGCCGAGCCAAAGGGAGGGGAGGGGAACCGGAGGAGGCAGAGGGAAGCCATTCAACGTGGCCCTCCCATCCTCACCCCCACCTTCAATGGCCAACGGGGGGGCAGGCCAGGGCCCGGGGCAGGCAACATCCTGTAACTGTGATTATTGTCCTGAACCTCAGATTGGTCTCGACGGACCTGCTTTGTCTCTCCGCTGACCGCTCGCTGCTCCCACCCTCCTCCACTCAGTGGGACAGGGAGGGTATGTCTCTGGTGCCTCTGGCAGCTGCAGCGTGTCCGGGAGCCCCAACCTCTTCAGGAACTCTGGCCCCTCAGCTAGATATTTCAGAGCCTGGGTCCGGCCGTTCTGCACTACGACCTGCGCAAAAGGGAAGGCCCACCTGTATCTGATCTCCTTGTCTCGGAGGAGTTTTGTGATGGGTTGGAGGGCCCTCCTACGTGCTAGTGTGACTGGGGAAATGTCCTGAAAGATGGCCATTTCTATCCCCTCGAATGGCACCAGTGGGGTAGCCCTGGTCAGACGGCAGATTTCCTCCTTGGTGGTGAAATGATGCAGGTGAGTATGATATCTCTGGGAGGGTTATTGGGCAATGGGCGGCCTCGCAGTGCACGGTGAAACTGGTCCATAACTAATTCGGCCTCAGATTTCCCTGGCATTATAGATGTCATCCACCTGTTAATCAGCCGCTCAGGGTCCAGGATTTCCTCCGGTATGCCCCTGACCCGTAGGTTGTTCCGCCTGTCCCGGTTTTCACTGTCTTCGTGGCGTTCCTCCAGCTCAGCCACCCTCCGTTCCAGCTTAGCAATTTGGGCTCCCATCTCTCCTTGGCACTTGGAAGTCTCCTCCACCCTCTCCTCCAGTGCGTTCGTGCGGTTACCGATGCCAGTATGTCCTTTCTCAGCTGGTCCACCTCCCCTCGGAAGAAGGTCTTTAAGTCGGAGAGTAACTGTGCAATCTCCTGTTTGAGGGAACCCGTGGGCTCCTCCGTAGTCATCTCTATCTCCGGTGCGGAGTCAGAGTCAGATGCCGCCATATTAGCCGTCTCTCTGGGCTTTTTTGCGCCGGTGAAATAGGTGCGCACATCTACCCTCTGCTTAGGCTTTTTGCGGGTCGCTGCCATTCTTTTGTGTCCAGCGCTGTTAGCTGAATCAAGGGTGAGATTTTATTTTGAGTTTTTATGGGTTTTTGTCACTTTATTTTGCTAAATATCGCCGGCGGGACACTGAGCAATCAGATCAAGCCTCCATCTCGCCTTCTTGCGCGTTTTTAAAGCACGATCACTTATCGTAGCTTTGAAAATCGCGCAGACTGGTAGAAATCAGCGCATTTAGCTGATCGTACAAGCTTTTTGGGACTTAGAAAAATTTCTTGAAAAAAGCCAGGTTAAGCCAGTCAGTTGTGAATCGCGCTGAGCGCAATATAACGTTCTAAAAGCACTTTGCGCTCTTAAAGCCACTTATCGGAGTTTAGTGCATACCCCCCTTTGTCTTAAAGTTCTCCCATTTATACTTATAGGCATATTCTTCTCATAAGGATGGGTCATTTTTTTAGCCAAAAAATATTAAGACTACAACCACATCAATCTTTCATCAGGTTCCTACACTCAGTTTCTACTGTGTCCTTTGAATTTCCTCCACTTCATCAAGAAAAACAGAGGAAACAAAACAATGATATAGCCAATAACATGGGATGCATGATGTAGGCAGTGCCTAAGGGTTACAATTAAGAACCACTACTGTATATGTGCTTAGACACCAAATAAATGTCCTGGATTCCATGCTATTGATTCTTTAACTGTTTTGTATCCTCTATTATCCATGAATATTGGATGTGCATTGAGGCTTCTTTGTTTATTTTTTAGTAATCATGGTCCACAATGTTAACCCTATAATGCTATTATAGTAACTTTAGCTTTCTGTAATATCAAACATAAAGCACATAAGTTTCCCTGTGTCAAATATAATAATATGATGTCAAGTATTTTAATGAGCAAATTACATCTCAACATTAATCTATTCTGTACCACATTGTTGATCACCTTGTTGATATTGTTTGTCTGATTATTTATAGATATAGAAAATATAGCTTCTCCAATAATTTGTTATTATTTATTGATATGCATAATACCTTAGATCAGGCCTGCACAACACGCGGCCCGCGGGCCGCATGCGGCCTGCCTGCACTCACTGTGCGGCCCGCGGCGGCTTTCCGCTCTCTCCCTCCCTCCCAAGTCCGCTCTCCGGTTCCCCCACGAGACCCCTCTCCCGTTCCCCCACGAGACCCCTCTCCCCCCTTCCCGATGAGCCAGCTCTCCCCCTCCCCGATGAGCCCGCTCTCCCCCCTCCCCCACGAGCCCGCTCAGAGGACTGCGGGGCAGCAGCGCGCTCTAGCATTGAGACACTTCCGTGCCTGCTGCCTGCTAGAGCACGCGCGTGAGTGCAGTCCTGCCTTCTCTGCCGCCTCCTCCTTCGCAAACCGAGGAAGAGGGGGGGGTCATTGGAGGTGCAGGGGGGGTCATTGGAGGTGCAGGGGGGGGTCATTGGAGGTGCAGGGGGGTCATGGAGGTGCAGGGGGGGTCATGAAGGTGCAGAGGAGGGGGGGTCATTGGAGGTGCAGGGGGCGTCATGGAGGTGCAGGGAGGTGCAGGGAGGGTCATGGAGATACAGGGGAGGGTCATTGGAGGTGCAGGGGAGGTGGTTGGAGGTGCAGGGGAGGGTGTTTGGAGGTGTAGAGGGGGTGATTGGAGGTATAGGGGGGGGTCATTGGAGGTGCAGGGGAGGGTCATTGGAGGTGCAGGGTTATGATTGGAGGTGCAGGGGAGGGTTATTGGAGGTGCAGGGGGGTCATTGGAGGTGCAGGGGGGTCATTGGAGGTGAAGGGGGGTCATGAAGGTGCAAAGGGGGTCATAGAGGTGCAGAGTGGTTCATGGAGGTGCAGGGGAGGGTCATTGGAGGTGCAGGGGGGTGATTGGAGGTGCATGGGATGGTGATTGAAGGTGCAGTGGAGGGTGATTGGAGGTGCAGAGGGGGTGATTGGAGGTGCAGGGGGGTGATTGGAGGTGCAGAGGAAGTGATTGGAGGTGCAGGGGAGGATGATAGGAGGTGCAGGGGAGGGTCATTGGAGGTGTAGGCGGTGATTGGACGTGCAGTGGAGAGATATGTCTGATGCAAGGGGGTTGAAATGTGAGGTGCAGGGGGGGAGAATGATGTGAGGTGCAGGGGGGAGAGTAATGGGAGGTCCAGGGGGGAGAGTGATGGGAAGTGCAGGGGGGAGAGTGATGGGATGTGCAGGGGGGGAGAGTGCTGTGAGGTGCCGGGGGGAGAGTGATGGGAGGTGCAGGGGGAAGAATGATATGAGGTGCAGGGGGAGAGGGATGTGAGGTGCAGGGGGGGTTGATGTGTGTAGTGTGCACACCCCCTGGGTGTTGTGTGTTTTATGTGGAGGGGGAGTATTATGTGTGTGGGTGAGGGGGAGAGATGGGGGTATGAGAGATAGATGGGGAGTATCGCAAAGGTTGATAGTGAGGGGTTCTGGGGGAGATATGAGGATGATGATGAGGGGTGCTGGGGGAGATATATGAGGATGATGATGATGAGGGGTGCTGGGGGAGATATATGAGGATGATGATGATGAGAGGTGCTGGAGGAGACATGATGATGATGATGATGATGATGATGATGATGATGACGACGACGACGACGACGACGACGACGACGACGACGACGACGACGACGACGACGACGACGACGACGACGATGACGACGACGACGACGATGATGATGATTTTACTTGTACGGCCCAAATCTTTTTTCTTTGGAGCAGTTCGGCCCTTCTCAATTTACGAGTTGTGCAGGCCTGCCTTAGATCAATGTATGTACTGCCTGTATGTTTCATAATCTCTGAGTAAAAATCTCTGGGTATCAGTACAAAATTACTTAATAAATAATTGTAAAATTGGATGAAAATTGTGTCAGAAGAAATGTTTTTACAGTATACAGAATACAGGTGAAGATCATTTTACCCGAAGCAGGGAACTTTCAGGGAGCTTTGAGTTTTTGGCCTTTGGGTCTGCTTCGGGTATCTCTTCCCCCTATATAGAATACGGGTATGTTTTTCAACAGTTTTTCACGAAAAAATTTCCGGAGCTGATTCATCAGAGTATATAGAACAGGTCTGCAGGGACAGCTGATTGGAGGAGAAGGAGAACAGGGCTGACTGATAACATCTGCAAGCATCACAAGACACGACAGTTGACCTGCGTAGTCCACATACAGTATCGCGTCGGCATCGGTCTGTTAGCGTTTGGCAACAGTAATGCATCATATCAGGGCGGGGTGATTCCAAACCCCTGAAAACTCAATGAAAGCTGCAATTTGTACCCCAATGCTTTAAAGATCTGGGAAAGTGTGAGTGTAAAGAGAACTGTGTTCCTTTTCCTGCATCAAAGCTTATTGATTTGCACGGTGTGTTCCTCTTTTCTCTCTCATCTCTGTGCATATGCTGCTTTATTGGGAGGAGTGGTAATTGCAGCCGATTGCACCGGAGTGCATGAAAAAAGCACGTTTAGGATCCTGTGATACGGTCCTTGTTTTTATTTCCTATCCATTCATACAATATGGGTAAATTGTATCTACAGGTGCGCAGACGAGTATTCTAAAAATTGCCTTGGAAAATCTGGGGCTTTCACCAACAAGACCAAGGTACATGCTGGGTACATGCTGCAACATGTCAGTGACATTTCTGCACAAAGACTAATGGCCCATTGGATTCCCACAGCAGGGGTCCCTGGCAGTCCCATTCAAACTGACCGTTAGTCTGTATGCAGAAATGTCATTGAAATGTTGCAGCATGTACCCAGCATGTACCTGGGTCTTGTTGGTGATTGCCCCAGTTTTAGAGATACTCGTCGGCGCACCTGTGTATCACTTTTTTACAGTGACTTATTGTCACATTGTGTTGATATATTATATACAGTAGGAAGAGTGCATCTAGTGCTCCCCTTGTACTTTTCACATATACTGTATAAACTATGAGCCTTGGAGCTCATCTAAATGCAAGTCTGATACAGAGATGCATATGATCAAGCAAATGATCAACTAAAACAGAGAGCATATACTCTATTCCAGTTGGTCATCATGAAAATAGGAAATCTGATGGACTGAATTTTATCTCGGCGTTTTTATATTTTGTCAATGACAAACCTTTAACTCACAGAAACAACTTCTTTAACGCTTATAATGAGCATTCAACCTCAGTATTTAGCATCTTACATGGACACTGGCACCTGATAAAGAAGTTAAAACAAAAATAATTGCATTTATTATTTGACCTCTGTGGTCCAATAATAAATAATATTATGTATGTCTTAACTTCTTTATCAGGTGCCAGTGCCCATGTAGTTGTCATATAGCTCAGGTTGACTGCTCAATATAAGCCTTAAAACAGAGGAAGTGCCTCATTGCTGATGGATGATTCTCTACTCTCCCTCTCGTTCCTTTTTAGCAAATGGATTCAGAATCCGTTTGCGGATTGTAGTCAATGGCGGATTTGAATGAATCTGCCCGGATTTTTAAGAATGCAGTACGCATTAGGATTTTAGTGTGCAGAAACTTTTTTGTTAAAATGATCCACGGAATTCCATAAAACGGATTTTGGCAGTTTCGCCCATCTCTAGTGGTAGAGAGGAAAAAACTTATGGAGAGATATTCTGGTGGTTGCTGTATACATTGTTGTACAAGTCAGTGGTGTGCAGGTGGTCTCATCCTTCCCCTTTATACTGCATGATAACATTTAGTGCTATGTGCTACTGTTGAATGTGTTCTTTAGTCAGTTGTACCATTTCCTCATTATTATCCTTCTCCTAGTTCTGACCCTCTACTTCCTCCAGCTCCCATTAAAAATCCCTGAGCAGATAAGTAGACGTTGTGGTGTCACTCTCAGGTGCAACCAATATTACATTGACTGGCTCTGTGACATATACCTGAGGTTCCTGAATTCAGCAGAGATACAGGGATCTCTCCCCCAATCACATACTGATATAAGGGGCAGAATAGGCCCAAAGCCTCTGGGAAGAGAGAAGTCCCAGGCATGACAAACCCAAGCCATACTATTCAAAAGTAGAAATGTAATTATTGAAACACGTACCACAATAAAATCGAGACACGGCCGGCTGGAGCTAGACTGGATACCGAGTAGAAGAGGATGTCTTCTCAAAACCATTCAGGCCTTCAGTGAATAATATAGTGGAATAAATGTATGATATATTCTTGCTTCTTGAATATTAACGCTCTGTGCCCCTTCCGCTCCACCCTTTTTATTTCTGTACCCTACTGTACCTGATTTGTATGAAAAATGAATAAAAACTGAGTTAAAATAAAAATAAAAAATAGAATGATTTTACTGGCTACTACAATAGATAACTCATTTGAAAGGGTGATGTAACCATTATGAAGAAAGAAGTGATTGGGTTTGGGATGTTTTTAACTAATGACATTAATAATACTGTGTACAGATATAGCCTGTCTTTATCTTCAGTTTTCCTTAACTAAAGTCCGGACATCAATCGTTTTGTTGATGTAATCAATATACTGTAAATCTCGTTTAGCTGTAGACAACTGTAGAGAGCTCTTCGTGTTGTTATTCACACCTGAATTAAACAGGGATATGCTAGACAGATTTCAGATATGTTTGTTTGTAATTCAGCGCCTGTCCGCCAGATGGCAATTAGTATGTGTTAAATTAGTTAATCTATGTAGAGTGCTGTAAGTCTCCAGCAGGTGCCAGACTGATCCAGCAATATACTGTAATTTATTACAATTCCTCATTGTTTTATGGCCTTGACCATTGAAGACATTATCAAAATGTTGTTGTTTGAATATTTTGTTGCAAAACGTAAATGTTCAATGTGTTCTACTTATTGTAACGGATCTGCACCTTAGTTTACTGTTTGTCTTGCCTTACAGACCTGTGCAGCCCTGGAACACTGCTCCTGATATTTACTGCAGCTCCACCCTGGGTTCACTCATTAAAGCAATGCTATCACACGCCCCTTCTGCTATTAGTTCACTGACCTTTAAAGACACCTTTCCCACAATTCTCCCCTGCTGAGCATAGTACTTCCTGGATGTCACAAGTGTTCTGCCACAAGCCCTTGGTTTGTCTGTGTATGTATTAACCTCTCTAGTTGTTATTCTCTAGTTCCTGAGGCCCGCTGCTAGTCTTCATGCAGGGGCCTGCGTTTCCTGATTATCCTGTATCCTGAGGCCAGCTACTACTCTCTCGTAGAGGCCTGCTTTCCTGAGGTCTGCTGCTAGTTTCACGCAGAGGCCTGTTCCTGTCTCCTGTGCTGAAGCGGAGGTCTCTCCAGTGTTGACTTCAGCTCCCTGTTTCCTGAGGCTTGCTGTCCTTCCACAGCAGAGCCTATCTACTGGTTCCTGGGGCCTGCTGCTCATTCTCCACTGCAGAGGCCGTGTCCTGGTTCTTGTGCTGAAGCGGAGGTTTCTCCAGTGCGCTCTTCAGCTTCCAGTTTCCTGAGGCCTGCTGCCCTTCCCTTGAAGAGGCCGGTCTACGAGTCCTGAAGTCTGTAGCTCTCTCTCTCCTTGCACAGTCCCGCTCTGGACTCTTGCGCTGAAGCACTGGTTTACCGGTGCTGCCAGGCGGTGTGCCCACTCCGGTCTGCCTATCCCTTCCAGAGACCAATACCATGGGCCATGGTCACTGCATGCGCAGAACCCACTCCCGCGCTCACGCTCCACAACTGAAGCGGGGAACACTTGACTACCTGTTGCCGAACTCTTGCTTGAATAACGTTTACCCTGATGTCTCCAATCCTGACCCAGGCTTGTCCACTGACGATGCTGCCTTCTCCAGTCCCGACCCTACTATGTACGACTACAAACTGCGCAATCCGGATCAGCCTGCGCGGTCTAAGTTCGGTGCTTATACAACCCCACCTCAGCCACGCGGTCCGACCCAGGTTTGTGGCGAGCACAACCGTGACACTTATACTTTGTGTTCACTAACACCTGACTCTTTTGTGAGCTGAGACAGAGTGCAATGTCAATTGCTTTGGAGAAACCAGATTGTAGCATAATATTTCTCATATATTCAGCGATTAATGATGCAGCAGATAAGAAAGCCACTCTATCAGAAATATACGGCTATCTCATTGCCAATTATGAATACTTCAGGGATTTTGCTAACTCTATAGGTGGAAGAAGTCTGTGCACTACACTTTGCCAATTAATGATTTCTTCATTCGCATCTCCCCAAATCTGAGGGTCAGAGGAGGTATTTGGGTATTGGAACCATCCTTTGCGAATATGTTTGATCATGGCAACTTCAGAAGGAGAAGAAACGGGACCAACAGATTGAATCATACTTCCCAATCTCGCAATTCGACACCATCTGAAAATCATCGTGAACAGCAGCCCCAACCAGATTATAACTTGACAGGTCCATCTGGTAACCTGGTCCTACCTGAGAACTATCTACAGCAGTCGAACCTTGGTTTTACCGCTAATGCACAGTATGGCTACCTATCGAATATCATCCTGCTGAATATTGTCCGCATCAGCAAGGTTGGCAAGGTTGGCAAGAATTCTAATGAAGGTAAATATAATATAAAATATTTTTATGAACTTTTGTGCTCTATGACATGAATAGCCCGTAATACTGATCATTGATTGATATGATGCTGGTCAGTAGGTTACAGAGGCCTTGCGCGATCCCCTGGCATTTAATTTAAATGCCTTTGGGAAGAGCGCGGGACCGCTGCAACCACCCGTGCCCCCCCCCCAAAAAAAATCCCACACCCCCAGTTTGCGCACCCCTGGTGTATAGTACCTTTATATTTAAAGCATACTGTTGTACTTAAAGCATTTTTTGTATTTTCAGAATCGCAAGCATGCAAAATCAACTTCCACAGCACACTGCCATCAGATGATGAAGATGATGGGGTGAGATGTCAAAAAAATCAATATATTGACTTCATAGTGGCTCCTTCCTTGATGCCTAGCCTCAACAAGTGCTATACAGTACTGTACACTATTAACTGACATTCCCAAACACAACCACCATCGCCATCCAGCCAAACTCACTCACCCGTACCTGATAGAACAGAATGTAAGGTTTGTAACACAACACACTTTGCACACATGCGCACTATTAACTGCAATCCCACAACCAACCCCCATCTCCAAGACAGGATTAGCCGCCAAAACAAGATACCGTACCAAATCAATTGCAAAGTGAACCCAATTAGGAGAGAATTTTAAGCGGGTTTTAGTTCTCACATCAGAACTCTAGGACTGCATATCACCCATTTATACATACACATATGCTGTGTTTATATATATTCTGTTCTGTGGACAGAATATAAGGTTTGGTTCACACTTTTCACCCATTCGCACTATTAACTGTCATCTCTCAGCTCCCATCACCAATACAGTATTAGCCCCTGTGGACGGACGTTCACAGAGGTACACAATTAGGAGGCTTTATAATGTGAAATTATAATAGGCTTTATTGTTGCTGTTCCTTTTCATCAGGAAATTATCCAAACACAGGGGGGGGCAACAAAGCTTCCATTCACTTGGGAGTATTTCTAGTGAAATCCTATGCAATTAGTTCACATCTCCCTTCGTCAAGCAGTTCTCGCAGCCCCAAAACATATAGCATGAAAATAAGCAGATATAAGCAATCTCTTAAGAATTAAAGTCTTATCTGTTTCTTGGAGGGAAAATCTCACTTCCTGGTTCAGCTTCAGGTGCAGTAGTTTTCCCTATGTCTTGAATTCAGCTCTGCTGTGCAGAGCTCAAGACCGCTCAGCTCCAGAGATCTGGGTTTCTTTTGGTCAGTCTCTCCTGGGACTCAAGAACCTCTGCTCTGTCTCTCCAAAAGTCAGCTCTCAGTCAGAGCTAGGGAGGAGTTACTTCCTGTCTCAAAGGCAGGCTTTTTCTACTACCTGTAATCAGGCAGGTGGTGCTAGTTAATTTGCTACCAGCAGTTAACCACCAAACTGCTGGATTAGAGGCACCTTTGTGAACAGGGATAAGTCCCCTATATCATACCTCCCCTGTTTGTGGGAAGCTCGGGCTTACCACGGCCAAAGCCCATTCTTCCACTCTCATTCGAGATCTTTCTGTGACTTGAATGAGAGTGGATGGAGGAAGAGAACCCTCTGTCCCGTTGGGATTGGAGCCCTTTCTCCAGGTTATTTTTGTCTCCTCCCGAAGGTGCTTGAGATCAGCACTCCTCAGTCGCTCGAGTTGGACTTTTTCCACGTAAAGTCTTTTTATCGCGTGCGTGGTCATGAGATTTCTGTTGCGTCGGGCACTCCTCTTTTTATAGACAAAGTTTATGCCAACAGTTGTAGAGCAGTTAGGACCAGCCCTTAGAGTTTTCTGCTCTTCTCCACACCACGGAGTCGCCATTTCACCTTCTTTGGGACTGAGTTGCACCTCCACCTCCTTTCCCAGAGAACGTCCTATTTTTTCAGCTTCCTCAGCTAAGGATTCTTCTGGCTTTGATTCCGCACTCCTACCTCTGTTTGTTGCCTGTTGGGCAGCTGTACGTTTGGCTAGTGCTTTCTTAGGTGGCTGTATTAGAGTCTCCTACATATTCTGGAGCTCCGTAATTTTTGTTGTCAAGGTTGCCGCTGCGTCTGTTTCCTCCTTGGTGTACTGACTCAAGGAAATGGAACAGTCTCTCTGTCTCTCCAGCTCTTGCACCAGTTTCTGAGCCTTCTCACGCTCCCTCTCATACAGAGTCACCTGGTATCGAAGCTCGGCCTCCAATGATGCTCTGAAGACATGCAGCGTGGCCTTTAGCTCCTCATACTGCTCTGTGGGGACATACTGGGTATTCAGACGTTCCTGCAACGCTTGTACCTCTTTAGCAGCCTGCAGCTTCTCCTCAGCACACTGGAGGTGTGTACGCAGACCTTGCAGTTGGTTCTGCAGTCGGTGATCTGCTTCAAACATTTCCTCTTTCAAAAGTTTATTTATTTCTTTAAGAGCCTGCAGCTCTTCATTCTTTCCCTTGACGTATTCTGTCAACTCAGAATTTTCTTTTTTTAATCTTAAATTTTCTCTTTTTTCAGTCTCTGTATTATTCAGGGCTTCCTTGCAGTCCACCTTCCATTTTTGCACATCTGCTTGGAGGCGGGCTGTCTCCTGGCGTGAGACTTCCATCTCCAGGTTTAAGTTCTGAAGCTCCTTCTGAGGAACTTTGAGATCTAAGTTAAGATGTAGGATAGTTTTCCTTGAAATGTCCAGCTCCTCAGTGAGACTGTGTAGTTCCTTTCTGGAAAGTTCCAGGTCTGTGCGGCAGCTGTTGGTCTCATGATGTGAGGCATCCAGTGCTCTGTGGAGTGTCTGAACCTCTTTCTGAGCTACGTCCACCTCTATCTGGACACTGTTGACCTCCTGTTGTGAGGCATTCAGCTCTATGCGAAGAGTGTGAACCTCTTGCTGGAAGACTGTCATCTGCTTCAGTGCCTCCTCATACTTCCGCTTTAGCGTAGCCACCATTTTATCAGATTGGCTCTGCTTTTCATCCATGGCGGAAATAGCAGCATTTGCAGTATCTAGCTCAGTCTTGAGATCGTCCAATTCTGTCCTGGCTGTAGAGTACATTGCGAGCACATATTCCTGTAGCTTCACGTTATTTTTCAGTAGCTCCGCGTAACCATCTTTCTTTTGATTCAATTGTTCATGGAGTAAATCACAGTCACGTCTGGCAATTTTCAGGGCGTCTTCAGGGCTGGTCAAGGGATCGTCACTCACTGGTTCTGGCTCCGCTTCCCTGGGATGACTGGTTGAGTGTTCCTCACTGTTGGCACTGGACAGACACTTCTTTGGGGTACACGACTTCTGCCTTGGGCCCTCTGGATATTCGGTTATACGTGGACGAATTCTCCATTTTCTCTAGCCTGCAGGGCATCTCGGTCCCCCTTTTTCTCTACAGGATCTGCGGACATGTCTGTTACTTCCACGGTAAGTGAAGAACCGCTTTTCTTTTTCTTCCTTTTTGATTTGGATGACACCGTCCCTTCAGGGATACTGGGGTCTCCATCTTCATTTGAAGTTTTAGCAGCGTCACTGGATCCACCCGGCTTTTCTTGCAACTGTAATAGCTGACGGAAATATTCGGTGATCCACTGCTCCCGCTCTGTCTCCTGCTGATCATATTCGTTATCAAAGGGAGCGATCTTTTCTGTTTATGCCGAGTACAGGCACTCCCACCATTCTTGGGGTGTTTTGTGGGTGTGTCTCGGTTCGGGTTCCCCGTAAGAGATGTCTTCCTCTTTATTGGACTGGAAGGGCCACTCTTCAGTGGGGTAGGGT